>NC_135312.1:10845001-11149908 GCF_048772815.1 Callospermophilus lateralis
CATGCTTTCTTGAATAAAACTTTTAACTATTTAGGTACAAAAGGAAAGTTCCTCAATAAAACAAAGGCCATTTATGGGGAGAAAAAAATCTCAGCTAACATTGTAATCAATGGAGAGGAAGTGAAAGCTTTTCCTCTAAGATCTGTACAAAACAGGACATTTACTCTCACCATTATATCTTACAAAATACCAGAAGTACAATCACAAGCAATTACACAAGAAATAAAGTGTCCCCTCTCAAAAAAGTAAAATAACTACCTACATACATACATACACCACACCCACAACAGCAGAATACACATTCTTCTAAAGTGTACATGGAACATTCTCTAGAATGAACCATATGTTGGGCTAAAAAAGACTTAATAAGATTAAAATCACATAAAGTATTTTTTTCTAATCACAAAGGTATAAAATTACAAAGCAATTATCAGAAGGAAAATGAAATATAATTAATATGTGAAAGTTAAAGAATACACTTATACAACCAATGGATTAAGGAAGAAATCATAAAGGAAATTGATACAAAGGAAAACCGAAAAACATACAAATGCTTCTGAGATGCAGGAAAAGCAGGTCGTAGAAGGAAATTTATAGGGGTCAATGCCAACATTAAATATGGAAGTTAGGGGGCTGGAGATACAATACAGCTCAGTTGGTAGAGTGCTTGCCCTGCATGACAAGGCCCTGGGTTCAATCCAAGGAAGGAAGGAAGGGAGGGAGGGAGGGAGGGAGGGAGGAAATGGGAAAAGGAAAGAAAGAAAAGAAAGTTGGGAACTTAACTGTATAGCTTCAAGAATTAGAGAAAGAAGTACAAGCCCAGAGCCAGCAGAGAAAAGGTAATAATAAAGATCAGAGCAAAGACAAAACAGAGAATACAAAAATCAGTGGACTAAAAAAATTAATAGAACCAAGAGCTGAGTCTTTGACATTAAAAAACAAAAAAAGATGAAGCTTCAGCTAGATTAAAAGAAGAGACAAATTAAACAACTTAGAAATGTGAGCACATTATTACCAATTTTACAGACTTTTAAAAAAAATTGCCAGACAGTACTACTAACAACTGTATATATAGAATTACCTACACAAAATAGACAAATTTCAAGAAAACTGACTAGGAAAAGTACTAAAAACTGACTTAAAGCAGAAATAGAAAATCTGAACAGATTTACAACAAGCAAGAACAACAAATCAGTTATTTAAGAGGCCAAACCAGATAACTTCACTGATGAACTCTACTAAATATTTAAGAATTGATACCAACCCTTATCAAATTCTACCAAAATACTGAAGATGACTTCCTACTCTGTGAGGTCAGCATTGCTCAAAGACACAAAAAGAAAACTACAAAGCCATGTATACCGATGCAAAATTCCCCAACAAAATACTAGAAAACTGAAACTTATTGAAAGGATTATATACCATGACCAAGGAGTTTTAACAACTTTCAACATACGAAAATCTCTCAACATAATACACACTATATTACTAGAGGGAGAAAACACATGATCATCTCAATTGATTCAGAAAAAGCATATGATAAAAGGTCAGATATGAAAACAAACATAATGGTCAATTGTGAAAGATTAAGGCTTTTTCCCTAAGATTAAAAACAAGATTAAGAATACTCATTACTGCCACTTCTATTTAACTTAATACTGGAAGTTCCAGCCAGAGTGATTAGACAAGAAATAAAAGGCATCCAAATGGGAAAGGAAGAAGCAAAATCATCTCTTTACAGATAATACCATTTTATATATGGAAAATCCTAAAAGATTCCACAGAAAGCCTGCTAGAACTAATAAAGTTAATTCATCATGATAGCAGGATACAGAATAAACAAACATCTGGAAAAACCAAGAAAATAAGTCAATTTATAATAGCATCAAAGAAAATACTTAGGAACTACCAAGTGTGAAAGATTTGTGCGATGAAAATGATAACAATGCTGAAAGAAATTTAAAATGGTCTAAATAGATACAAAGACAGTCATGTTCATACACTGGAACACTTAATATTGCTGTCATTATTATTAATGAATAACCAAAAGGATCTACAGATTAGCAGTCCCTATCAAAATCCAAAGGACATTCTTTACAAAAATAGAAAAAACGACCCTAAAATTCATAAGGAACCTCCAAGGACATTAGATAGCCAAACAGTCCTGAAAAAGAAGAAGATTCACACACATTTCTCAACTTCAAAATTGACTACAAAGCTATGATAATCAAAAGTGATGGCATTTCTATTTAGCATAATACTGGAAATTTTAGCCAGAACAATTAGACAAGAAAAAGAAATCAAAGACATCCAAATTGCAAAGTGAGAAGTAAAATGAACTTTGTTGGTAAATGACATGGTCTTATATTTGAAAACCCCAAAGAATTCATTAAAAAAGTTGGAGGTAATGAATAAATTCAGCAAAATAAGAGGATATAAATTCAACACACAAAAATCAGTTTTATTTCTATATACTAGCAATGAACAATATGGAAAGGAAATTAAGAAAACAATTCCATTTACAACAGTATCAAAAAATATAAAATAATTAGGAATAAAAATCACCATGGATTTGTACACTGAAAACTACAAAAGATTGCTGAATAAAATTAAAACAATGACTCAAACATTTGCATGCTAGTGTTTACAGCAACACTACTCATAATAGCCAAAAGGTAGGAGGAGAAACTAGTATCCACAAACAGATGAATGGATAAACAAAACACAATAAAAAATACAGGAATATTATTTAATTACAAAAAAAAAGAATAAAAGCCATGACACATGGTATAATATGAATGGAACCTTGAAACATGCTAAGTGAAATAAGCCAGACTAAAAATGAACAAGTATATGATTCCACTCTAAGAGGGTTCAAAAAGAAGGTTAAGAATTCAGAAAAGAGACTACTTTCTTATCAAAATTCAAGATTTATTCCATTCCTAATGAAAATCACAAAATAGAATATTAAGACCACATGCAATTCTGACTTCATTCTAATTTAAAACCTTGATTGTCAACCTACACTTTTACAGTTATGCTTTTAGCAAACACCAAATAAACTTGCCACAACTCATTCTACTTATCCCTGAATAAAACTCAGTGACTAATGCAAAGAGATAAAGTGACCGTTCCTAATTAGTATACCTCAATGTTTCTGTTCCCAAAAGTTTAGATGTATGCTTCCATTACTTGTATTTTTTCTCAAACTAGAGAAACCAGTTGTACTTAGTACTATATTACTATAAGTGGTTAATTGAAACATTTTTTAATCTAATATAGTGAATACAAAAAGAGGTAAACTCTAAATCTGTATTTTATTTCCTTAGACTCTTCCCATTAAATGTATACAAAATACACTAACTTTATCTAGATCTTTACTCAAAAGATGTTTTTTTTCCCAAAAGTTTCTCTGCTTCATAAAACAATGGAGTAGCATTCTGTATTCTCTATCCTGTAATCCTATATTATTTTTCTTTAGAATATTTTATCTATTTTATGTTTACTATCTATTTCTACCATTAGACTATAAACTTCATTGAGGCAGGAAATTTGTCTCCTTTATTCTGGATCCCTAGCAATTAGAACAGGGAAAGAGCAGGCACTCAGTAAATGCCTAAATAATTTCAAAGGAGCGCTTTAAGGTAATTAAAAAGAGAATCTGAACCCAAGAGTGCAGACTATCTTAAAAGCAAAAATCCTCATCAAACTCATGAAAATCCTCAGGAAGAAAAACAATTTGACTTTTTTTTTTTTTTTAATACTAGGAATTGAACCCTGAGGCATTCAACCACTGAGCCACATCTCCAGCCCTTTACTGTATTTTATTTAGAGATAGGTCTCACTGAGTTTCTTAGGGCCTTGCTAGACTGCTGAAGCTGGCTTTGAACTCTCGATCCTCCTGCCTCTGGAGCCCCTGGGATTACAGGCATGTGCCACCATGCTTGACCTTAAGTATATTTTTTGATGCTAGGGAGTATTAGGTTTGTGCTAAGTAAATTGTTCATATCTGAAATATGTGAACATCTCTCTCCTGAAGAGAAATACATAATCAGTTTCCCAAAGGCTCATGTCAAAGATCAAACAATTATTACATAGCAGTTACTGCTTACTGAAAATGTATCCTGCCTCTCTGCATCTCTATGTTACAATTATTCACCTATGTAAGCCTCACAGCTATGCTAGCTATACAGAAAAACACAACCAATCAACACCAAGTCCGTCTGGGTCCAAAGCCAGTGAACCATGAACTGTCTTCAACACTATGGATAAGAGTACTAATGACCAACAGAGTTCCAAGTGGGTCCCATAAAACATTCAGAAGAAGGGTTAATGAATGTTTCACATCTACCTCTTTTTTCCTCTAGGAGGAAAAAAAGTGGTTCGGTTTAATCTGCTAAAAGATGATGGTTACAGAACAAAGAAAATGTAGAACTTCTCTCACATGCTACTTTTATGTCTTAAGAAAGCAATAAGCAGACCATAATTAAAATAAAAAATTCTAAACTATTATTACACAATTAACCTACAGCCTACCTCTGAAATGCTTTGGGTTTTGGATACACTTCAGCTGCTGTATAACTAAATTACTTCCACAGACATTCTTTATTTTTCACATCTTCTATATAAAATCATAATATACACAAATAATACACACCAACAAAATATGGTATACATATTTTCTGTTATACTATCTATAAACTATCTTATTGATCCACTAAAATACCTTTAAAAATGTAAGTACCCATTTACAAAGTATTTATTAAACTTTTAAATTTATATTTTTCTATATCACAAAGGGTTTGAACTGGCTGAAAAAGTTCATGATGGTATCAAGTCATACTATTCTACCTTTCTGAAGTAAGTCAGGCATTGGTTAAACCTGTTGCTTTAAATAAGTCATTTGAGACTAAGAACATGTCCATTACTCTGGAATTTATTACTCACCTGAGACCATGGTCTGTGATCTGATAACATCCAGAAAGACTGAGAAACAAAAGTACACGGCCAGTCTCTTGATCAGGTTTTTCACTCCCAAAGTAAATTATGTCCTTTTCCCTAGGCAATGTAGTCCTTGATGATTTTCTACACATTGCAGAAGACTCTGGGAGTGCTGACATAGTTCTTAGGGCTGTTCCTGTGCAACAGAATGAATGACCACAATACGCAAAAGCTGGAGAAGCACAATGCTGCTGCCAACAGACACTAGTCCTTAGTCCAACAATATCCTTACTGTAACAAGCAGTTGAAGAACAACCAAAGTTGGATGCTGTTTCCATTACACAGAGACTTTCAACATTTCTATGTCTCCATTCTACAGCATCTTCAATATCAGCCAAATCTTCAGCATCTAACATCCACACATAAGGAGAAGAGAAACTTTCAGAAGAAACAGTTTTAGTCCAGGTGTGTTCGTTATCTATTTCTTCTCCAATGCCTTTGTCAGTTAAACTTTGCAAACAGGCATACCGCTTGGTGGACTGCATGGTAATGTCTTTATTTTTCCATGTAGTTGAAGTAATTTTGCTTGCAGAAGTTTTCAAAAAGCCACTTTGATGAGATGTCAGAATTCCAAGAGCTCTGGAAATCTTCTCTAGAGCCACATCTGTGATTTTCTCACATCCAGACAGATCAAGATGCCTAAGACTCTGGCAACAACCAAGCCAAGACCAACTGTAATTAAGAAGTTACAAGACAATTAATGGATGTTGCTAATTTCTTCAAAATCATGTGAATACATGTTTCTAGAAAGATTATTAAAAGAAAAATTTTAAATCTACTGTAATTATGCAAACACAATAACAATTATCAGGCATTATTTTTGGTGTTAGGGATACAAAAAAAAAATAAGAATAATTAGGAACTAATAGTATTGCTAGCCTAACGGAAGGGTAGAATGGAAGAAGGACAAAGATGGGAAGAACTTATGTTTAATATTCTAAAAGTAAAACATACACACAAAAGAAAGAATAATCAATGATTAATGAAAGAAGATACAGAAGAAATAAGCTCTAGAAATTGATAATCATTAGCCTTGGAAAGAGAAGAGTTTATCTGTTCCTTTGAAATAGAAAATGCTAGGATGGGAGAGAAAGGGCAATCTAGAATAAAGGGGAAATTTATCCATGCTATCCAAGGAAGTATATCTGTAAAGAGTGAAGACAGAAAAAAGTAGTACAGCACCAGAAAACCTCTAAGAATTAAAATGGAGCTTTGCCAAATGGCACTTAATAGCTCAACAGAAATCTTAAAAACATAATGCCACACTACACAGTAGCTCAAAGGCCTATACAAAATACTCAATTATAGAGATGGCAAGATGATACAGAAGTTTGGATCAGGTAGGACCTATGGACAAGAAGTAAAAAACTGGAGGGTGCTATCAAGTTATAGTCATATACGATAGTAAAAAATAGTAGTATAATTAAACTACAACTAAATAAATGAAAAATTACACAACAATTCTACCAATTCATAGTTAGTCAGAATTAATTATATTTAAATATTTTTTTAAAACTCACCTGTCAAATGCAGAATCTGAAATGTCAGTTTGGGTAAGATCCAGATGCTCCAAGTTAGGACAAAGTTCTAAAATCTGCCTAACCTAAAAGGAAAAACATCACTTTGAAAATTTGTACATCTTTAGTTAGATAAGCAACAGATTATTGTTAATAAATATAATCCAGTGGTTTTCAAATTTATGTGCATGTAAAAAAACATTACTTGAACAATGCATTACAAATAACATTCTGGGTTCAAATCTCTGAGAATCTATTTTAGAAGCTATAAGACTAACCCATAAAATTTACATTTTTAAGAAATACCCAAGGAGATTCTGATGTAGGAAAGTCACAGACACACTTTAATAACAACAATGACTTTCATTTGGCCCTTCTCACCATACCTTACATATTACAGAGAATCATAAAATTGTTTCATTGCTTAACAGCTATAAAACAAAATAAAATATTTAATCCTTTCCTAGTCTCAGTTACCTTATATATAACATGTAGGTAAAGATATTCACACTTCAAAGATCGTTGTAAGAACTGAAATAATATTAAAGCCTGGGAAGACAATATTTTTCTCCCCTTAAACTCAGGAATAAGCAAACTAAGTTCTATCACTACTTTTATTAATATCTAAACTAATGCTAATTTATACATACCATTTTGCTGGAAACTGCAGAACTGTATGCTAATACTAAAGTTTTTACGGAAGTACCAACATATGGAAGAACATTATGAATTAAGCCATGGAGTAAACGTTTTTCCATCTGTGCAATGCTGATAGCAATCGATTCTTCTGCAGACTCTTCTGCAAAATGGATCAAAAATCAGAACTCAATACCAATTTTATAATAAGGCTGTTTAAGGACTTACCAAATCATTAAGTATAAAATATTTTGTGCTGTCCTTAAACTCTCTTCTATAAACAATTCCATTTCTAAGCAATGACAAAACTTTTGAAAAGAATTCTGAATATTGAAACAATAAAAGCTCTCCAAAAGATTAGAATATATGATATCAAAAAAAAATGGCCTACAGTAAACAGCACCATCAGTTATCTACCTTAGTAAAAAGAACAGAGAGCTAAAAGAAATTTGAAACTGAACACAATTAGCCTGAACATCTATGAATCAAGCAAAGGAAGGTACCTGAGAATCATTAAATAGTTGAATATAAACATGGCTTTTGCATTTTTCTTAATAACTTCTGAAAATCTTGGGTGTTTACAACAGGTTACATGACTATAACACCAACCACAACAAAAACCTCCAACTCCAATTCTTTGACATAAAGAAAAACATATTTATTACAATAAAAAGAATAAGCTAACAATTTTAAAGCCTCTCAGGATCCTATTATTATTATGCCTGAAAACCTAGCTGGACTGTTTCCAAAACATGAAACAGTTTAAAATAACAAGATTTATACTCAGCATTAAAAGAGAATAAAATTATGGCATTTGCAGATAAATGGATGGAGTTGGAGAATATCATGCTAAGCAAAGTAAGCCAATCTCAAAAAACCAAAGGCTGAATTGTTCTGATAAGTGGATGCTGATCCATAATGTGGAGAGGGGGCATGAGAAGAATGGAGTAACTTTGGATTGAGCAAAGGGGAGGGAAGGAAGGGGAGGGAGTATGGGAGTAGAAAAGATGGAGGAATGAGAAGGACATCATTACCCCAGGTCCATGTATGATTGCACATAGGTGCGATTCTATATTGTGTACAACTAGAGAAATGAAAAGTTGTGCTCCATTTGTGTACAAGGAAATGAAATGCATTCTGCTATCATGTATAATTAATTAGAATAAAAATAAATAAGTTTTTAAAAATAACAAAACTTACTTAAAATAAATGAAGTACAGTAAACAAAAGGAACATAATTCAGAAAATACTGAACTTACTACTAATGATTTTATGTAGGTTATCTTAAATCTCTCCTTTAGCAGACATATATGTAAAATGTAGAAATAAAGATTACTTTAGTGAACCCTATTTATTCTACTACAACTTTACTCTCAAGCCATTCTTTTTTATGTACTGTTTACTGGAAAAGCTCAAAAAGTAAAAAAGTAGTAAACATTCCATGAGTAAAAATAGCTTCTCTGCATGACTAGTATAACACTTAAATTGAAAAGGCACTGAAGTAGATGGGTAGATCCTCAGTTTAGATCGTTTTGTTTTTGAAATAGGTTCTCATTATGTTGCACAGATTGATCTTGAACTTCTGAACTCAAGAGACCATTCCCTCTCAGCCTTTTGAGTGCTAGAACTAGAGGTGTGCACCTCTGCATGCAGCCACAGTTTAGTGGTAAATCCACTAATGAACGAATAGGTTTGTTACCTCAGGAAGGCTTAATCCTTTTTTTAAAAAATAAGTTTATTTATATTTCTTAGTGTTTTACGTTTTTTTTGGTGTTGGGATGGAACCCAGAATCTTGCATATGCAAAAGCAAGTACTCCACCCTTGAAACTTCCCCTTGGATATGAAGGAAAAAACAGATGATCATCTTTTTACTACGTTTAAGACTGAAACAAATATACTAGTTTGGTAAAGCCTTTAAAATTCTTATCATGGATATTATGAGCTAATTTTCTTGGAAAGATAAATTAAGTCTTCCTTGAAGTGACTTGTGAAAAAAACCACATCTCCTTCAGATCTTTGCTCAAATTTCTCAAGGGACTTAAATTAATCACTCTTTAAAACTGCCACTCCTTTCCCCTCTTTCAGGCACACTTTCCCTTCTTTATTTTTCTCTATAAAATCCGTCACCTTCTCATATGACGTATAACTTTATCTTTACTTTACTTTGTCCATTTCCCCTTTCCAATTCTAAGCTCAACAAAACCAAGGGTTTTCTCCATTTTGTTCACTATGATATCCCATTCATACCTCACAGGCAAGTGCATCCTCCAATCTAACTGATATTAATAGATTTCTTCCTTATGAAGTACCTTCCAAGATGCAAAACTATACCAAAGGTAACATCTTCATTTCAAAAAAATAAACTATTTTAGCTGCTGAAACAACAAGTTCTATACTTACTGTTCTTATTTTCCACATATTTAGTTTTTTACCAGGTCAACTTATTTTTTAAAGTGGGAAGTTTTCATAAATAGAAATTTCCTACAGTTTCACGTTTACCAAGGAAAAGACGACTTCCCATCTGTTATTCTACTATTTCATCAATATTTTAGTTAATTATCTAAAATAATACTTATGACAGAATTTACATCTTCTACTTCTATACTCCCAAGCAGCATCTCTCTGTACATCTATTGCAGCATCTTTCATTATGTATCACAAATTAAGAACTATACATTCTCAACTCTCTACATGTGAGTTCTTTAGGGGTAGGGAAACACCCT
Source organism: Callospermophilus lateralis (assembly GCF_048772815.1). Classification (NCBI taxonomy): domain Eukaryota; kingdom Metazoa; phylum Chordata; class Mammalia; order Rodentia; family Sciuridae; genus Callospermophilus; species Callospermophilus lateralis. Next base: position 10,854,880 of record NC_135312.1, read on the forward strand.
TGTTTACCCTTGAACTGAGATTCTCATATGGCTTACTGGATGAGTGCACTAGTTTTTATAACATTTTACAACCTACAAAGAAATATCACATATGGATCTTTTCTTTTTTTTTTTCAGTGCTGGAGACTGAATGCAGTGACTCATGCATGCCGAGCATGCGCTCTAACATTGAGCTACAACCCCAGTCCAGAATTTCCATAGACCTTACTTCTTAATTCTACAATTACTTTATGAGGCAAGTGTTATGACTTTAAAAATGAATAAACAGACTCAACAGTTTCATGGTTCCCCCCTCTGGGCCACAGATGACTCAATAAATGCTGATGAACAGACTTAATGAAATTGCCCTAAGAAATACATTATAAACTATAAAATGACTGTATAAACTATAATGACTGTACTTTATTTCCATATGGAAAACAGACATCCTTTTCTGGCTTTTTTATTTGAATATTTTAAAAAATGGGAAACAACACTATGCATTTTTTAAAAGAACTCCAAATAGAGTAACATTATTATTCTTACTGTAACTTTAAATTTTAAATAATAGACTAAAAAACAAGTTTCTTTAGAAAACACAAAACATATGACTCTGAACACTTAATAATTATCAAATATACTGTTAGTAAACACTATGTAATAATTAATTCCAAATATGGCTTACCAGATTCATCTATATCAGCATCTTCATCCCACTCCTGAAAAGCACGACTTTCATCTTTCCTACTTTTCACCCATTCCTCATCAGGCTCAGTATCAAGTTCAGTAGCAGGACCACTATACCAGTCACCTACTCAATGAATAAATAAGAGGAACATAGAAAGTTCAGATCATCTATCACCACAAAAAAATTAACCTATTTTTAATAAAAATCTCTACATTAAAAAATGTTTAGAGCCTCAGGCAATGAATCATCTATTATTTTAGAAATATTTAATGGGTGAGTAAGAAAAATAGACTTAAATAAGCATAAGCTTCAATTTCAAACATACTTAAAATAACTATGTCTATATGGGTCCAACTAATTAATTAATTAATAGCTGATATTTCTAAAACAATAACAGAACTACAAATTTTACATAGTCTGCTATACATCTGCTATGTATCTACTCTCTCTATAAAAGCTTTTTAATTTTACCTTTAGAAAAATAAGTTTAATGGTAATTATTTTGCTATGAAAAACATTATCAATAGCCTTACATGCAATTTTAAAAATCACTGAAAATAACCTAACCTTTGTCTCCTACCATGGCTTCACACTGGCTCCATTACGATGACAGCTAATAAACGAAAGGAAACGCAACTTTCTACCCTGTAGTAAGCAATCAGTGAGCAATTCAGAAGTAGGTGGGGACACAAATGAAAAGGAAAGACTAAGGTAAAGCAAAACTACAAATTTATAGATCCTGGAGAATATAATGTAACCAAACCATAAAACTGTATAAAGTGAGAGACAATGCAGAGTTAATTTACTAAACTCTTATATCTGAATTTAGGGTTTTTCAATCTAGACACCACTGACATTTTAAGCTGGGCAATTCTTTGTTGTGGGGGGTTGATATATGTACTGCAGGGTACTTAGCAGCACTCTGGCCTCTACTAACTAGATGCCAATAAAATATCCAAAGATGGAACAAGCAAAACTATCCCCAGACATTCAAAATATCCTCTTGAAAGGGGGGGGGGGCATAAAACACCATAAGTAACAAAAGCCATTTTTTATCGGAACTTTTGTATAAATATATTAAAACCAGAAAGAAGCATATTTAAAGATTTGGGAGCTGGGGGTGTGGGTCAAGCAGTAACGCATTCGCCTGGCATGCGCGGGGCGCTGGGTTCGATCCTCAACACCACATAAAAAAAAAATAAAAAAATAAAGATGTTGTGTCCACCGAAAACTAAAAAATAAATATTAAAAAAAAAATTCTCTATCTCTCAAAAAAAAAAAAAAAAAAAAAAAGAATTTGGGTGACTTCATGGAAATTAGCAAAGCATTATCACATTTGATAACACTGTTATCAAATCATACCTAATTATATATTTTTCTTAAATATTCTCAATAAAAAAAGCTGAACAAAAAAGTATTTGATATATCCATATTTGCCTTTATTAACTTTTTGCTCAATGTCATTATCCTACAATAACTAATTAAAAACACATTCCACATAAAAAATAATCCTTACGATTCAAATGTATATGTTAAGATCATTATACTGCCATGTGTAACTAATTAAATAAAATAATAATAATCTGAATCATGTAAGTCTACCTAATTCTCCAAATAGCTTCACACAAAAAATATTAAGTATCTAACAACACATTATTTTTAAAGTTCTACCAGTTGGTTATGGTAGCCCACGCCTGTAATTCCAGCTACTCAGCCAGGCTGAGGCAGGAGGATTGCGAGTTCGAGGCCAGTCTGAGCAACACAGAGAGATCCTCGTCTCAAAAAAAAAAAGTGCTACATGTTATTGTAACAAATAAACTTTAAAAATAAGACTCACAATTTAAATCAAACAAACTTATATGAAAAATACATACTTCCATACTAAGTCACACAGAGAAAACTATAAAAAATTAATGTGAATTTAGAGGTTAGTTCTCACCTAAAACAAATTACTCTAATTTAACGACAGAAAATTGTATACATATTTAGTTCTATCTGTTCCATGAATGCATTATATGCTTATGAAAAGAAATTTTTCTTTTAGTTGTTCATATGTAAAACTAACTTACAATGAAATTAGTTATTAATCTATTGTTTAGAGAACAAAGCATTAACAATTACAAAAAGAAAAAAAAAAAAAAAGATATGTTAAAGACAAAAACAGATTCAGCCACTACCAAGACAGCCATAGTGGATAATGGTGCCTTATCTTTAAATTATACAGAATAAATTTAGTCTGTTTTTTAAAAATACTCAATCTGGTTACTTAAAGAAGCTCTGAAAATCAAATACATTTAATTTTAAGTTTTTATTATAAAAACCTCCAAACATAGTCAAATGTAGAAAAATGAATGCCCATATACCCATCACTTATCTTCAACAATTATTGACATTTTGCTCCTGTTTTTTGCATTTCCCTCTCCCAATTATTTTTTCCTAATTATTTCAAAGGAAATGGTAAGACATATAATTTACCCATGAATACTTCAGCAACTAATTTTTCTAAAATGCATGGTGAGAACACATCATTTAACTACAAAAATCTACTTTTTGGTCAAGCTTTGAGTTTTCCTGCCTGGCCTTGATTATTAATAGCCATGAGGATTCATCTAGAAAAACAAATGGAAATATTTTTTAAACAAACTAAAAGTCCTATTTACCTACCTCTGGCCCAATGAACAGGGTAAAGATGTTTCCAAAGTGATCCCGTTTTTGCCAGTTGAGACCATTTAGTGCTGACTTGACTGCATCGACATAATTCTTGAGGATTAAGATAACTGAAAATTGACAGCATTACCTCAGGAGGAAGATGGGTTATACCCGTGGAGTGCTGTGACAGTTCTGCTTCTGAAATAAAAAAGATAAAACTTTAGCAGTAAAGGACACAAGAGTAAATGCAGTGAGAAATTACAATCACATTTCTGTAAGTAAAATCCAGTGCCTGAAGTTAAATCCTTCCTGCTTGCATGATGTGAAATGGAAACAACACGTATTAGAGGTAACATGGAGATGTTAAACTTGTTAAGAACCGGTAGGGTTAAACTATCATGGCCCAGATCATACTTCATCAGTGGGAGCTACAAAATGAACACAGAATTGACTTCCTTTTTTTACAAAGGCGTCACAGAAAAAACAATACTCACTTTGTAGCATAAGTAGCATCATTTGAAAAAGGAACCAAACAGGTTATACCGCTTTAAATCAACAAGTAGAGTCAGCCAGATTATGAGATCTCCGAGGCATTTTTAATGACACATACAAATCTCATGACATTTTTTTCATGCATATGGCTCCTATTAGTCCTTCCTTGTGTTTCCTCTTTGATTTTTGTATTTCATATAAAAGGTCTGTGAAATCTGACTTATTTAACCTATAGGTGCCTTTACCTACTTAAATTATGTGCTAGCCCAGACTACATAATATAACTACTTCTGATCCTGGTACACATTGATAAGGAATCTTTGTTAGCAGAAAGTAAGTCAATGGCTATACAATTTCCTATAATCTATTATTTTGGTACCAATTTTCTGAAAGAAAAGTGAAAATGGGTGTTACAATAAAGAATATAAGATATGAAAGATTTATCACTAAAGTACTATGAAGAATTTTAATACTGTATCTGATTTGCCTTCATAAAGGAATTTAAATATAGAAATGTTATGATCAAATTACTTTAAACTGCTACCTTAAAATGCAAAATATTTTAAAACTAATGCAGCTATAATTTGCTTTGAAAGAGTGGGAAAATTAAATGTACTAAGTGTGATGCTTTTAAATCCTGTGTTATAATTACAATTAAACTAGACACAACAAGTCTTAACTTGGTATCTAAGGCACAAGCTGCATTTCAGAATAAAGCTTACAAGTTTTATGGGTTTAATCATAGCTTAACTTATAAAATCATTTTGTTTCAACATGAATCTTACCTACTTCTTTAAATAAAATATGAGACTGAGAGCTCAATGAGGCTGCTCACCATTTCAAAAGAATATCATACTGCATATAGCTGGCCTGGGAAAAGATGAAAATTCAAAATTTGAAGTATGGTACGTGAATTGCTTTTGTACCACTGTAGAGTTGAAAAATCATAAGTTAAACCATGGTAAGTCAGGGGCCATGTGCATAAACATACCGACTTTGAAAATTAATGAAAAAATACAAGGAAAGACAAAAGCACCCACTTTAGTCAATGGAGCTCAAAAGTTAGGTGGTCTGTATATGGTAGTTCTCAACAATTCTGACTGGTCAAAGTATATCTAAATTCATTCAAGAAACCCTATATTGCAAATAGCTATATGTATGTGTATGTATGTGAGTGCATGTGTATGTGTATAAAATCACCAACACTAAGTTCTAAAATAGAATTACATTTGTAAATGGAAATAAATGATTTCAACTGACCACAATGCAAGTCTCACTTAAATCATTCCTCAAACAAAATCTACAATTCATAACAAGACGCCAGTGGCCCTGAACTAGTAAACTGCTCTTTATTTAAATATACAAATTTCAAGTTGGGCATGATGGTTCATGCCCATAATCCCAGCAACTCAGGAGGCTGAGGCAGAAAGATCAGAAGTTCAAGACCAATCTCAGCAACTAAGCAAGTCCCTAAGCAACTTAGTGAGACCCTGTCTCAAAAAATTAAAAGGGCTGAGAAAAAAATAAATAAATAAAAAGGGCTGGGGATGTGGCTCAGTAGTAAAGCCCCTCTAGGTTCGCTCCCCAGTACTAATTAATAAACAAATGAATCTCACCTATGTCTGACTTTTCATCCACAGAATATTTGAAAAACTTCTGTCGCTCTTCAGCTTGATTCCATAGGCTAAGCCCTCTAAGGAGTTCTGCGGTATCCTTCTGAGAGCAATGCTGTGCAATCACTTTCTTTTTAATGTCCTTAAGTTCCTCATAGGTGAAATATTCCATTAACATGGGCTGAAAAACCTAAAACATTCATTCATTAGAAAAAATATTTGGTTTTATTTTACTCTACACCTTTTAAATTATTATTGACTCAAGTGTAGTATTACAGTTTTATATTTTAATAAGATAAAAATTTTAGTTATTATCACTAAGTCAGTTTATCCCAAAACTGAAAGGAATATCCCCTAAAATATCCTTCTATGGTTTTGTCAGCTAATAAGTCAGACCCTAAATAATTTTAAAACATTAGGACAAGAAGGTTTTCAAACAAGGTCTCTTCCTCAAATGAGAATGATACCCTGAATACTAGAATCATAAAAGTCAGAACACTACTGAGACCTTGAGATAGTGAATAATGTTTCAGGACTTTAAAGATGTTTCCTCTAATCATTATTTTAGTTTTCTTTTTTTGTTGTTGTTGTTTTGTTTTTTTTTCGGTACATTGGTTTTCTTGCTAATTATGCATGGAGATTTATAGATATATTTATAGAATTATAATATTCAGACACAGAATCAAGGTTTTCTTTTAGTTCCACTTAGTTTTAATAGGTATCACAGGTTAAAAAGCACTGCACTAGTAACTCAGTGATTTCGACACTGACTTCATGTTATAATGATTTAGGGAACCTTGAAAAAAGATCCATGCCATGCCTCCCACCTGATTTAATTGATCTGGAATGGGCTTAAGATGTAGGTGGGTTTTTATTATTATTATTTTATTATTATTGCTAATTGATTATAAGGTGAAACCATACTGATAATCACTATAGTAACTGTTTGTAGTTGAAAAAATAATTACTTTCTTTGTATATTATATTGACATTCATCCCATATTAGACAAAGAATAGAATATGTTCTGCTGGTTCAATCAATGATATTGTAATACATGTGTATTAGGCAGAAGATAAATTTAAGACTATCATTTAATTACTAAAGTCTACTACCAAAACAAAACAAAAAACTCTAAAAACTCTTTATACTTAGCACATAGAAAATACTCAAAAAATTCCAGAATTCTCTAAATGTTCTGCAAAAATATTAAGGTGACACAAAAAATCATCAACGCTTAATACAGTGCCATTTGCACATATGAAAACACATTCTGTAAAAGCAATAGCCTTCATGAGGATTTTAAAACAAATGCATTTTTTCCCCTTGGGTTATAGTTCCCAAAGGAACTAGAAACTTCTCATCAGCTGGAGGCTTCTCTCCATCAACTGGACATATCTTCCTATGTAATATTTTGAAGAAAATATGGTAAAATATTTTTTAAAATTTTGTAAATCTAATCTCTTTTTTTTTTTTAAGAGAGAGAGGGTGTGAGAGAGAGAGAATTTTTAATATTTATTTTTTTTTTTTTAGTTTTCGGCGGACACAACATCTTTGTTTGTATGTGGTGCTGAGGATCGAACCCAGGCCGCACGCATGCCAGGCGAGCGAGCTACCGCTTGAGCCACATCCCCAGCCCTGTAAATCTAATCTCAATGGAAAAAAATTACACTTACCTCTTCCTCCTCTTTCATGTGAGGAAGGAAATCTCTTGTAAAGGCCTCCAATCTCTCTTTCAGCTGTTTTGCATAATTTAACTGCTCATATTCATTCTGGAAACAAAAATATTGTATTTCAACAAAAATTCTGCTTCATTATTTAAATTGCACCTGATCCCAAGAAGTTAATTCAACATAAAACCTCAAAAAAAAAACAAAGAAACAAGCAAAAAACAAAACAGATAAACAGCACAGTAGCCTCTGTACTTTTATGATCATCACAGGACCTTAGGCCTAGGAGTATAACTCAATGGAAGAGCACCTATCTAGTATGTACGTTGTCCTGGGTTCAAACCCCAGCACCACCAAATAAAAAGATTTGAAATTTTTAGTAATGTAATTGATCTCCTATTTCTCTTTAAAATTATCATTTAAAAATCTAAAAATAACAAGTATCTGCTTAAAACTTCCAACTAATTTGATTCTGAAGTTACATAATTTTCATGTTTGGTTTTCAATGTATCTACAAGTAGTCCACAAGGACATGGTGGACTTCATCATTATAGAATCCCTTTAAAGTAATCTGACATATTCTCCACTAAAAAAATTCAAAATACCTATTATGTTATGCTAACAGAAGCTCATATACATTAGTACCAAAACTTCTAAAGGCAAGAGACTCAGTACATCTTGAAGCGGATCGTTTTAATTTTGGACAACACCAAAAGTTCTTCCTCTACTGAACTGAGATCCTATCTCCCTGTAACTTATCCACCTATTCTGTATCAGGCCTCTCAAATTACAAAATAATGAAATCTGAAAAATACGAGAATATTTCATCCTTTTTCTTGAGCTAATTCATTCAACTGCTCCCCAATATTTAATTCAATGTCATATTTTCTTGGAATTTTACACATGTTCCTTAAGCTTGTCCACATGGCTTCCATTTCTACTTACTTGCTCTAACTACTAAATTTGTTTTTCTATACCAGATCTCTCTTTTACCCATTAAATCCACCCAGGCCTCACCTTCCTCCTATAAATGCCCACTTAGATTATATAAACAATTCAAATAGAACCCTCTTCTACTACCCTAGAAAGATAGGCTCAATAATCACTTATCTTCTCTTTATCTTTTCTAGTTCCTTATCACTACATTCTATCAGTCCCATTCCCTACATAAATCTGTTCCCTCTTCTCTATTTCCACTAGACATTACTTTAGATAATACATGAGTATGATATAATATTCAGAAAGTATAAAGGACTATTTAATAGAAAAATAAATCTCTCATTACTATTCAGTACCCTACCCAATCACCCATCCCCCCAATAAGTAGCTACTAAGTATCGTTTCAGAGACTATCAGAATAAATTTTTTTTTATAGTATTCTTCCTACTTGAGGCTTCAGTACCCTACCCAATCTCCCATCCCCCCAATAAGTAGCTACTAAGTATCGTTTCAGAGACTATCAGAATAAATTTTTTTTTATAGTATTCTTCCTACTTGAGGCTTCTTTCCCTTCAATCCATCCTCTACCCTGCTGCAAAACAGTCTTTCTAGAACAAAATCTAAGTGACGGACACACGGTTGTTTAAACCTATGCTTCATTGAACCAGAAGGGAAATAAACTAAGATCAAATTTTAAATATCCTTCAATACATAAATATAATTAAGATGAAAATTTCTCTAAAGTACTATCCTAAACTATACTCAAAAATGCCTTTAATTTCCTGGGCATAGTGTCACATGCCTATAATTACAGTACCTGGAGAGGCTGAGGCTGGGGATTGTAAGTATGAGGTGAGCCTCAGCAATTTCACAAGGGCCTAGGCAACTTAGTGAGACCCTGTTTCAAAATTTAAAAATAAAAATTAAAAAAAAAAAAAAAAAAAAAAGCTGAGGATATACCTCAAAGGTAAAACACTAGTGGGTTCAATCCTCAGTGCCTTTAATTTTATATTATTACAACCAACATTATCATATTTAACCACCCTGTTTCCTACAATTAGGAAAATCAAATATAATAAACGTTATAGCTGGCAATTTTTTTTGTTTTGATGTTTTTGTTGTTGTTATTTGTGGAATTAGGGAGCAAACTCAAAACCTCCCAAATGCTAGCCAAGCACTATCCTAAACTACATCCCCAGAACTCAATTTTAAAATAAATGAAATTTACAAAGCTGAAGTGTTTATTCATTCTAAGTAACAATTTTCCCTGAGTCACCAGTGCCTGGGTTAATAGCTTTTCTTTAAGAATTTAGCAAATGTTAACAGAATATAACAATTTTATAATATTTCACTCAAGAAAACAATTTTAAAACTAAGTAAGGGACATCATTTAAATTTTTTATTAAATAGTAATAAAGTCATAATTGACAGACTCTAATGAAACTTAACCAAGCTCTTCTGAGCCTTCTTCTCAATTAGACCTGACCTTGGACTCTGTCCTTGGCCCATTTAGAACACCTTCAGTAAAAATCCTGCTTTGTCAGTTTATCAAAACTCTTCTACCCTTGGTATCTGACCACCTCAGTATCTGATCAAATTCCTCATCCCTCTACCCTCAGTCTCCCACCACCCTGGCCTGCTTTCAGTAAAATCCTGTAGAATTGACATAGCAAGAATCCTCCTGATCATTTTTCCTCTACTGACCCTCACCTTGCTTCCTGGCTATAAATTCCAACTTATTCTTGTATTTGCAGTTGAGTCAGATCTCTTCCTTACTGCAAGCCCCAGTGCAGTTATCCCTACTGAAAAAGCCTTCATAGCCATCTCTAACAAATGATTAAAAAGGCAGACTATAGTTTTCCTTTAACATCATAATATTTACTACAAATTGCTAACAGGTTTTGCCAATGACATAACAAAAGATGGCATAAATTTTAATAGTTATATACCTATTTTTGCAACTCACCTTAACATTCTTCAGTCCCTTTTCAAAGAGGCTAAGCATCTCAGAGAGTTTATTGTCAGAATGTACATTATAAATGGTCTGGCTGCGTTGTTGAAGCAAACGGATAATGTACTCATTTTCAATCTGTTCATGCATTTTGAACTCCTTGAAAGTAGCATACAAAGACTGCAGAAGAGCACGGAAATCGTTGTTGTTGGAAAAGTTGGTTTTAGAAAGCTAAATAAAAAGTTAAAAAGAAGACATAATAAATACATACAAATATGTAACAATGTACCAATAAAGAATATTCAAATGTGTTCCCATTTACTTTTCATATAAAGATATTTATCTTGCATTTGATTATATTAAAATACAAATAAAGAAAATTCATAAATAAATAAGTTATAATGGTAAGATTAAAAAGTACACTAGGCCAGGAAAATGTTGGTTTGCATTTTTTTTTCCATTTTTTTATGGGTGCATTATAGTTGTATACAACAGTGGGATTCATCATTACAAATTCATACATGCACACAAAATAACAATATAATTTAGCCAATATCTTTCCCCAGTGTTTCCCCTTTTCCTCCCTTTCCTCTACTCTACGTCTGATTATCATGAGATACCCCACACACACCACCTTTCTTTTCCTTTTTCCTCTCCAGCTCCCAAATGGTTTGCAATCTTAAGGATTTGATATTAAAAAAAATAATAATAATGCACACACAAATCACTTAGTTTCTTTAAAAAGGATCTGACTCAATCCCTTCCAAACTTAAAATTCCATTATTTTATAATAAACACAGGCAGATACATTATAAAGATGTGGTAAATATTATGAGAATTACATTAGGAGAATGTGGTAAATATTTTTTTCAATGTTCTTTATGCTATTAAACTTTTGCAATTTAAAAATCAAAAAACATTTTGTTACAGTTTTTTTTTAAATTTTAATATCAAGATGAGACTGATATAAGCAAAAATAAAATATTGAACTATTAGAACATTACTAGATAATTTTTCTTTTAATGTCAGTTTCTTCTTGGTGTTAAATGGGAACAAAATACATGTAGATAATTTTGGGGATTTAAAAAAAAAGAGAGAGAGAAAACTGTTTCAAATACTTAACAACTAATTAAGAAATCATCTACTCATTTAATAAATATTACTTTCAAAATTTATGGTATGATAATAGTGTAATGTAGAAACCTAGCTCACCAGAATATGAGTAAAGTAAACCCACTTGAAGGAAAAATACAAATCAATAAAAATATGAAGAAATGCACACATCGTAAGTTTCTTTAATTCTAATATTCAACAAAAAAATGTGTATTTAAGATAATTCTAACTTTTTACACTTAGTAGCAAATTAAATTCTAATATTTAAAATATACAAATTATGTTATACAAAATGCAGGTATGAAGATGTGAATTTGGTGTCAACATACCTTAAATACAATCAGTTATGATAAATTGTGGTATAAAGGTATATTAAGAATTGTAATGCAAAAATAAATAAAATAAGCAAATTATGAAGAAACTTGCTTCAAGTTAAAATTCAAAGTAACACTCAAACCCTCCATTACCAATAATCTACCTTCCACCGTATCAATTCTATTTCAAAATTTATTTTCAATGTGGAAATCTGCCAGATGTTGTGGCACACTCCTTTAATCCCAGTGAACTGGAAGGTGTAAACAGGGGGATCACAAATTGAAGGCCAGCCCAATTTAGCAAGACCCTGTTTCAAAATACAAAAAAGAAAAATGGGCTGGGATGTAGCTTCGTGGTACAGTGCCATAGGGGAAGCCTGATCAGGTTCAATACAACAGATAGATAAATGAAAGGAGAAATGCTACTGACCAATAATTGCTAGACTTGCTTTCTAAAATCTGACCTAATATTCCTAAAATGGAGCACCAATCTAAGCTGTTTTATTACCTGTTCTTGGCAGGAATTGTGGTCTTAAGACAGAGCATCAAAAAAGACAACTCACAAACTCCTAAAGCAAAATTGTTCCATTATAACAGAATTAACTAAGTATATTATATAAAAGGCAGTATGGGCTAGGCATTAAGAGTCACCTGTGCCAGGTGTGGGTGGCACATGCCTGTAATCCCAGCAGCTCCAGAGACTGAGGGACTATGCAACTCAGTGAGACCCTGTCTCTAAATAAAATATTAAACAGGGCTGGGGAAGTGGCTCAGTGGTCAAGTGCCCATAAATTCAATCCCCAGTACCCTACCCCACCAAAAAAGTCACCTCTAATTCCAATAGCTTGGGAGGCTGAGGAAGGAGAATCAAAAGTTCAGCCAGTTCAGCAACTTAGCAACTTAGTAAGATCCTGCCTCAAAATAAAAAGTCATTTTTAGAGAACCTAGGATCAGATTCTAGTTCTACCATTTATTTAGCTATATAACCCTTGTAAAATACTTTTTCTTGTAATGTCAGTTTCTTCTTGGTGTTAGATGGGAACAAAATACCTGTACTTCAAATGGTTGTGTGATACTTAAGTATGAGTTATCATCATTTTGAAAATTAGACATTCATTTTATAAATTCATGCACTTCTTACTCTATTTAAATATTTATTAAGCAGCTATATGAGCCAACAACTGTTCCTGGTACTTGGGATACATGAGTGAACAAAATGAAGATTGCTTAATTTATGGAATTTATAGTCTAGTGAAGGGAAATAATACAATGAATAATTAACCATAATACATAATAAACAGGGGTCGTCAACTTTTTCTGTCAAGGGGCAAAGAGTAAATATTTTACCTTTTTAGGGCAGATGTTCTGGTACCAACAATTTAACTAGGCTGCTATAGCACAAAAATACTCAGATAATATGTAAGCAAATGATTATGGGCTATATTTCCATAAAATTTTGTATTAATGGACAATAAAATTAGAAATTCCATATAATTTTCTTTGGTTTTTCAACTAAGTAACAATTCAAAGGCAACTTTTAGCTGTTGAGCCATAAAAAAACAACATACAGGGCAAATTTGGTTAAATCCACTATGTAGATTTTAAGAATACTAAGAAATGCCACACAAAATTACAACCAAATGCATTAGTAGATAACTGGTGTAATCACTATTGTGTCATTTTACATAAATGAAAATACCTTCAAAAATTTTAATAGTAGAAAAACGACATAAATCAAAGCATTAATTGATTTTTAAATGGCAAAAAAAATGCACTCACATGAGTTAAGATAAAATCTTAAGACATGCAAAAAAATTTTGCAAAACTTCTCATTAGACTATTGGAAACTCTCTTGGACTTGAAATAGAATAAGGTAAAAACCAGTTTTTAATGCTACAAACTGAGAAGCAAATGGGCATGTAAATTTGACTCATATTATAGGTTCAATTCAGCATAGTGGTTAAAAGAATTAACTCTGGAGCCAGATGGTGAACTGATTCTGCCCGAAAGTCACTAAATATTCGTACACCTCAGTTTTTTCATCTGAAAAATTGGGTTAATTATATTAACTAACTGATAAGGTTCCTGTGGATGACTTCATAATATATTACTATAGTGTTTATGTTATTCATATTTTAATAATATATTTTTATGAATTTACAGATATACTATAATTATTAGTTATTAATATACTAGTAGATTCAAAGAGACACAGAGGATAACATCAACTAGCCCTATAGGGCTTTTCTGCTATTATTTCTGTATTTGGTCGAAAATAAAAGTATCATTAGAAGTCCTTTAAAAAATTGGTACCACAATTATGGAAATTAGGATGGAATTTCGCCAAAAAAAAAAAAAAAAAAAAAAAAAACTAAAAATAGAACTACCATATGATCCAGCACTTCTGGGTATATGCCCAAAGAAAATTAAATCAGTATATAAAAGAGATATCTGCACTCCCCTGTTCATTAGTGTGTTTTTCATAATTGTCAAGATACACAAACAGGGGCTAGGACTGTGGCTCAGTGGAAGTGCACTTGCATGGCATGTGTGAGGCATTGGGTTCGATTCTTAGCGCCACTTATGAATAAATAAAATAAAGGTCTATCAACAACTATTAAAAAAAAAAAAAGATACACAACATTAGTGCCTGCCAAAAAATGAACAAATAAAGAAAATGTGATTACACATAGACATATACACACATACAGCAATTTAGCCATACCCTGCAGCCTGGACGCTGGGTGGTAGAGTGTTTGCCTAGCGTGCACAAGGCCTTGGGTTCAATCCCCAGTATCAAAAAAAGAATGCAGGGCTGGGGATGTGGCTCAAGCGGTAGCGCACTCGCCTGGCATGCGTGCTGCCCGGGTTCGATCCTCAGCACCACATACAAACAAAGATATTGTGTCCGCCGAAAACTAAAAAATAAATATTAAAAAATTCTCTCTCTCTCTCTCTCTCTCTCTCTCTCTCTCTCTCTCTTAAAAAAAAAAAAAAAAAAAAAGAATGCAGGTTTAAAAAAGGAAACCCTGGCATTTACAAAAGCATGGATGAACCTGGAAGACATTATGCTAAGGGAAATAATCCAGAAACAGAAAAACAAATACTACAGGATTTCATTTATATGTGGAACTTTAAAAAAATGGAACCCACAGAAATAGAATGGTGGCTGCCAAGGACCATGGGATGGAGGAAATGGTAGAGATGTTGGTCAAAGAGCACAAATTTTCAGTTTTAAGGAATAATACTGGGGCTGGGTATATAGCTCAGTTGGTAGAGTGCTTGCTTCACATGCACAAGGCCATGGGTCCAATCCCCAGCACCATTTAAAAAAAAAAAAAAAAAAACAAGGAATAATACTGTATCTACTATATCATTTACTTGAAATCTGCTGAAAGAGTAAATCTTAAGTATCATCATCCCCCCTACACACACACACACATACACACACACACACAGTAACTATTTGAGATTACAGATGTGTTGATAATTTAATTTTGGTAATTATACAATGTATATTCATATCAAATCATCAAGTTGTATACTTTGTCTACAATTTTAATTATTTAATTATGCTTCTATGAAGCTGGAAAAATGATCACCAGATAAAAAGTCACATTCTTGAAGGGAAAAAAGGTTTACACAATAGATGGAAGATATAAGAGTTTCATTTGTGTTAAATCCTCTACACGTTTGTTGATTTGTGAATAAGTAGGACAAGAAGGAAAAATAACAATAAAAGAAAATGAAAAGAGTCTTTAAAAATACTACCCACGTCAATTTTTCTCCACATAAAAAGTGCAAATGTTTTTAACCTGTTACTGAAAATTAGTAGATATAGCAGTTAAAATAATAACCAGAAGACATAATATAACTCTTTAAAAATCTATTCATATAAAATTTTTTTTTCAAATTTCTGTCTCCACGATGGTATTCATACATATAGACTTGATTGGGGGTTGGAAGGGGACCTTAAATACTAACAATTTCTAGAACATGCTGAGGCCTCTAATAAGCACTATAACACATGTTTTTAAGTATTACTTCTTAAAACAATACTAGAAAGGAAGTATTGTAATCCCCATTTTATAGAATAAAGAACTGAGACTCACAGAAATAATTTATCCCAAATTATACAACTATACAGTAAACAAAAAGAGATCAAGTCTCTAGGACTCTAATACCTATGTTCTTTCCACAAGAGATGATGCTTGTCCTAATCGTAAAGCTATCTTTTCAGATCCAAAGAAGCAAATAGAAGAATATTTACTCTAAAGCAAAAGTTCTCACCACAGGGGTAATTTTGCCCCATAGGATTATGATAAAGAGCAAGACCTAGAGATAGTTTTGTCTGTCACCATTGGAGAAATGATGCTGACATCTAGTGGATAAATGCCAGAAATGCAGCCAAAACATCCTACAATGCAGAGGACAACCCCCACGCCCACAGTCTGGTCCAGAATGTCAATAGTGCTTCACTTGAGAAATACTGCTCAAGACAAATGTTTTTTCAAACACTGTTTTCAGTGACCTTCAGCATATAATACAGTACAATCCAGATACACAGATATCACAAACAGTTCAAATAGATTTGGGGACATGATATTTCACTAACTTGTGATGGGACTCATATTTACTTTTCCCCTTGTTTAGTGCTGTTTCTGACCCTCAAATCAACTTACAATGTACTAGTAGGTCACAGGACATATTATGAAAAACAATGACTTACAGTGATACAACCCTTATATATATGAGACAGAACACACACAATTAACAACAGTAGCAGTCATGTGGTCTCTTCCATATTTTTAAATTTATAACTGTCTCAGGCACTCTACAACTAAAATATAACAACCTTGCTTGAAACCAATTCAAGTGTTGTGTCACTTAAAGCCAGTAAGTTCGAAAATAGGTATGAAAATATATAATGAAAACCAAAACATTACTACCCAAGTACGTTTTTAGTTTCTGTCTACATGGTCAAACAATGCTTTAATTTATATTTTATGATCAATAAAAACTTTAGTATTAACTGGGGCTGGGGATATAGATCAGTCGGTAAAGTACTTGCCTCACATACACAAAGCCCTGGGGTTCAATCCCCAGCACCACCAAAAAAAAAGAGAGAGAGAGAGAGAGAAAAAAAAGAAAAATAACTTTAGTTTTATCTGGTCAAATTTATTCACTGATGGAAAAAATAATAATCCACAGGTTAACTGTTCTGCATAAAATCATAAGAGTAATAAGCAGCAGAACCAGTGACATAATGCAGAAAACACAGGTTTCAGAAGAGGGGGAAAAAACTCTAAGATTAAAATTCAGGCTCTACTAATTACTACCTGAACAGGTTGGTTAAGTTATTTTAACCACTAAGACTGTTTCCTCGTTTTTAATTGAGGGATAATACTTGTCTTACAGTGTTCTTATGAGGATTAGGAGAAATGACATCAGCATGTAGTAAGAACTCATTAAATTCTCTCTTCCTTCCTCTCCCAGCTCTCAATTCAATATCCTCTCCACTAAACCAACCTTCCCAAATGTCAGTTGTTTTACGGATATGCAGAAAATTAAGAAAAACTGGTCAAAAAGATATTCATACTATTAAAAAATAATATATTCATTATTCTGAGTTTCCTTAGAGTTTTTTTATCATAAAATATTCCTTTATATACACTACTAAAGTACAGAGCATTTTTAATATACTTACCTGAAAAACTCAGGCATTTCCTAAAGCCTCTACCACTTCCATTTTTATTTTTTTCCTCTCTTTTTTTTAATATTTATTTTTTAATTATCAGTGGACATAACATCTTTGTTTGTATGTGGTGCTGAGGATCGAACACAGGCCTCATGCATGCCAGGCAAGCGCTTGAGCCACATCCCCAGCCCCCCACTTCCATTTTTACAACTGATTTACATATAAGTCTGGGAATCTTGGCACTAACCACATCCTTACAAATTCTACCCATTTTGTTCTCAGAAATCAATTCAAATAGACCATTTCTGATACTTTACCACAGAACTGACTATACAGCCTTCCTTTGTTCCCATGATTCCCAGCTTGGACTTCATCCTAACACAGTTGTTAATACATATTAAACTGTAAAGTCCTTAAGAATAATGACCACATCTCAATAACCAACAAGATACTACAAGCAACACTGATAAGTAGAAATTCCATACTCACTGACAGAATTAATGAAGTTTAGAGGATTCAAGAAAAGACAGGAATTGGAGTGAAATGGGGAAAGGATACCAATCGATGCGAATTTTTACTAAAATCCTTCCAATCTGGATCAGTGAATTAGCATCTCTCAGCAGACTACTAAAAAAAACATCAGTAACTATTATGGTTTCACATGAAGCAAATTAAGCTACAGTCCTAATCCTGACCTGGGTTTCCATCTGGATCTATAACTAACTGCTTTCATAACTCAGCCTATTTAATCTAGGCCTACAAATCCCCGAATATAAAACAAAGTACTCCCTGCCTTTATCTACTCCAAAGCACTGTCAAGATGACAAAGGTGAAAAACCTTTCCATAAAATCTCTATAAAAGAGAAAATTCATGAGCAAAATATTAAATTAGGTACTATATAGCAATATTTAACATGACCCATAAATTGAGAAGAAATTTTCTAATTAGTCTAAGCACAGAAATAACTGATTTAATGTTTGTAAACAAATGGTTGCTTCTAAAATATACCATACTTCAAAAAAGTTCAATGCTGGAAAAAAAAAAAAAAAAAACTGACTTCTTTATGGATACCACATGGACATTCCGAGTCAAAATAGAATATAGTGAAATATAATTTATAGCTTTTTAGTTTGACCATAAAAAAAAATGTCGTTCTCATTTGGGATAGTTTTATTGCAGGCTATACGGACTTGATATCCTTGATCTACACAACCAAGGGATGGTAATGGTAAAACTTGCAATGACAAATAAAAAGCAACACACTCTTAATTCTGTAAGACCATTTAACCATCACAAAATACATATTTTCCCACTCTTACTCAGAAAGGACATCCTAGGAGAGATTTCCACTGGTTAACAGAATCAAAAAGAAATGATGATGTCAAATTCCTATGCATGTTTTTTTCTTTTCTAAATTACCTTGGTCACCGTGCAGAAAACTGGATTTTTAAATCTTAATAAGATTATTATATGTGTTTATTAACTGTATGTAATCAATTCAGAATTAGTGATAATTTTTTCACAGTAATGGGGATAAATTCATGAAAATTTTGACTTAACGCTTTATAAAATTGAAGATGCTTTATTAAACATGTTATGCAAGAGGGAACAAGTAAGAATCTTATTTGACTCAAATATTGCTTTTTTAGAAAAGGCAACTTCATTTTCAAAATTTGCTCAAATGTTCTCAATCACCAGGAAAAGACACACAAGAATGATGACTAACATCTTCAAACTGTTAAAATAAAGCTAGGACTAAGGATGTAGTTCAGTGATACAGTGCTTGCCTAGCATTCCGGAGGCTTTCAGAGCCTCAGCACCACAAAACAAAACAAAATTAAGGCTGGTTAGTCTTGTCAGCAAATAAATGAATAGTGATTATTGGAAGGTCACAATTATTTGGAAATTTGAAAAAAAAAAAAAAAAAAGTAAACGTCTCCTAGAAAAATGTATACATGCACAAGATTTTCCACACAATAGCAGGTGACCCCTTAACTATCTCCTTTAATATAAACTGGAGAGAAAACTGTGCAGAGAAAATCATAACTTCCCTTTATGATTTCTGAGAAAGTGGAAAACCTCCCCATTTTTCTTTCCTGCAATTAAAGGACACAGTTAGAACAAAACTGAAAAGACAGGAAAGATAGAAACAGACAACTGAAAAATTCACATCTGCTGAAAGACTTCTCCATTCCTCAAGAGTTTCCTAGGTAAGTTGTTCTGACCCTGGTCTGCACACTGCACTCAACCTGGAGAGATTTAAATTACACTTATGGTTCCACTCTCAGAGATCTTAATTTCAGTGGTTTGAATATCAGGATTTTCACAGCTTTCTGGGTGATTTTAATAGACAACCAAGTTGTTGATCACTATCCTAGCCAGTCCTAGTGTTTGAACACTTGGATTGGGTATTTTTTTAATTTTCAAAATGAAGGGGGAGGAGGAGAGGATGTTTGTGGGGCAAGAGATGTTTGTGCTGAGATCCGAAACTCAACCTTACCTCTTTCAACTGCTGGTCTTGAGTGTGGCCTAGCAATGAACACTCTGGGCATCCTCCAGCCGCCTTTCTGGGCTAACAACCTCTGTTTGCTTAATGCTACATAATTTCTGCAAATTCATAAAAGTTGATTTCTATCCTTAAGCAATACGTTTAAGTTCTATTTATTTGGTTATTTCTACAAGAAATAAGACTGCCCCAAGTTTTATGGCTATCTATATGACTTTCCCCAACATAAATTGACAAATGTGAGAATTTTAACTTAGTCATTAGCAAAAAGACCTGAGTTACCTCCACTAAAGTGCTTCTCCAGCTTACGCTGGCTGTACCAATTAAGAGTCCGAAAAGGTTCCCACAACTTTTCCTGAGGCCCCCCCTTTTTTTGAGCCAACGCAAAGAATTCCAACAGAGAAGAGCTGTCTTGTAACAAATTCTACATGGAGTAAATATCCGGGGCAATAAAAGTTGCGGGGAAAACAAGAACCATAAATGAAGAATGAAGGTCCACTAGCTCCTAAACAGTTTTTTTTCTCCCAAATCCAACCCGCGAACAGCCAGGAGGGAAAATGAAGGGGGAGCTGGGAGTCGCTGCCCGCCGAGCCAGGAAGCAAGCCCGAGTTGCACAAGGATGCACGGGTGTCTGCAAAGACGCGGGGAGCCCAAACAGGCCGGGGGCGGGGATCGCGGGGGAGGAAACTGCAGTAACGGCCTGCCCACGCGGACCGGCAGCCCACCGCGCAGGCCGGCCGGGATCCCGGGAGTTCGCGACCCCGCTCCCCGAGTGGCTGGCGGCGGGCGGCGCCCTCCCTTCCGCGCGCCAGGCCCGCGGACAGGAGGACGCCGCCTGGTAGGGCGGCGCCGCGCGCCCCTAGGGCACGTCGGAGGCCGCGGCCGGGCTGGGGGCAACTCCAGAGAGGACAGGGGCGCGGGGGCCGCGCAGCGCTGACAGCTGCGCAGGAGGCGGCAGCCCCGGGGGCTGCGGGCGCCGCGCAGGCCAGGCCGCCTCGGGGACCCGCCTGCTGCTCGCCGCCTGCTGCTCGCCGCCTGCCGCGCCGCCCCGAGCAGCAGACCCCGCGCTCCGTTACCTTGTCGCAGTAGAGCCCCACCAGCTGCTTCATCCGCCAGTGCGGGGCAGTGAAGACGTCCACTTCTTCAGGGAAGGGCGCCATCGCCGCTGCTTGAGCCTCCGCCTCAGCAGCCGCGGCCGCCGCCTCTCCATAGACACCCTCGCCGCGGGGCAGAGGCGGCGCGCCCCCCTGCGCATGCGCCCGCCCCGTCGGCGCGCGCGCCCGGGCCGCCCGGCCGGCGGGGGCGCGGGAACGCGCGGGCCGCCGCCATGCGGTCCCTGTGGCCCACGTGACCGCGCGCGGAGGCTCGTGGCTTCCACCTCCCGCCTCCCCACCCGTTTCTTGTCCTCTTCGTGTGTCGCAGGAAGAAACTAAACCTTCTCCCTGTTGTGTCGCGTCCTAAAAACACTGTATGAAGCGAGGAGGTGACGTTGGGGGTGCCTGCCGGCCTTGAGGCCCAGGCAGCCCCGCACCACGACTGCAGTGGAGCCCGGAGCCCGCCTAGGCGCCGGAGCGCGACGCCCCTCGGCCTGCGCGCGACCGTGCCCTCCTTGACCGGCCTAGGTTCCCTTGCGCGGCCCTCACCACCTGCCAGGCGCCGGCCTGGGTTTGGTTCCCGCCCAGGGTCGAGCTAACCGGGCTGGGTCTCCGGGAACGTGTGGCCCACGCGGGGAGCGGCAGGACCCGACGCTGCGGAGAGCCCGGGCTGAGGCCGGCAGGGAGGATGCGGGAGAGAACCCTGGTGCCATCCCTCCATCTTAAGACCAGGCTTAGCGGGAGAAAGGACTAAACCCGCGTCACTGGCCTGAAGAAGGTCCCTGGGTCTCTTTGCCTCTCCTCGCCCCCAGGGAGACCCATTCTTGGCTTAGCCTGATCAACCCTCCAGGGCTCAAAGAATCAGGAGAAGTTGGATAGGCAGAGAATATGGGGAGGATGTGTTTATTGCTTCCTGACTTAATGCCAGGAGGGCCAGAAAGGTGTGTTCACCCAGGCATCTCCATTATCATAGTTCCTTGACAACATGGAGGTCCAACGTTGAGAAAAAGATAGAGTAGAAGGAGGTTAGAAAGAACCTTGCCCTGGAGTGCCCCTTTTTAGTTCTAATCTTACCATGTGCCATTTGTTGACAGGCGAGGTGAGCCAGCAGTGGCTCAAAACACAGATTCTGGAGATAAGTTCCTGGTTTTGCCAAATACTTGTTGTATGACCTTGAACAAGCTACAGGACTTCTCTGTGCCTCAGTTTCGTCTTATGTGAAATGAGGGTAATAATACCTAGTTCATAAGTTTTTTAGAAGGATTAAGCAAGTTCATATATTTGAAGTGTTCATAGTAGTACTTGGCACATAGTAAGTACTATCCGAAAACTATTAATGTTAGGTAAAACAAGCTGGGCTTGCCTCCCAGCTACTCTGGAGACTTGAGTATGAAGGATCATAAGTTCAAAGCCAACCCAGGCAATTTAATGAAACCCTCTCTCAAAAATAAAAAGTGCTGGGGACATAGCTCAGCAGTAGAAGGCCCCTGGGTTCAATCAGTAAGTACCTACATACATACCTAAAACAACTCTGTGAGCTAGTGCTGTACAAAACTGTCAAAGACATTCTGGTAATTGCCTAGGGTAAGTGAATAATCTGGCTTATGAATCTGGTCTGACAATACCCTCCCAGGCACTGAGTTAGTTGGGACACAGATGGCTTATACCGTCTGTGCTAAAGAAATAGGAAAAATGCTTAATGGAACAGACTGATAGACAAAGTCCTTAACAGAACTCTCTCTCTTTCCTTCCCTCCCTGTTACCCTCTCTCTTTGTTTTTTCCCCTCTCTTTTATTTTCTGCTTTTTTTGTTAGGGCTTTGCCTCTATACTTTTTAGTATCCCTCAAAAGACATTTTCTTATTTACCCCCTGTTTCTCTACTTCATTCTGATCTTTCACACTAGCTGTCTTGGAATGTTGAATCAAACCTCAGGTGAACCAATTCTGTAGAGAAATGAGCTCCATGAGAGGTGCTCATTGTCTCCTCAGCACTCAAAACAATGTTTATCATACCACTGGTATTCAATAAATATTTGCTGAATAAAGAAAGAAGGAATGAGGGAAATTCATGGAATTCTTATAATCTCATTTTTACTAATTTTGAATATACTTTTTAGTTTTTATTTTCACCTGTTTGTATCTGCATTGTTCACTAGCATGTCCCTAAAAGCAAGCACATTACAAAGGTATTTAACAACAAAAATAACCATCCACACACAGTTTGACTGTAACTCAGATTTCTAACTATGCAAGTTGGCTAAAGTGTAATAACAGCTACTTTGGACTCTGCCTCTTTCAAAAAATTTAAGATGACAAAAGGAAAGATTAAAAAGTGATTAAAAAGGAGGCGGGAGCCTGTAGGTCATTTTTCCCTTTAAGAGAAGCTGTTAACATGAACTCCATATGCTGAGTAGTGTAGCAATTAATCACCTGATATACAGAATAAATGATTAATTTATAATGAGCTATAGCTGGAGAGAGAAGACATTGATCAATGTAGTGTCATAACTATAGATTCTCACAACTACAACAAATAGGAAATGCTTTTATGGCCCAGTTGTCAATTGAATCACCTTTCTATATGATTTCTTTAGATATGAAAGCAGACAAATTCTAACAGATAAATCAGCCTTTGGCCACTCAAAGAGACTGCATAGGATAAGGCATGTGAACAGAGCAATGAAAACCCACATGGTAGAATGCCTGGTAGGATTGATGGGTCTCTCTCCTCCCCACCCTCATTCTTTCTGAAAAACTGCATGCTACAGGGGGAAGAATATCGGTATTCCCTGGCAACCTAAAAATACCATGACCCAGGCCTCTTCTGTAGAATTTTCTACCCCTAGTTTTAAAGGCTCTGGAAAAGATTACTTGTCATGGAAGGTCTATCCTAAGGCATTTAACTCTTTTTATTTTGTTATGACATAACACTTTCTCCAAAACAGGGTTAGTTGTGAAAATAAGCAATGAAAGAATGTAATTACAAAACAGTTGGAATTATAATCCTAACCAAATTTGATCACCCTTGTCAGTCAAAATAGCCAATCAACAACTGCTCTATCAAGCCAAGTTGATTTAGGGGTAAAGTTTTCAATGTGAATGATGGCAAAATAAAAGAAAAGATAGCGAGTTGAAATGCAATACCAAATGCTACATTTGTTTTCATTGTCCTTTAGTATACTTTATGTGCAAATGAAAGTTAATTGAATATATGTATGTATATGTTTGCAGTTTCCCCAAATCCTTACTTTGTTTAAATACTGAACACCCATTACCCCATTGATTTTTACTATATCATTATAGTATGTAATAATATATAATATAATCATATATTATATATTACTTTACTAGGGCTGTCATAACAAAATACCACATACTGGCTGGCTTAAGTGAAAATTCATTTTCACACAGTTTTGGAGGCCAGAAGTACAAGATCAAAGTGTCAGAAAGCTTAGCTTCTTCTGAGGCCTCTCTCTGTCACACAGATGGCTACCTTCTCAAAGTGTCTTCACTGAGGCTTTTCTCTACATGTGTGCTTGTCTAGTATATGTAACCTTCTATGACCTACCAGTCAGATTTACTTGCCCTCTCCAACCACCTCATTTTAACTTATCCACTTTTTTTTTTTTTTTAAGACAGTATCTCATTAGGTTGCCCAGACTGGCTCAAACTGTATCAACTTCCCCTGGCTGGGATTATAGGTGTGCTCCACCACACCCAGCGCTTACTCACCAAAGTCCTATCTCCAAGATGTAGTCACATTCTGAGGTACTATGGGTTGGGTCTTAATTAAATTTAAGAATTTGGAGAAAACACAAATAAGCCCAAAACACTATAAAAGAAAAACATTTGTTCCAAAGATATATATAAAGTCTTTTTCACAATAACAACAAAGAATTCAGAAGTAAATAAATGTCCATTAGTAGAATACTGATACCATAGAAATTATTGCACATCCAATTGATTGAAAAATAGGCCACTATTGAAAAGCATAAGATAGATCTCTAGCTGGGCACACTGTTGCACACCTGCCATTGCAGTAATTCAAGAGTATGAGGCAGGAGGATTGCTAGATCAAGGTCCCCTGGGGCAATTTAGCAAAATCCTATCTCAAGATGATTAAAAGGGCTGGGGATATAGCTCAGTGGTAGAACATTTGCCTAGTACATATGAGACCCTGGTTCAATCAATCTCCAATATTGGAAAAAAACAAAAAAATAAAACTCAATTTGCTGATGGAATGAAACCAGGAAATATGCTCTCATTTAGGGAAAAAAATATGTTGTTAGAATAACATAACAGATTTATAAGCTGAAGTTGTGGGATAGAAAGCAGTTAAATGACTTTTAAAAATATATATGGTTTTGATGTTTTAACACATTATCAAAATGTAACAATTCCTGCCTTTTATTGGTAGAACTATGTCTGATTTGGAAAAGAGCTATATTTTCCCAAAAAAACTAACAAAAATCTTCCCAAAATTATGTAGCTGAAAAACAAAATTAGGTGTGTGTGTGTGTGTGTGTGTGTGTGTGTAAGTTTTCATTTAACATCAATCACTATTAATCTGTAATGCCAGACTGCCAGTCTCTGGAAGTCCTATTCTCCCTCAAACATGTCCAGATGCTTCCTTATATTTGTACATGGAGATGTTTGTCCCAATCTCCTACCACATATGGCAATCCTTCTGATACTTCTGATATAGTAGTCTCCCAGCTTGTCACTATGAAGCCATTCCAATGAGTTCTACCTGAGTTCTATTCCCTAAACCACCATCAAGCCCCTGTAATACTTGTACCATTACAGGCACAGGACACCATTTTCCTAGGCCTCTCAAGCAAGCCAGAGTTGTCACCAGCAGCTTTTATCATTGACATAGTTGTTAAAAGTTGAGGCCATGCCCAACTTTGGGCATTTTCCTGTTCACCTGCTTTTGCACCCTGTGAGTCCTTGTATCCATTTTCAGAACTTTAGAAAAGTGTCCCTCAAAGGCCCATGTATTGAAGGGTTGGTCCCCAGGCTATGGAGCTATTGGGAATTAAAGGAACCTTTAAGAGGCGGAGCCAGGTGGAAGCTCTTCAGGTCAAAGGAAGGTGCCCTTGAAGGGAGTAGCAGGACCCTAGACCCATCCCAGCCATAAAGTGAGCAGTTTTGCCACTTGTTGCCATGGATTTCTAGCCTAATCACAGGACCAAAAGACTCAGGGCCTTGAGGGAGTGATATCTCCAAAAGTGTGAACCAGAAGAAATCTTTTCCCTTTATAATTTGATTTTAAAGGTTTTGTTATAGTAATGGAAAACTGACTAAAGCAAAATGTCTAGAGCACATGGTTCCTATTCTTGACCTAAAGTATAGGGTAACACATTGGAATGCAGACACTGCATTACTGTGCCTTTTTTTTTGGGGGGGGGGGCGGTGGCATCCAGAGATTGAACCCAGAGGTGTTTTACC
The DNA here is from genome assembly GCF_048772815.1 of Callospermophilus lateralis. NCBI lineage: Eukaryota > Metazoa > Chordata > Mammalia > Rodentia > Sciuridae > Callospermophilus > Callospermophilus lateralis. The sequence continues at coordinate 10,881,036 of NC_135312.1, forward strand.
ACTGAGCCACATCCCCAACCCTTTTTTATATTCTGTTTAGCGACAGGGTCTGGATGAGTTGCTTTGAGCCTTACTAAATTGCCGGGACTGGCTTTCAACTCGCAATCCTTCTGCCTCAGCCTCCTGAGCAGCTGGGACTACAGGTGTGTACCACTGCACCTGGCCTGTGCCCTTTTTTTCAAGGTGTGGAGCTTTCTTCCCTACTGGTGGCTCACTGACACATTGTACAAAAGAAAAAGAAATAGTTGGACATACACAAAGGCATAAGTTAATGAAAGAGTAGAGAAGAGGAAGGGGTATAAAGGAAAAGGGGACAGTTGGGCAGAAATAAAAAGATGAGGGAAGCAGAATGATAGAAAGGGCAAAGGAAAGAAAGTGAAAATAAAACAATAATTAAAATGCATTGAAGTTACCAGCTACCAGGCACTGTAAATGTTTTCCATGAATTCATGTGTAATCCTCATAATATGTGGAATATTCTACTATTTTTCCCACTTAACCAAAAAATAGAGCCATTGTTTAAAGAGAGCCTTTGTTTTGTTTAACGTCAGGGAGGTAGTGAGTGAAAAATCCAAGATTTAAATCAAAGTTTTTTAAATCTTGCAATGTGTACCCGATCTTACACTGAAAAGACAATTCTGTTAATTAGTTCATACAACAAATTACATGTCTAATAAGTACTATTAACTTCTGAGCTAGAGTCAAGGGTGACTGTTGTGGGATCCTGTTCTATCTTAGTGGAATAACAAACAAGTAAACAGAGAATAATACAATTATAATCAGACCAAGTAGAGGTCCCAAGGACCCACACGGAATGATCTCTCACTCTGGTCTCTACATAGCTAGAGAGGACTTTCTAGTTGAAGTGACCCTTGAACTCAGCATTGACAGATTCACCCACCTGAGACCATAGGGACTTATTTTTATTCACTTAGCATTAATTGGAAAGCAGAATAAAACACTGAATAAATCTAAATTACTAGTCTTGAAAATCTCACAACTTTTAAGGAAATTCAACATTTTATTACCCATCCCATTCTGAATTAGCTGAAGTTATATGTCAAATATTCTTCATTAATTTCACTCCCTCCTGTAATGACATTAAGTACATCATATTTTTAAAAGCATTTTTAGTTATAGATGAACATAATACCTTTATTTTATTAATTTATACATGGTGCTGAGGATCAAACCCAGTGCCTCACACATGCTAGGCAAGCGCTCTACCACTGAGCTACAACCCCAGCCTAAACTATATCATATTTTAACAACAAAAAAATCAGAACAATTACATGAATAACAGAATAATCTAAATGTCTTATTTCTTGGCAATTTTACATACTTGACACTATATGGTAATGTTCTTATCTGCCGCAGTCTGGCTGGGCACAAAATCACGAGCCACTCACAGCTTTGTAGATTCAAACAGCAATTCTTTATTCCCGATCTCACACCGACACTCTACAATCATGTTCTGGGGGAATCCACGTTCTCTGCCCAAAATACTCTCTGAATCCCTGAGAACTCAAAGGGAACTCCAGGAGTGGGCACGCCTGAGGCAGCAGGATACACCCTATTCCCAGCAGGAATAACCTTAAATCTGGAACCTCCCTAAACCCAAGGAGTGGGATACTCCCTAATCCCAGCAGAATACACCCTAAACCTGGATCCGCCCTGGTCCTTGAGCAAGGTCACCTTTCACGCAATGTCTCTGCAAATGACCTGGGTCATGCCATGCGTCAAACCTACTTGGCAATGGCTCTCAACAATTTTACTCATCATTTGGTATTACTCATATAACAGGAATCCCATACAATCCACAGGGACAAGGCATAGTTGAAAGAGCTCATCAAACTATTAAAACGTACTTATTATAGCAAAAAGAGGGAATTGGAAAGGGGTATATATCCCCCAAAGATAAACTTAAAATAACCCTTTTTACTCTAAACTTTTAAAATTTGGATTCATCAGGACTTAGTGCCACGGAAAGGCATATGTATCCAAAAAATGTACATAAGCCTAAAGTACTTTGGAAAGATATTCTAACAGGACAATGGAAAGGTCCTGACCCAGTGATTGTCTGGAGTCGGGGTTCTGTTTGTGTTTTTCCACAGGGAGAACAGCAGCCGATTTGGATTCCAGAGAGATTAACCAAAACAATTTCTACAGATCAAAAAGAAGATGATTTGACTCAAATCCATAAAAGCTGATATCCAGAACTCCAGCTTGGCCATTCTTACATCTGCGACAGTGATTAACCAGGATGCTTTTTTCAATATCTATTTTATTATTGCCTTTTCCCACATCATTAAGTTCTATTTTATTTTTTGAGCTCATACAGACCTAGGTTAATGTTTTTCTGATCAGTTTTATTTTTTGACTGGAGTTTTTAAACATTGCAATGGAGATTTCACCTAGGTAAAGCTACAAGGCCTTTACTATTGTCTTATGTGTTGTACGTTTGTGTGCACATTTGTGTTTTGTGTTGTATGTCTGTGTTTGCGTATGTCCATATATCATATATGAGGAGCGCTCATGAAAAAATGGATCCAAATTATTATTATTTTTTATTCACGTGATTTAAATGGTTTAATTTAAATTAGGTAAACAGCTGTTAAGGATTGTTTTTAAAGAAGGTTAACAGATCTGCTTGTTTACTTTCACCTTTCCTTTTCATTATATTTAATAATTCTTTTCAGGATAATGTCTCTTTAGCATCATTGCCAGAATTCCTATCTTCATCCCAGTGCCGGTAAAGACAAAGATAAAACCAAACTGCAGCTTCTATGATAGCTATCACAGTAAACTGTATAAACTGATGCATCAATGAATATAACTCAACAAGTAATGCTCAATCAAGGAGTTGACTTACTTTGGGCGGAAACGAACATATGGATAGATTCCTCTGCTTTGAACTGCTTGCAGAACTTGCCTGGACATTGTGAACTATCGTTTGGTGCAGCGAATTGTGGTAGTGCTGGCATATCTTTGCTGATGGTGTCACCAGTGATGCAATTTTTCCAAAGGAGCCATCAATTGGCTTGGTGTCATGGCATTTCTGTATCCTCCTCCCTTCTGCTAGTGATGGTCTAAAATTTGGGGGCCAACAGAGGTGAAGCAAAGAACCTCACCCCCCCCCACTGGCACCAAGGCCAAATTTGGGGGCCAACAGAGGTGAGGCAAAGAACCTCACCCCCCATTGGTGCATAGACCTATCCACAAGTATGGCTGTATGCTGGACCGGTAGTCAGTGACGGGTATGATCCAATTGCAGTGGTATCAACCTAAGACAGGAGGCTGACGCCTAGAGGTCAGTTTTTCCCATGACGGGTAAGGACCATATGTTGAATTGGACAACCTACCAGGCATGGTCCTTAAGCCACATTGCTTGTTGTTTAATTAATCAGAAGGGGGGAGATGCTGAGAGCCATTGCCAAGTAGGTTTGACGCATGGCATGACCCAGGTCATTTGCAGTGACATTGCGTGAAAGGTGACCTTGCTCAAGGACCAGGGCGGATCCAGGTTTAGGGTGTATCCTGCTGGGATTAGGGAGTATCCCACTCCTTGAGTTTAGGGAGGTTCCAGGTTTAAGGTTATTCCTGCTGGGAATAGGGTGTATCCTGCTGCCTCAGGCGTGCCCACTTCTGGAGTTCCTGTTGAGTTCTCCCGGGATTGAGAGAGTATTTGGGATTTTCCCCCAGAATGTGTTTTTCCCCAGAACGTGTTTGTAGAGGGCCGGTGTGAGATCGGGAATAAAGAATTGCTGTTTGAATCTACAAAGCTGTGAATGGCTCGTGATTTGTGCCCAGCCAGACTGCGGCACTTATCTACCTTTATCTATGTCCCCAGAACCAGTAGTAGGCATACATAATTGTAATAAAATATTTCTTGCTGCAAGAATAAATGAAGAAAAAAAATAAATGAGAATTTGAAAGGCCTTTGCAGACAAGCGTTCACTTTTTTCAGTAATATACATAAATCTTTCTAAGAAAAATGAAACCAAACAAGCTACACTTAAAGTCTTCTTCCTTCAACAATATTTCCTCCCTTTAAGGGTTTCTCACCTTGACCCCTTGGGTGGGAATTCATTCCTATCCTGGGTATGGTGAGGCTTAGCAGGGGCCACCTCTTGACCCAGATTTCCAATTCCTTCTCCCAGAAGAATGTAAACCACACCATAAACTATGGTAGAATAACCTTAGGTAATGTAAAATGATCTTAGTGGGCTGGGACTGGTACTGGGGCTCAGTGGTAGCGTACCTGGCACATGTTGTCACATGTAGCGTACAACACCACATAAAAATAAATAAATAAAATAAATATTATATCCATACTAAAAATATTTTTAAATGATCTTAGAAGTATTTTAAATAATTAGAAAAACATACTTTGCTTCATTACAAATATGGAGATATAATATATACAGTGGTTCATAAAGTTTCTTTGCAAACACTTCAGACAAAAGACTTTATTTTCCTAAACATGCTTGTAATGTCACCTATCTTGTTCTCCTTCCTCTTCCCCCACCCCCCACGCCAGTGCTGGGGACTGAACCCAGGGCCTTGCATGTGGTAGGCACACGCTCTCCTACTCAGTTACACCCCAACCTCCACTTATCTTGTTCTCAATAAATATTGCCAAGTAAATGCCAACTGCTTGACTTCCAATCAAAGGCTCCATTATGGCTGGCTCACAGAGTGCATAGCCGAAGGGAAAGGTGGCTGCCTCAGGGACATCTCAACACAGCATTTGTAATGTACAAGTAAAGGAAAGTATAACAGGTTTCTGGGATGAAAAAGGACGATAAGCTTCCTGTAAATCATCAGGTTTACAGTCATCATAATGATGAAATCTGGCAGGATATTGCTTAATCCCTCTCCAAAGAGAGGGGGGAAAGTGTTTAGGGAAATGTCAGTTCTGTTTCCTTCCTCCCTAGCCTTGTTTTGTTGAAAACAACAACAAAGAAGACAAAAACCTAAAATGATTACCAAAAAAAAAAAAAAACCAACAACAACAAAAAAATGACGACAATGTTCCTAGTTGCATAAAGCAGACTTCTGAAAATTTTAAAAAGCTGAGAGCTAATTGGAAAAAAGGCAGGAATTTCTATTCACTGACTGCTAACTTCTTTTGGAACAGCTTGGTTAATACATAAATCAATCTGAGTCCTAATCCCACTTCTGCAACTATCTGTCTACTCAAAGGACCCTGAAAAAATCAATGCCCATTCTGTTTCCTCAACTGCAGACCTGATCTGGGATGCTATTGTGTGATAATGAATGTTAAATAATTAATAAAATAATAATTAATCTACAACACATGGAAAAAGGACTCTGCAGGACAAATGCTTATCTGTTCTAGGAAATCAATCACAAACCACCCAGGTAAGTGAATTAAGAGTGAGGTGACTTTCAACTAATCATCATTTCCTTTGTATAACCAGCTTAACTATGATCAGTTCCATTCACTCTTCCTAAAATGTCTCTACCAAGGTGATTTTTTTTGGACTACTATAGGTCTTCTCCCTAGTGTGCAAGTCTTTGAAATTTGTAATTGGATCTTTTCTTTTTCTTTTTCTTTTTTTTCCAGTACTTGGGATTGAACCCAGGGGTGCTTTACCATTGAGCTATTTCCCTAGCCCATTTTATTTTATTTTTTTATTTTTATACAAGGTCTTGCTAAGTTACCTGAAACTTGTGATCCTCCTGCCTCAGCCTCCAGAGTAGCTGAGATTACAGGTGTTCACCTTCAGCCTGGTTGAATATTTTTTTTTTTCTTTTCATGCTGAGGATAGAACCCAAAGCCTCAAACACGCTAAGCATGCTCTCTATTTTTGAACCACACCCCAGCTCTTAGATTGTTTACCAGTAGCAAGGCAGTAAAGCAAAAATGAATAAGAGTATGGACGCAAGTTCCTCATGTGTGAAGGGAATAGTAAGTCTAGTAAGTCCCTACCTCTAAGGTTATCCTGAGAATGAAATGGAATAGACCCAGAGCTTGACATAGCAAACACTAAATATTAGCTATTACTTTTACCTGTAATATAAGGCAATTGGACAAGACATTCTCTTTAGACTCTGCAGTTCTTAATTCTAGAAACCCTAGGAATAGCATCTTGAAAGCTGTTTCTTTAAGTTTATTCTATAATTAATTTTAACTGCAGAAGGGTATTAGAGTTAGATTTCTTTTTTTAAGTCTAATAATTCTTTTATTCAAATATTGAGGACAACCATACTCATGCCCAGTAGTTCAAATATCTCTAGGTTAAACATTCTAAATTTCTTTTTCTTTTTTTTAAATAACAGCAGAATGCATTACAATTTTTATTACATATATAGAGCACAGCTTTTCATATCTCTGGTTGTATACATAGTATATTCACACCAATTCATGTCTTCATACATGTACTTTGGATAATAATGATCATTACATTCAACCATCATTAATTACCCCATGCCCCTTCCCCTCCCACCCCTCTGCCTTATCTAGAGTTCCTCTATTCCTCTCATGCTCCCTCTCCCTATCCCACTATTAATCAGCCTCCTATATCAAAGAAAACATTCAGCATTTGTTTTTTTGGGTACTGGCTAACTTCATTTAGCATTATCTTCTCTAACTCCATCTATTTACCTGAAAATGCCATGATTTTATTCTCTTTTATTGCTGAGTAATATTTCACTGTGTATATATGCCACATTTTTTTATCCATCTATTGGAGGGCATCTAGGCTGGTTTCACTGTTTAGTTTTTGTGAATTGTGCTGCTATAAACATTGATGTGGCTGTGTCCCTCTAGTATGCTGTTTTTAACTCCTTTGGGTATAGATCGAGGAGAGGGATAGCTGGGTCAATAGGTGGTTCCATTCCCAATTTTCCAAGAAACCTCCATACTGTTTTCTATATTGTCTGCACCAATTTGCAGTCCCACCAGCAGTGTATGAGTGTGCCTTTTCCCCCACATCCTCACCTTAGAATTAGATTTTATTGTAAGTGACAGAATACAAAATACAAATAAACAAGATAGTGTTTTCTTTCCTTTTTCTTATGTATTAGTTTTCTACTGTTACACAACAAATTGCCCCCAAACTTAGTGGTTTAAGACAGCAACACTTATTATCTAAGCATCAGGAAATTTAGAGCTGCTTCAGTGGGCTGGGTGTGCTAGCTCAGATTCTCTCATGAGCCAGGTGTTGTGGGGCATGCCTGTAATCCCAGATGTTCAAGAGGCTGAGGCAGGAGGGTTGCAGTTTCCAAGCCAGCCTCAGCACTTTATTGAGGCTGTAAGAAATCTAGTGAGACCCTGTGTCAAAATAAAAAAGCCTGGGGATGTGGTTCACTGGTAGAGCACCCCTGGATTCAATCACTGGTACCAAAAAAGTTGCTCTCAAGTTGGCAGCCAGGACTGCAGCCATCTGAAGACCTGGCTGGGAGGAAAGGCTCTGCCTTCAGCTCAAGTGGTTGTGGAGAGGCCTTGGACCCCCATAGACTGTTAGATGAAGGACCTCAGGACATCACCACATGGAACTCTCCATAGGGCTACTCAGAGTATGTCAGCTTGCTTTCCCCAAGTTTGAGTGCCAAGAACGGGAACAAGTGAGCATAAACCCCCAAGATTAGCCAGGATTTTATGATGTAATCTCAAAAGACACCACTTCCACCAGACACTATGGGTCATACAGCCCAACACCAGTACTGTGTGGGAGTCTACAAAAGGAAATGTATCTCAGACATCAGGATTATTTGGGGCCCTCTTGGAGGCTGGCTACCACACTTAGGTGAAGACCAGCGTAAGTAGCCCAGGCCTGGTTAGGCAGCTCTAATTCATTTTGTCATTTTAGGGGAACAAGCTCCTTCCAGCTCATTGATCTGCCAAGTCTAGGGCGTAGTCTTTGTTTTTAAGTGCAGACAGTGGCATTTGCACTGCAGGTAGTAAAATGGGAGAAAGAAATAGAGTCTAAGAGTTCCTACATATTAGTTTTCTCCAGAGAGTCTCTTAAAGACATTCCCATTTATTTCCCATGGGCTAAAACTTACACCACATAGATTACCTTGTTGCAAAGAAGATGAGAAGAGTAATGACGTATTCTTTTTGGCTATCTATCAAGCCAAATACCAGGGTTCTACTACTATAGGAAAAGAGAAAAACAGATGAGAGCAAACAGAGATTTCTGCCAAAGGACACATTTGAACAAACAATATAACATTGCTCTCCTTTCTTAGTCTCTATTGCATTTTGACAAAACCCCTCAACCTTCTCACTTTTTTTTGAAAGTATTTGTTCTCCAAATCGAACCTAGTGCCAATAAATAAAGGTCCATCAATAACTAATAAAAATATTTTTTAAAAAGTGTGTGTGTGTGTGTGTGTGTGTGTGTGTATGTGTGTGTACTGGGGGTTGAACCAGGGCCTCACACATGATACCACTCAGCCCCAGTCCCAGCCCTTAACCTTCTTTTAATGACCTACAGAATCTAGCTCTTTCCTTCTGGGAAATGAAATGTGCCAGTGAAATATTTAGTGAGGTTCCTCAACTGAAAATGAACATAATCATAGTACTAATCTCCAGATTATTATGAAATAAAAAAATTGAAACTACACTTTGAAATAGTTAACATACAACAGGCCATGTTCTAAATTAAGATTCATTATTTCATAATGAAGATATTTTATATCTTTGCCATATGAAGGTCTATTATTACCCCTTATTGCATATGCAATAAACCAAGGAACTGGCCTGGGTGATGGCTAGCAAACATTAAATACAATGTTGTATTGCTCCCACACTTTACAAGTACTAGTGTATATTCTATTGCCATTTTAATTAAAATGTTGAAACAATTCCAAAAAATAAACTGAAATAATTAACTTGAAATGCAAAGCTAATCTGATGAATTATATACACATATAACAGTGATTCCCACTATTTAGACCTATTATGCTCTGTTGTGTTGTGTTTGATTTGGTGGGCATCCCGTTTTCAAAGAAACCATAATATGGCAAATATTTATTTGAAAAACGAATTCACTTTTAAGGGTTAGGGAAAGAATAGTTATATGTTAGATGTCTGAGCTCAGAATCAGATTTAGGTACCCATGCCAGCTTCATCCATCTTTCCTGTGTGAACCAGGGCAAATTACCTACTCTCTGAGTTTCTGAGTCTTCACTTATAAAGCAGGAGAAATAGTAATGAATACCTCATAACACTTGGTGAAAATTAAACTGAGTGTTAATAATTGTAACAAGCTTTCAGTGCCTGGCACACTGAGCACTCAATACTTTCTTTAATATTATTTTATGTACATTAAAAAAAAAGACCATCACAAGAGCTCTTCAGAGAGACTTTGCTCCTTTGAAAAAATCACACTTAGAAATTGTGTTTTTAAAAAAGCTCAATGTTGAGTGACCTTCACTTCATACTTTACAACCTAAAAAATATTGAAATCCTTTTCCTCTATAGTATTCTGGAAGGAATTAAAATTATATCAGTCCATCATCTCTGTGTTATTTAAGTAGTTAAGTTACATACTTATTTTGTGAACATGCTTTTTATAAACAAGACACAGCAGAGCCAGGTGCAATGGCACACACCTGTAATCCTAACAATTCAAGAGACTGAGGCTAGAGGATTCCAAATTCAAAGCCAGCCTCAACAACTTAGCGAGGCCCTAAGCAACTTAGGGAGATCCTTTCCCAAAATAAAAATAAAAAGGGCTGGGGATGTGGCTCAGTGATTAAGTTCTCCTGGATTCAATATTCTGTACCAAAAAATAAAATAAAATAATATACAGTAGAATAGTGACCAAGTTTGTTATTTAACACTATAGTGCCCGGAAAAAAACAAAAAGTATAAATAGGTGCATTATTACTACCAGATATTTTAGTAAAATAATGTCTTTATAGCTGATCAACAAAAGAAAATAGTAGGTTATATTGACCTAGTATGCAGGGTAAACAATGACATAACTGTGGAATATTTGCCAAGTATAAATGTCTAATTTGAGTCAGCTTTAGGATGGCCTGAAATAAAACTGCAATTATTCATGAAGCACTATGGGTTTACATGTGTTTAATCTTGCCAGTCTCCTACTGAACATTCCTCAGAAATGATATCCCTTTATTTACATATAGCACAATACTTCAATGACCTTCTCCAAAGGAAAGAGTGAATTCACAGATGAAAGTCATCAGTTATTGAAAGACTAACTATATACTAGCCACCCCAGCATCTCACATTGTAAAGTAGGTTCTGGAAGCTCACTTTTACAGATGAGGGAACCAAGTTCAGAAAGACAGAAGTAGGATTTAAAGCTATTGCTTTCTCCCTACACAACTCTCACACCTTTGCTTACTGTTAAAAACAAGTCTGGCAGGGCTTAGTGGCATGTACCTGTAATCTTAGCTACTCCAGAGGCTGAGACAGGAGGATTGCAAATTTGAGGCCAGCCTGGGCAACTTAGCGAAACCTTGACGCAAAATTTTACAAATTTTTTAAAATGCTGGGAATGTAGCTCAGTGGTAGAGAGCCCCTGTGTCAATTACCAGTACCACACACACACACACACAAAGGTCTGCCCATATAGCCATGCCATGCACCTCCTAAGTGAAAAGAGGTGCAGAGTGGGAGCTAATGAAGCTAATGGACAGCAAAGCAACAGGCAGAATGCATGCTATTTCAGGGTTCTTGGTGCAGTAAGTGTCAACCACAGACTTTGCATCCCAGGGTTACCTGAACTAGCCCAGTCCCCTGCACAGCTATTACAAGGATGGTCCTGAGAGAACCTGCATTGCAGTCACATCAGGTGCTTTTCAAGCTGTGGTATCTGACAGTCACCCTCTGAAATCCGATTCAATGCATTTGGGCAAGGTCTAGGATTCCATATATGATTCCTATGCAACTGAAGCTTGAGAATTATGATTACGGTTACTGGCTATGCTTCTATATTTAAAAACTTTCAAACTTAACAAGGGTTGCAGAATTCATGGAAGTCATGGTATCATTTGCAAAACTCAATTATATGATATAATAATATAGTCATTCCTTGTTATCCTTGGGATACTGGTTCCAAGATGCTCACCAGTCCTCAAATACCAAAAATTTTGATATACAAATTTTTCAAGTCCCCCATATAGAATGGCATAGTATTTGCATATAACCAGCACACATCCTCATATATATTTTAAATCATCTTTATATATTAATAATACCTAGTGAAATGTAAATGCTATGTAAATAGTTGTTACACTGCATTATCAAATAATGACATATTCTGTCTATTAAGTACTGACACAATTCTACCCCACCCACTCACCCCACAAATACTTTCATTCATGGTTGGTTGAATTCACAGATGAGGAACCTGCAGACATGAAGGGTCAAATGCATAATACACTTAAATTTAATATAGAAATAGAATAGACTTCAGGAACAAACAGCTCCTAACTCAAATCTCTGCTGCTAATTAGTTATGCAACTATGAGCATGTTTCTGAACATCTCTGAACTTTACTTTCTACATACTGCAATGTAACATTGATTGTAATACCTGGGTAATGTGAAGACCAAACACAATATAGGTATGTACAATGCCTGGCACACAGTAGTGTAACTATAAATGCTAGTTATCTTTATTATTAAGCATCTAACACTGTGCAAAATAGGATGGCATATTTTAATAGACTCTAAAATTGAAATATTAGATGCTGGAAGTTTCAGATGGTTTCAGTCACTATAGTGGTTCAGCACATTACCATTGGAATAAGATGGCCTAGGTTCCAATCCCAGCTGATCCACTTTCTCACTTAATTTCAGCAGGGTAAATCAGTAACTCTTTTGCCTCTTGGGAATGAGGCCCTTGCTAACATTGTTAAGCCATAAACCTGTTCACTGCTACCATTATATCAAAGATTATATAGGTAAAGATTTCGCAACGGTTTCTGGCATGTGATTTTGTGTGTGTGTGTGTGTGTGTGTGTGTTCCAAAGAAAGAAAGAAAAGAAGAAAAGAAAATTTGCTTATGTGTGTTATTATTCAACAAATACTATGTGACTACCATGTGCCAGAACCCACAGATTTATTATGTTCCAAAGGGTGAACTCCCATTTTCTCTGTCCTCTGATTTTGCCAAGCCTTCATTGACTATTTATTTATTTTACTTTTTAGTTTTTTAAAACCAGTATCTTGGGCTGGGGATGTGGCTCAAGTGGTAGCACGCTCGCCTGGCATGTTCGATCCTCAGCACCACATACAAACAAAGATGTTGTGTCCGCCGAAAACTAAAAAATAAATATTAAAATTCTCTCTCTCTCTCTCTCTCTCTCTCTCTCTCTCTAAAAAAATAAAATAAATAAAACCAGTGTCTTTCTATATTGCCAAGGCCAATCTTGAATCCCCAGGTTCAAGTGATCCGAGCACCTCAGCCTTCCCTGAAGCTAGGGCTACAGGTTTGCTGCCATTCCTGGCCTGTTATTGACATTTATCACTGTTCATACTGTTACCCCACTAGAAAAATGACAGCAAATGAACTTGAGTGTAAGGCACTATTCTAAGGACTTTTGGACATGAAATTATTTCTATTCACAGAATGACTATATGCAGTAGAGATACCATTATCATCCAGATTTTACAGACACAAAAACTGAAATTGGGGAGGTTATGTATCTTACCCAAGTCTATCCCATTAGAAAAGAGCAGAGCCAAGATTTAAACTTACACAGTCTAGCTGCAGAATCTATATGTTTTAAGGCACTGCAAGATAGCACTTCTAGAGATTTGGGGTTTATCTTCAAAGGTTTTGGTCTCCATCACTTCAATATCTAATAGGACAGTTAACTTGGTGAAACTTATGGAGTTACTGACAAATTTGCCAGATGTGCCTGAAATAATTTGAATCTCAAAATACCCACAGCTAATAATATTCAAAGTATATAATTCATGCTTATACTTGTCTCATGCCTTCCCACCTAACTCCATTGCCTATCGCAGACTTGTGTGCATGCTAAACCTCAACAAATGCTTTAAAACTTGTAATAAAAAAAATCAAATGTTAGGGGCTGAAACTCAGTGTTTACAGGGCTTGCCAGCATGCACGTGACTCTGGGCTCAATCCCCACCACCGCAAAATAAAGAAAAATGAAACAAAATGCCAACATATCAGAGCTAGTTTATCTGAGGAAGGGAATACATATTAAGGATTGGCCCTTGCCTGAAAACTTCACAGAAATTCTGAAATGTAAGGAGACCCCCCCCCAAAAAAAAACCCTACAAGAAACATGGCTGATTTGTAATCTAGTGAGTATAGTCTACCTGCACCTATATTCTAGCATCCTCCAAATGACCTCAGTCAATAAGGGAACTTTCCCAAACCACATGCCACACCCATGTGCTGAAGCAAGAGGAAGTTGGTTCACTTTCCATGTGGCCAAATGCATACAGAATTGCTTCAATTTCCTATTAATACTTTAAAAAAACGTATTTCCTTATTTTACACATATAACACAAAATCTTTTCAATTGACTTGACTTTTCAGATTTTAAAAGCATGAGGTCAATTTTGGTTGCTGTTTATGTTGCTTCCTAACTAACTACAGCCTGTTAGGAAATGTAGTAGTAATGAAGAATCTTCATCCACTTGCTTACTAGATTGGAATTTTAAATAATGCTAGAATTTTCATTCACTGTATTCAATAAGCTTCATTTAACAAGAAATTATTATACAGCAAGCACAAAAAAAAAAAAAAAAAGATAGTGCATGATCTCTCTCATGCGGAGTCCAAAACCTCCACTCACAAAAGTGGAGAGTAGAAAGATGGTCATCAGAGGAAGAAGGGGTGGGCACAAGTGGATGGGGAGTGGTTGATCAAAGGTATACGAAGCCTCCAATAGACAGAAGTAGATTTCTAGATATGTTATTCAGCATGGTGACAATAGTCAATGGTAATGTATATTTCAAAATAACTAAGATAATGAATTTCAAATGGGTTCACCATAAAAGATGATAGGTGAGGGAACGGATATGTTAATTGATTTAATTGTTCCATATCATGTGTAAAAACATCACATTTTAGTCCATAAATGTCTACTATTATAAAATTCCTATCAAAAATATTTATTAATTACAAAAGAAAAAGTATTAGACATTGAATCCTTTCTAGTGTAATATAAATGTCATAAACCATATTGGTACTATTAGAAATTGCAACCATTAAATAATCTTAAAACTCTCATCCCACTGTTAGTAATTTGAATCACAGGAGGGCAAATTGCACTTGAATATGTCACCTTACTTAGGTTCTATCCTTTAACATTTACAGCAATCCACGAGAAAACTTTGAAAGTGCCCAGGAGAATGCCTGGCATACCACGTAAGCATTTAATGTTTGTTAAAATGGAAGTTTTAATTCTAATTAGACAACTTTTTCTTCTTTATACACTCCATACTAAGTTGGATTGCCCTCCCACTTGACGGGTAGCTCTGGAAGGTCTTCATTCCATTCAGATGAGACCAAGCCAAACCCTATGTTGCCTCTAAACACTGAATCAAATGGTATAGTATAGTGCTTTTTAAAAACTAAAGGTCATAAGATAATCATGGGTTAAAACCAGTTTTCTTTTTAACATACAACGCCAGTGCAGTTTACTCAACAGCCGAGCAAGGACTGTATTGACTCCCACAAATACATGATCAACTGTAGCCATTAGTATGATAAATAATTAATGTGGAGGATGTGATAAATAAAATGTGAATTGGCTAGTGTATTTTGATTGCTGTCTTCTCATTTGGCTTCAGTTCAACTATTACCTTAATGGAAAAGCTAAAAATTATATAATTAAGCTTCTGGTTAATGAAATTAAATTAGTTGTGATTTCATGTGTGAAGGAATTTTATCTGCTACTAACAAAAGCATAAAGGCAAAAAAAGTATCAGTGTTAAGTGTTCGGTTCATATGTTGAAAACATGATCTATTTTGATACATTTGAATTTATAACTTGTAGTATGTATATATGGTACTAGGGATAGAACTCAGGGGAGTTCTACCTCTGAGCTACAACCCAATCCTTTTTGAGATAGTATATCACCAAGTTGCAGAAGTTAGGCTCAAACTTTCTATCCTCCTATCTCAGCCTTCCAAGTCACTGGAATTACAGGTGTGTGCCCACCACATCTGGCACTTGAAGAATTTCAACCAAACCTACATAAAATTGCACCTAAAACATTTTCAGAAATAATAATAAGAAAGAATATTAAAGAAAAAACAGCACTCATGTCCAACAGCTGGAACTGGGATATAAAATAAGTGATAATATGAAGAAAATGTTGAGTTTCAATAGCAAACTCAGACTTTATTCAAACATATTTTAAAAAGAAAAAGTTTCAAAAATCATCATGAAAATAACAATATGTGGGTTTATCAAATATGCCAATAATATTCTTGAAATAAAAATTTAAAATTTTTAAAATTACAAAGCTATTTGAAAATAATAGCTGAACTTATTGGTAAAGAAAGGGAAAAATAATATATTCAAATTCCCAGCCTTATTCCTCATTTATTTCACTGTTGTTAGTGATAAAGTCTTATTATCATCATCAAAGAATATTGTGGGACAGGATAAAACAACACCTCGCATAGTTTCTTCCAACCTGTTTGTATATGGTATGTACAACTTTAAATCTCAACTAGTTAATTAAAAACTATGCAGAGTGATGACACATCTAGGCAAGTGCTCTCTACCTGAGCCATATCCCCAGCCAAGCCCATTTAACATTTTACCACTGCAGAACATTTAGAAGCAATACTTATTAGAAGTCTGTACAGATATCATAATCCAGTTTGTTAAGAACAAGCTGCATAACATTTTCTGTTCGTTAGACATTTGTAGCAAGATCAATTAGTAAATCATATCTTGTTTAAATATAACCTGACACAAAACTTTATTCCATATATTTATAGGAGTAAAACAGAGTTAGATGATTTAAATTTTAACAAATGTTTTATGAGGAAAAATTTCAAAACAAGCCCAAAAGGGAAGAGAGTGGTGGTGAACACCCCCCATGTATCCAATGCAGGGCCTCAGCAAGTATCAACTAAGACACAAGATAACAAAACTGGCACCCAAAGACATTCTGCTGTTTCCACACTGGGAAAAGTCATCTTCATTAGATCCTCAATAGCACTTCATAGAAAGCCCCGTGTGGTGGTGCATGCCTGTAATCCTAGCAACTCGGGAGGCTGCAGCAGGAAGATCAGTTTTGTGTGAGACCCTGAATCAAAATAAAATTTTAAAAAGGGACTGAGAATGTTAGGGTTAGGGTTAGAATGCTCCTCGGTTTAATTCCCAGGACAAAACAAATCAACAGAAAACTACTTGGTCAACAACTTTTATTACTTAGTGTCGTGGTGTGGATATGAGGTGTTTCCCAACAGCTCATGTGCAAGATAATGTGGGGATGTTCAGAGGTGATGATTAGATTATGAGAGCTGGAACCTAATGGGTGGATTAATCCATTTGTTGGATTAATAATTTGAATGGATTACTGAGTGACAACTGTAGGCAGATAGGGTGTGACTGGAGGAAGTAGGTCACTGGGGGTCGTGCCATTGGGGGTTTATATTTTGTCTTTGGTGAGAGATCTCTCCCTACTTCCTGGCTGTCAAGAACTAAGCAGCTTTCCTCTGCCACACCCTTTGACCTTGGTGTTCTGCCTCATCTCAGGCCCAGAGCTATGGAGTCAGCGGACTATGGACTGAACAACTGAGATCATAAACTCAAATAAACTTTTCCTCCTGTATGTTGTCTTGTCAGCTCTTATGGTCCCAGCGACACAAAGCTGACTGGAACAAATATTTTCAAAGACATTATCTTAAGTTATAACATCACATATGTATATTCAAGCACAATTAAAGGTATTTATTTCAACATTCAAACATATCCATTTCTGTTAGGGCAATAATCACCCTAGCTACTCCATATTCCTCAAACTTGCAACATATTATAGAGGAGATAAATTAGAAAGAAACAACATTAGAGATATTGTTACATATTACTTTTTTGACTCAAACTTTTAAAAGAAGTTTTATGAAAATGTAATTTTCAAGGAACTACATGTATGTAATAGTAGTTCATTCCTTTTTATTGCTAAGTAGTAGTCCTTTATATGTTCCATTGTGTATTAATTAATCTATTCATTTCTTGATATACACTCCATTGCTTCTAATATTTGGTTATTACAAATTAAGCTCCTGGGGCTGGGGATGTGGCTCAAGCAGTAACGCGCTCACCTGGCATGCGTGGGGCACTGGATTCGATCCTCAGCACCACATACAAATAAAATAAAGATGTTGTGTCCACCGAAAAAAAAAATAAAAATATAAATAAATATTAAAAAATTCTCTCTCTTTAAAAAAATCAATTAAAAAAAATTAAGCTACTATGAATACTAGGATAAAAGTCTTTGAGTGGACAAGTATTTCCTTTTCTCTTGGGCAAATGTCTAGGAGTATGACCACAGCATGTACATGATACATGCTGAACTTTACAAGAAACTTATCAAGTATTTTCCAAAGTGGTTGTTCCATTTTACATTATTTCTTCTTGGTAATATTCTTGGCTTCAAAATCTATTTTAATAATAGCCCAGATCCTCCTAATTTGGTTGGTGTTACTTTCATAATTTTTTCCCATCCTTTCAACCAATTTGAGTCTTTATATTTTGGAATTTGTTTTTTCATCCAATCCAAAAATATCTAGCCTTTAACCTGAGTGTACATGTACCAATTGGTTCTCAATTAGAGACAGTTTTTGTGCCAAAAAACACGTGTCAATGTTTGGAGACTTTTTTTTTTTTTTTGAAAAAAAAAATAAAAACTATTCTTAGCTTCAGGCAGTGAAATAACAACTCAAAGATCATAGTTAGCTGGCCCCTAAGGTATTTCTTTCTGCCTGAAAGACTCTACTTCCTTTTAATTTCGCATATAACACATCTGCTGGTGAGGAATTCTTTTAGCTTTTGTCTGAAAAAGCATTTTGTCTTTATTTTTCAAGGATATTTTGGGAAGCATAGAATCTTAGACTGACAGAGTTTTCCCAGGACTTGATAGGTGCTGCTTCACTGACTTCTCTATTGGATTGTTTCCTACAAGCAATCTGATATCATTCTCAACCTTATAACTTCATTTCTGAGTTACTTGGAAACCATGCCCTTTCCCCTCCCGTCTCTTCAGATTTTATTTTTATCATTGCTTTTGAACAATTTGATTATGGTGTACCTTGGTGTAGCTTTTTTTTTATGCCCCCTGTGCTTGGGGTTCATTGATCTTAGTTAGATCTGTGGTTTCCATAGAATTTGAAAAGTTTTAGTGAACATTTCCTCAAATATTTTATGTCTCCCCCCACGCTTTTATTTTTGTCCCATTAGAAACACGTTATGTTAGGCTCTGTGAGGCTGTGCACAGTTTGCTGACCATCTATTTCAGTTTGACTTGTTAGTTTCTACTTGGTATGTCCTTAAACTCATGAATCTTCTACAGTCTCTAATTTGCCATTTATCCCACCAAGTGTATATGTCACATATTGTTGTTTTCATCTCTGCAAGTTTAATTGACGTCTATCCATATTTCTAGTTAACTTTTTGAATAATATGGAAGAGTTACAATATAACATCTGTGAATTCTAACATCTGTGTCATTTTTACTCCCATTATGAGTTCTGTTTTCCCGCTTATTTACATCCTGTGCTAAACATTGCAAAATTTGCCTTTCTGGGTATTGGATACTTTTGTATCCCTATAAATGTTCTTGAACTTTATTCTGGAACAGGTTCTTGGAAACAGTTTGATGCTTTAATCACTTGTTAGCAAGACAGGAACAGAGCTCAGATTGAAACTAGTTATTCCCCACAATTGAGGCAAAAGCCTTCTGTACACACTCTATAATGTTTTGTGATCACTGAGGTTTCCCATTTGTCTTGTAGGAACAGCTACTCTTCCCAAGCTTCTTGGAAGAGAACACAATCACCTCTAATATTTTTGGTTGATCCTTCCTTTGGCCACATGTTATTTTCTCACATGCTTGCACTGATCAGACCCAAAACTCAGGGTGATTCATTCCAGAGCTCTAGAATTCTTTCTCTATAGCTTTCTGCTTTCTAGTACTCTCTACTACAACTTTAGCACCTTGATTTCTGCTGAGAGCCATAGCCAAGTAGGAATGACACATGGCAATTTCCTTGTCAGCCTACCCAATGTTGCTTAGAGGGAGGACTCTCCATTGTGGAAATGGGCTTGCCTTGGACCCAGGTCATTTGCATGACATTGCATGAATGTTTGAGAAAAGTGACCCTGCTCAAGGACCAGGGCGGATCCGGGTTTAGGGTGGTTCCAGGTTTAGAGCATGGATCCTGCTGGGAATAGGGCGGTTCTAGGTTTAAGGTGGATCCTGCTGGGTATAGGGCATATCCTGCTGCCTCAGGCGCCCGCTCCTTGAGTTCCGGTTGAGTTCTCGGGGGGATTCAGAGAGTATTTGGGATGCAGAGCCCGGTGGAGAGGTGGATTTTCCCAGAACGTGCGTGCGTGTAGAGTGCTGGTGACAGTTTGAGAATAAAGAGCTGCTGTTTGAATCTACAAGGCTTTTGCGATGGCTCGGTTATTTTGTGCCCAGCCAGACTGCAGCAGATTTCACCAGGCTCTGTCTCAAGTCAGGGATTCTACCAGGATACATGTTCACCTTCCCTGGTTTGGGGCCCAGAAATGTTGTCAATGGAGCAATCATATAACTAACCTAGTTTCCTATTGTTCAGGGTTCACTGTCCTTCATGTCTGTTCAATATCTTGACAACATATGTCTCTCCATTGGTAAGTAGAATGGATGTGGGACTATCTCTTGATGCTGCATTTAAATATTAGTGAAATTATATGTGATCACAACATTTTTTCTTACAAAGTAAAGATACTGCCATCAAAAAACATTTCTCCCTGTCAGTCATCTAATTTCTATCACATTAGGAAATGATCAATAATGGCTTTTGATGATAAATTAATTTCTCACATATCTGTAATTATTACTTATGCAAATTCTCATCACTTCATTAGAAGTCACTGAAAAAAACAAAACAAAACAAAAATGCAGAGAGCCTGCCACTGGAGACCACTTTACACACCAAACAGACAAAACAACTGTAAGATATTTCAGTGAAGTGGAAACAGGCTTAGAGAAGATTTTTCCACATCACTGATTTCAGGTTTAGTAAAGTAAGCTTAGAAAAATGCAACATCCTCTACTTTGCACTTTTTATATTTTCTTCTATTTTTCATTTTCCTCAAATTAATATTGGCTTACAGTTAATATTTTTTACAGTTAATATTTATAAGATAAGTGAAACTAAGACTGTTAGTATAAAAATGAGGTATCACAAAAATTATTTAGAATGTAACCATCTATTACTGTAGCCTATAAAAATTTTCTTGAATTCCTCTCTCCTAGATTTGCTAGGCTTCAACCTTAGATCCCATCTAAGCCCAACTGTCTTCAAACTCAAGCCTTAGCTACCAAGTGGCAGTACAAAAATAGAACCAGTCAAAGAAACTGAAATTTCACTGTCTTGACTTCTCAGTCATCAAATCTCTAGTTGGACAGGCAGAAATGTTATCCCCACCACCTCTGACTTTTCTCTGAAGGCCCATTTACCATCAGATAAAGATATATACAACTGAATCGAATTTTAAAAGGATAAGAAGAAAAAGCCCAACTAATACTACTAAAGTCTGTGTTTGTTCTTGGCTAATATTTAACTATCTGGGCCTTAGTTTTCCCTCATATAAACTAAGGAAAATTAAAGACGATAAGACTAACACAACTTGGGAAAAGTATATTGTTCATTATAATCTTTAATTCTTGTGTGTGTGTGTGTGTGTGTATGTGTATGTTTAATTCATACACACACACACACACATTAGGACACTGTTTCAAAAATGTTATTGAAGTCTTTTGACTCCTAATATGATATAATAGGATATTTTTATATATACTACTGCATAAAAAGTATGTTTGCCCTACTCTCCCACCAAGTAGCCAAACCTGAATCTAGTCAAGCATCTAGATTTTACTGTCCATTTATAGGAAATACACATGATAGAAGAGGTTAAATACATATGGTAGAATGAAAATAGTCAAATCCAGAATATGGGAAATTCAACCAGACAAATAACATAATTTCTACAATATATAATGTCAAGAAAAAAAAGAGAAAAGTCTGGTATATATTAAAAGAGACATGAGAAATGTCAATCAAATGAAATACATGTATGAAGTATAGTTTCTAAATTAAAGGAAACAATTCAAAAAAGTTAGAATAATACAAACTGGATATTAGGTGAAATGCAGTATTAGGGATTTGCTTCAGTGTAATTCTGGCTGAGAGCAGGGGGAGAGCGTGCATACATATGGATCAGGGGAGGGAAGAGAAACAATACTGGCCAAATATTGGTCATGGTGAGGCTGGAAGTTGGGTTTTTTGGTTCATTACACATTTCTTTACGTTGGTGTATATATGAGCACTTTCATGATACATATTAATTTAATTCTATTAGTTTTATGTACCTGCTACCTGGTATATCACTAGTCCTTGTTGAATAAATGAGTTAGCTGAGCTAAGAACAGTATTTTAAGAAAACCAACATAAGACCAAAAAAACGTAGTCACTAGTGGCCCAATAAAATTACCCAACAAATAATACATTCTACATCAAAGGGAAAAAAACATTGAAACCTAGAAAATTAATACACTCCATCAGCTTAAACAATATTCAACTCATAGTCAATCTTTGTTCATTTAAATCTTTCATGAAAGATACCCTCAACGCCCTGGTTTTATATCAGAAATCAAATTTTTAAAAGTTAACTGGTTTGACATTTTTTTCCCTTTTCCTTGAGATGGAGGTCTTGCTATGTTGCCCAGGCTTGTCCCAAATGTCAAGTATCATTTAAACAAAAAATTTTCAATTAGTACTAGATTGTGAAAGCTTATCAACTAAGACAATGTTATGTAGTCTAGAGGTAAAAGAAAACAACAGAAACCAGAAAGAATGTAACGTTGTCCGCTTTATGCTTTGAAGATAGTCCTTGCTACTCTGCCACTGACTTATATTTAAAATGAATAGGTTTATTTCTCTTCTTCTCTCTCTCTCTCCTTCCCAATCTTTCCCCCTTCCTAATCTCAGGGAAAACAGGACTACCTTTCTTTCTTTACCAACCTAGGCAGTGTTATCTGTCCTGGAGCACATACCTACCACAGGAACAAAGTAATTCAGACTTGGGGATGGCACCAGAAGAAATCACTATCTCCCAAATTAACAAGTGAATTACAACTCTAGATAGAGAACATAAATTTGGAAGAACACAATTCAGTTCATAACACTACCTCTAGGCCATTAGCTAGTATGTCCATTAGCTAGTATTGTAAGGGTCCGGCGAAGCGTTGGAGGAAGAGACCACCAAGAGACTAACTTTATGCAATGTGCAAGAGGAGTTTATTGGATCAGCGAGTTGAGTCCCCAGGCCGGCTCGCACAAAGAGGAAGAGCAGCCCAGGACCCAGAGCAGAGGTTAAGCTGAGCTTAAGTACACCTTTTGGAGAGGGAGGGGGGCTTTGCATACATCAGAACAAATCAACAGGAGACGCGGGAAAATTGAACAACAACTCTGAGTCAAGATTAGCACATTTACTGGCGGGAACAGATTGGACGGGGGTGATTGGTTACTTTTAAGTGGGGGGGAATATTTAAACTGATTGGTTCTGGGCCCGTGGTGCCTAGTGCCAGGCGACTCAAAGTCCCAAGTTATCAGACCACCAGAGGAGTCAGTGAGAATGTTTACTGGGGCAGCTCCGGTATTGTCCTAACAGCTACAGAGATCAAAGGCTCCGGGGTAGCCGAGGAATTTAACATATCAATGGTCTCTTACTTTACAGCCCAAGCCTTGCAGTTTAGAAACTTCACAATGTCTGATCTTTTACACTTTTACTCAGGCTCTGGGCTTAGAATCAGCTTAAAAATTTCACCTTTACAGTATGTCCAGTATTCTCATGTTTGAGAATACTGATAAAAGTTTAGTTCAAAATAGCAAAACATATAGTGAATAATTCAAGTGTGCAATATTTCTAAAACAGAATACTACTCAGCAGTAAAAAGAAAAATACTATAGTACATAATTAAATTTGTATTACTCTTAGAAAAAATGTTAAATGGAAAAAATTAGCTTCATAAATATACATGCAAAAACTCCAATTATGCTAAGGTCAAAGAGAGGCAAAGATACAGTACATATAATTGGGATACAGCTAGATAGCCCTATAACTATAGTCAACTCCAAAGAAAACAAGGTAATTGAATAATACAAAATTCAAGAGAGTATATTTCCTCTGCGAAGAAAAAATACATTTATTGAGAAAAGGACATAAGAGGCTTAAGAAGCTATCTTTCTCCCTTCCTAATCTTCTTAGTTTGAATGTTGGGTACATGTGTTCTTTTGAATTCAGGGGTACTTGACCACTGAGCCATATCCCCAGCCCTATTTAGTATTTTTATTTAGAGACAGGGTCTCACTGAGTTGCTTAGTGCCTCACTTTTTTTTTTTTTTTTTTTTTTTTGCTGAGGCTGGCTTTGAACTCACGTATGTGTTCACTTTATTATCCTTTTGGATATAATTAAAAACATATTTGTTCTTTGTCCTGGGTGCCTAACGTACACAGCTCTTGAAACCCTTGGAACTTCCTGAGTGGGGAACGTTTTCTATAATTCATTATGTGTAGCTTTCAATATCTAAATTTATCCTAATGTGGGGACTCATGGCATATTCCCATGATTTTCAAGATTTTACTGATGAAATTTTCATCTATCAAAAAACCATCACCCCAGTTATATTCTTGTTCTTTCCTAACTCTCTCCCCCCCCAAAAAAAAAAAAAAAATCAAAACAAGCAATACCACTCATTCTCTGCTGATGGACCACACTCAGTATATTTATTACATTTACAAATATATTTCATCTGATCAAGCAGTTCTCTTTTGAGACTCTAGTCACTCCTGCAAATGTAAAAAGTGACAAGTATTTCCTGAAACACTGTTTCTAATATCCAAAGAGTAGAAACCACATGTGTCCTTTTATAGGGGATTGACCATATAAGTTGGAATATATGTACAAAATAGAATATGTGATAGGAAAAACAAATAAGTTTAATGAAGTCCTGGTAATATCCAGAATATACTGTTAAAATAACAGTATACAGAACCCTTGGATGTATTTCCCTAAGTTATACACGCCCTTATGGTTTTCAATTCAGAAAAATTTTAAAGGATATACATACTAACTACAAATACTATAAAAAGTTGACAAAACTTCCAGAATACCTTCAAGAAAATAGTAAAATAATTAAAATCACTTCATCTTCATCATTATACAGAAATATCCAGAATATACTGTTAAGTTAACAAAGTGCAGAATGATGCAGAAAAAACAAAGGAGGGCTATAGTGAAATAAGAATGTAGATTTTCATTTGCTTGTATCTACATGAAGTATGGAAGGATTAACAAGACACTAATTAAAAATGGTTACCTGCAGAAGACTACCAGGAATAATACTGGGTTATTATCAAGGAGGAAGTGAGCCTTTATGTAGTTTGAAACATGTAAAATAAGTATTTGCTAATCAAAATTGATTAACAAATCCAACTGGGATTAGAAAAATATTCTATTTGTTTTTTTTTTTAATTTTTAATTGACACATATAATGAAACATATTTATGGGATACAATGTAATATTTCAATATTGTATATAATGTGGAATGACTAGTTTAGGGTAACTGGAATGTCTATTGCCTTAAACATTTATTATTCTTTATGTTGGAAACATTTGAAATTCTCTACTGGCTTTTTTGAAATATTCAATTGTAAACCATCATTACTCTGCTGTGCTACATCAAAATTATTCCTCCTAACTAACTGCATCCCTGGAGAGAAGCAAAATTTTTAAAAACTTTGTGTAATCTATTTCAAGAAATGACTTAAATAAGTTAAAAAATAGAAATGCTAACAGCTAACAAAGTCCTATAAAGTCTCAGAGTTGAGACTTAAGCTTCTGTACCACCTTTTTCTCTATTTCTTAATTTGTAATAAAAGACCATAAAATACACCAGTTGGAAAATTGGTTTGCAATAAAGATGCACTTATTTGCACAGTCTTACTTGTTAATGATCAAGAAGTATGTTTCATTAAAATAATTACAGGGAAGATATAAGTGTAGATGTTTCAAACTTATTTGAGGAAATGTAAATTTATTTTAAAAATCAATGACTGCTAACCTGAAGAGACACACAGACTCCCATGATTATTAAATGCAATATAGTACTCTAAATAAGTAAAATGATGTCGAAGCTCCTCAGTTCTTGCACAGATTCAAAATTCCCTTGGAATGTACTCTCTCTGCGCCACCACCAGCTTCGCCCGGAAGCCGAGCGGTGGAGTCTCCGCCGACTCTCGCAGGCAACCCTCGGAGCGTTCAGAGCGAGGTTACCGCCAGATCTTTCAAACAAATCCCGCGGGAGGAGGAAACACCGCGAGAATGCCGCTAGAACGGTGAAGGCTAAAGAAGTCTGATCCGTTGCCCTGACACCGGCTTCGCGCTTGCGCGGATTTAGTCCTCTTCCTGCTGGAGGTCTGGAGGGGGGAGGCGGGGCGGGGATAAGCCGGAAGTGGCGTAGCGAAGCCAGCGGGAGGCCCTCTAAGCTGCGGCTGCACTGGTAAAACATCGAAGCGCTAGGCTAGGCCGGGTCGTGGTGGCTGGAGGCGAGAAGGAAAATGGCAGTTTCTGATGGGAGTGGCCCTGGCTCACTAAAGCGAGACACTCCGGGGTTGGTTGCGGGGAGATACATTCCGGGGTTGCCCGGGCGAGTTGAGGCCTGCAGGGAGGATGGCCACAGCCGTTGGATCTGAACGGAGGGTTCCGGGGTCGCTGAGCGTCGCGGGCTGAAGTCCTTTGAAGTCCTGGTGGCGTCCGTGGGGCGCCGGAAGAAGCCAGTGGGCAGTCTGGGAAGAGGGTTGCTTTCTACCTCCTGATGCTGGCGCCTGGAGTTGCCACCTGTGTGGCCCTGCGGGGACAGAGGAATTTTAAGTCGGTGGTTATATGACAGATTTGCAATACCTTCGGGAAGGCACCACACCTTCTAAATGCTCTTTTGAAAATATACTATTTTAGAGAAAAGGCAGAAACAAAAACTACTGTACGTATGTACTCACCATCCAGCTGGGGAAATAAATCATTATGTAAGTATGTGAAGTCCTTCGTCAGCTCCGCCGTATCCCTTTCTGTTCCCCAGGGGCCCTTTGCTTATAATAACCACTCTTCCAGGCACCTTTAAGTTTTGATTTTTGATTACATATATAGAACTGTTTTGCTCAATGTTAGCAATCAGCAATTTATTTGTCCTTTACAGCCAGCGTAATTACTTACTGTTATTTTTAAGATTTGTCAACATTATGTAGCTCTAGTTCGTTCATAACAGCTGAACATATTTAGTTATATTAATATATCAACATTCATTTTTGTTTTTTTGTATCCCCAATGCCCAGAACTTTAGATGTACTTAACTATTAATTGCATTAGGTAAATGCTATAACTTTTGAGCTAAATCATAACAAATAAAGAGGATTTCAATTGTCTAAGAAGGCAAGAAAAATATTCCAGGCAAAGGGGATACTAACTAGAACAAAAACAGAGTTGGGGGCCAGGCACACTGGCCTATTCCTGCCTAACTACTAAGAGAGGCTGAGGCAGAAGGGTCACAAGTTCAAGGCCAACCTCCTTAGTTCTGAATCAAAATTTTAAAAAGGGATGGGGTTATAATTCAGGGACAAAATTCCCCTGGATTCAAGCCCCAAGTACTACCAAAAGGGGTAAAAAAAAGGCATGAACTATTTCAAGACATTGCAGGTTTTAGAGCTAAAAAAAAAAAAAAAGGTAGACTGGAGATAACATGATAAAGGAGAGATCTAAAAGGATAAGATGAGGCTTTAATTTAAAGGATGTTATCCGGAGGCATTTACAATATCGTAGAGCCGCTAGAGGCTTTTGAATTATGAGGAAACTGATCAGACCTGTATTTTTTAGATGTTATTCATAGAACTGGAGAACATACCTTAGGAGATAAAAAGTGATCTATCAGGTGTTTGAGCAGTATGATTAGTGCATTTGGCATGTAAGATGACCATGCAGGCTCACTTAAAATCCTAACTTTTCCTAGTCCATTCATGTTATTACTTTCTTGTTATGACGGTTTCATACATTCTTCCGTCAAACTCCAACATTTTCTGCTTCTACCTCCTACTTAGCTTGTACCTTGTGTCCTATTTCAATTAAGAAAGTACTTCCCTATGCTTTCCTTACACATTTACTTGGTTTGTACTCTTAAGACACTGCCTCTGCTATTCCTGTAGGTGAAGTGTCTGAGTTAGGAGAAATTGTAAGACCATTAAGAATATTTTTTTAAAAAAAATACAACAGTAACTGGAAGATTACCAATTATAAACCACCAAGGGGCATAAAAGACAGTTACTTCTAAGTTAATAAAAAGCTATACATACATTCAATAATATAAATAAGATACTGGTTTTTGTGTGTGAGTTTCTTATTTTCAGGTAGAATTAGCTATTAAGTTTTATAAGACAAATTTAGATATAGTTTAATATATGTTTTTATAGGACCTTTGTTTCTGCCACTTAACATAGCAAGAAGTTTATTTTGAAAAATGCCACCTGTGATGACCCTATTTTAAAGAATGTTTTTACTAGCTTTTGTCTTACCTATTACTAAATTGCCCAAATATAGTTTGATAACTTATTTTGCAGTGTTCATGATAAAAATAGAATGCACATTATATATACTATAGGTTACATTAATTTTTCTCATTTATTTTCTCAAATATATTTATTGAGTACCAATCATGTGCAAGCACTATTTGAGGGACATGTAGATAAAAATATTCATTAGTGGAAAATCACTCACCTGAAACTATATCACATGATCACATGAATGCACCTTTCATGTGTGAGAAAGCTTCAAGTATTTGATCACCTTAGTGGAAATTCTCTGGAAAGATGACTGACTACATTCACAGCTGAACAAAGAGCATTATCACTCTAATAATAGCCACACAGCCATCTTCAGTATGCACATGTTAAGCATCAGTGTACACATTTGTAGGTCTGTGAAGTTTTGGCGGAAGGAACCTATCCCAACAGAACCTGTCTGGATTATGGAATCTTACTTGCTCATATTCTGGGGGGTGTGTATGTGTGTACGTGTACACATGCACTCTGATTTATGTTGGGTTCTAACTGAACATATCTATTAAATTAAAGCTCCAGAACTTATGTTTAGGCAAGAATGTCAGGTTTGATCCTGTTTCTCCAAACTCCATTGGCTTTTCATTAAGCTCCATTCAAAGACATAAGAAAGGGCAAACAAAAGACTGAAGCACTATTTAACACCACTTTTCTTTAACTATGTAAAAATATCTGTAAAATATCTAGGGAGCGATGGCAGAAAAACAAATGTTCCATATTGGAACTTTTATCTATGTTAGGAGGAGAGTCAATAATTATTTTTCTTCACCTGATAAGGGCAACAGTGCCTCAAGGTTACTATGAATTGACCTAAAACTTTTCTTACTCATTAGAAAACTCTTATGGTTACTTTTCCAGCAGTATAGTTCTGGTCTAATATATTGATGATGCACACTGTGCTCTGACATCTAAGAGATATCTGCCATAAACTCTGTAGTCCTTCTGATATCCTTGGCAGATAGATGACTTAAAACCTTCAGAGAAGTCTTTTCAGTTTCAAGCCAAGGTTAAATATTTGGAGCACGTCATCTTTTAAACATGTAACCAAGAAATTAAGTCAAAGATGTATACCAGGTCTTGAATTCTCTCTCATATCTGCACCTTTCAAAGTATGACCGGATACCAAATACAATAGATCGTTTAGCTCCAAAAATGTAGTTGATACATTTAGCATTGTTGACTTCCTGGAAGAACTCATGACCTGCAAAATTCCTACTAAAAAATAAACTGTATGGGGTAAAGAGGGTCAGAGCCAAACAATACAACTCGGTAATCAGAACATTAACACAATACCAGTGTTTTAAACTGTTCTCAGGATTTGTTTCAATCTGTATGGTAAGATATACAGATGTGAAAGTGACTTCAAGAAGGAAG
Source organism: Callospermophilus lateralis (assembly GCF_048772815.1). Lineage (NCBI taxonomy): Eukaryota > Metazoa > Chordata > Mammalia > Rodentia > Sciuridae > Callospermophilus > Callospermophilus lateralis. The sequence continues at coordinate 10,910,292 of NC_135312.1, forward strand.
AAGTTGGGCTGGGGATGTGGCTCAAGTGGTAGTGCGCTCACCTGGCATGCGTGCGGCCCGGGTTCGATCCTCAGCACCACATACAAAGCAAAGATGTGTCCGCCGATAACTAAAAAATAAATATTAATATTCTCTTTCCCTCTCTCACTCTCTCTTTAAAAAAAAAAAAAAAAAAGGAAGAAGTCCTCAGAAATAGGATGCACAACAGTCTACACCATGCACGGGCACAATACTGGAAAGTACCAGGATCAGTGAGTGAATGGAGGAAATATAATGGGAACCAAGGAAGCATTTCTTTGGTTTTCTTGGGAAAGAATAGGCAAAGCATGATAAGCAGGTTTGAACAGGTTTAAGATTAGCTAGTTTGAATAATTAGCCCAATTTTGCATTTTATTAGAGACAGGGTCTCACTGAGTTGCTTAGTGCCTCACTATTGCTGAGGCTGGCTTTAACTCTTTGGGACAGAAAGGGGCTATCCCTAATTGCCTGGAGCCAGGCCATGAGTAATTAGGCTGGGAATATTGACTAGGAGTGTAGAAGCCCAAAAGATAGGTGGATAGTTTAAGTTGATTTTTTTGCATAGGAATTATCCCTTGGAGGAGAAGTAACTCTGCTGCTCACCAATATAGGAATATTGATGTCCATTTCAATATGAGAAAGTTATTTGATAGAAGGGATATGATGAATAGAGTATATTGACTAAAGCTTTCAATAATTTGCTTATAGGTGTCACTTGGTGTCATGATGGCAATGTTAATGTGCAGTCCGCCTTTATATTACCATGACTTACAACTAGATGTGAAATCTGAGACTCATTTGCAAACTGAGAACATTTTTAAAATGTAGGCTATGTATTTTTTCTTTTTAAAAATTTACTAGCAATTATAACATTTTAATTAAACTAGAATAAATTATTGTTAAAATGTATCATTTTTTTTTCTTTTCTTTTTTTGGTGGAGGGGGCAATACTAGGGATTGAACTCAAGGCACTCAATCACTGAGCCACATCCCCAGCCCAATTTTGCATTTTATTAAAGACAGGGTCTCACTGAGTTGCTTAGTGCCTCACTATTGCTGAGGCTGGCTTTGAACCCTCCATCTTCCTATCGCAGCCTCCTGAGCCGCTGGGATTACAGGCATGAGCCACTGCACCCAGCTGTTCATTTCTTTATTAAGAGAAAAAGGAATACTGGAATGAAACATAAAGAAACATGTTCTGGGCTAGGGTTGTGGCTCAGTGGTAGAGTGCTTGTCTAGCATGTGTGAGGCACTGAGTTCAATTTTCAGCACCACATATAAATAAATGAATAAAATAAAGATCACTCAACACCTAAAATTTTTTAAAATAAATATTTTAGTTGTAGTTGGACATAATACATTTATTTTATTTATTTATTTTTTTATGTGGTGCTGAAGATCGAACCCAGGCAAGCACTCTATCATTGAGCCACAGAACTCTATCTGGGTCTAAAAGTGTGAATATTGATGACATTATTGATGAGGCTGGTTTTTAACACAAGTTAAAAACCAGCCTCATCAATCTAATTCAAAGATTACAATTGAATTGTGCTTTTTTGTGCTTTTTGAATTCAATTTCTCATTTAAATGAATTAGATATTTTTACAGTATTGGAAAAGTGCATGGTTGGTCACTATAAATTAAACTGGAAGAACTATAAAGGAATTGCAAGTGATGGAGCTGCAAGCATAACTGGAAAACACAGCCGAGTAATTAAAAAGTTGCTGGATGTTACTAATAATGGTGCTGTGTAGAATCATTGTTTATACATCATGAAGCTTTAGTATCCAGAGAAATTCCACAGAATCTCATGGAAATGGAATTTGAAAATGCAATAAATGTTGTCAGTCTTATTAAAGAAAGCTCATTGAATAGTTGACTTCTTGAAACATTTTGTTTAGAGATTGGAATTAATCACATCCACTTACTGTATCATACCAAAATTGTCTCAAGGAAAAATACTAACCAGGATCTATGAACTCAGGAATGAGATTAACAGTTTTCTCATGGAAAAAAAAAAAACTCATTTAGCAAATATTTTTGAAGATGATATTTGGGTAATGAAATTGGCATATTTAACTGATATTTTTGGCATTTTTAACAAACTGAGTTTAAAACTACAAGGGAAAATATTTTCCTATACGTTGAACGTATCCAAGCATTCCAAAAGAGATTGTTGTTATAGCAAGCAAGACTTAAAAAGTAATCATCCTAACTACTACATGTTCCCATGGTTTTTTATAACATATTGAAGAGAATAGTATTAATTAAAACAATTTAAAGGAAATGAAATTAGAGGTATTGTTGCATCTCACTTTCCTATCTCAAACTTTTAACCATTTCTTTCCATAAGAGAAATTTGAGATATTAAGGGAAAACAGTTGGGTAAAAGATCTATTTGCTTTTCAAAGCCCTGAGTCAATAATTGAGTTAAACTTAGTACCTGAAGAAGAGAATTATTGCTGCTTAGTTCATCGTATACACTGATGCTTATGAGACCCTAAGTTTATCAGTGTTTTAGATTAAGATAAAGGAAGACTTTCCTTTGCTAAATAGAGTATCCTGCTATTATTAATGCACCATTCACAACAACTAGTTTGTGTTAGCTGGGCTTCTCCATTGTAACCCAGTTAAGATCAAAGGGAAGAAACAGGTTGCATATTAACCTTCCGGTGCTACAAGCTGGAATGAGCTGCTGAACAGACAAGCACTCTCCTCAGATCTTACCTAGCTTTGCCTTTTATTATTTTTAATATTATTTTGTAATGTTTTCCATTGAGTTTAAATGTTAGTGTGACTTTGTAATGATATCTTTATAATGCTTCATGTTATGCTTTAATATTAATAAAAGTCAATGATTTTATGTTTATTGAACAAAAAATTAGCAAAGTGCTATGAGAAGCTAGCAATTCTAGAGACATTTGCACTACAAAAGTGAGCAAAATAAAAATATTCCCTGGTGGAGCTTATGTCCTGGCAAGAGAGAGACATAAACCTAATAAATAAGCTTTATCGTATCTAGAGGGGAAGTTCTCTGGCATGAGTGTGAAGGGAGAAGTTTTGAGGACCAAATCATGAAGGATTTTGAAACAGCAACTGAAAGATTTAAGCAGAAGATAGGTAAGATATGAGGTTTTTAAAGACTTACTCTGGCTACTACCTTAAATAAAAATGAATAAAGTAAAATTAAATGTTACCTCCTTAAAGAGGTCTTTCCTAACCACCTTAGAGCAAGTCCTCTGCTATTCTATCCTATTTGTAGTATGTAATTTGTAATAATTTGATTAACTTAGTTACTAGCTAATCCTGCTACCCTGAAATAGATATGCCATAAAAGCAAAGACCATTTGCACAATATACAGTGTATATTCATTATACATTTGATGCAGAACAGATGAATCAGTGATTACACCTGAAGTTTGCAGTCATGTTACCAGAAATAGATGAAGGAGTGGCATATTCCTTTGCTTTTTATAAAAAAATCTGATTTTGTCAGAAAACCTCCATAAACATCCCCAAATGGCATCGATTCATGTTGCTTCCTCATTCTTGTTGGTGCTTAAGCAACTTACATAATATGTCTTCCTCAAATTTCAACTTCTGCCCCTTGTGTATTCCCTGACCCCATGGTTGATGTTCTTTTGGCATTTTTAAAATCTTTTTTATTTGTTGATGGACTTCTATTTATTTGTATGCAGTGCTCAGAATCGAACCCAGTGCCTCACACATGCTAGGTAAGCACACCACCGCTGAGCCACAACCCCAGCCCCTGGCATTTTTTTTTTTAATCATAGTTTAACAATTCTTTTCTATCTGCTGTGACACCTAGCCTTGTAATATTTATCAGATTTTTCTATTCTAATGAAGGCAATGGATTTTACCCCTTTTTAGGCTGCTTGAAATAGTGCTGGAAAAACAGTTCTCCATGAACAGCTCACATTTTTGCTTAGATCTTGTCCTCTGAATGAAGGTATTTTAATTTAAGTTAAGAATGTCTATAAGGAAAGAATCTAACAGAGTGAAGCTAAAATTTGTAGAAACATCCCAGAAAATAAAGGAAAATGTTTTTTTTTTCCCCTCCCTAGAGACACTTGCTTCCACTGCATGAGTAATGAGTAACAGAGTGAAATCTATTAAGAGGGAAAGGTGGCTTATCTGATGCTCAGTAGTCCATTCATGCTACATCCAGACTGAAAGGTCTCTCAGCTGAAGGTTGCTTATCTCTATTGCACCCTTAACCATTAGCATAAAGTCTGGCACACAGAAGGAGCCCAAGGAATCATTTCCAGGTTCATCAGTGAGCCCACCAAATCTGAAACAGGAAAACAAAAATCATGATTCCCCTTTTTACTGATAAGGAGGTAGCAACATTCAAAATACAACATGAACTATAAAATCATGTTTCAGTCTATTAGCTCTTTGAACTTCATAGTTCCCTTTACCTGCCGTTACAAATCATACACAATGAAAAAATCAAGTAAAGAATGATTATGTCTCACTCAGTTTATACCTAAAGGATTTAAAATCAGCCTACTACACTGATATAGCCACATCAATGTTTATAGCAGCTTAATTCACAATAACTAAACTATACAACCAACCTAGATGCCCTTCAACAGATGAATGGATAAAGAAAATTTGAAATTAAAATAAAAATTTTAAAATACATTCTGTTGTCATATAACAAAATTAAAAAGAATGTGACACGCACACACACACACACACACTGGAATATTATTCAGCCTTAAAGAAGAATACAGTTACGGTATTTGCAGGTAAATGGATGGAACCAGAGAACATCATGCTAAGTGAAATAAGTCAATCCCCAAAAACCAAAAAAGTGGATACTGATCCATAGTGGGATGGGGGTAGGGAAGAATGGAGGAACTTTGGATTGTCCACAGGGGAGTGAGGCGAGGGGTGGAGCAGTGGGAATGGGAAGTATAGTAGAATGAGACAGACATTATTACCTTATATACATGTATGATTATACAACTGATGTGACTCAGCACCATGTACAGCCAAAGGAATAAGAAGTCATGCTCCATTTGTGTACAATGTGTCAAAATGCATTCTACTGTCATGTATAACTGGAACAAATAAAAAATAATATATCAAATGGTGGTGACACACGCCTTTAATCCTAGCAACTCAGGAGACTGAGGCAGGAGGATCACAAGTTCAAAGCCAGCCTCAGCAACTTACAAAAGCCCTAAGCAACTTAGTGAGACCCTGTCTCAAAATTATAAATAAATAAATGGCTGGTGATGTGGCTCAGTGTTTAAGTTTCAATTCTCGGTACCAAACAAATATGGTTATGTCAGAAATAAAAAATGGTATACAATTTTCTTTACATTTGAGGTACTGTGTTAAGCCAGCATTTTATGTGGACTTTCTTAATTATTTTCATTTTATTAGACGTTAGCCTGTGGACAGAATATAAACAGTTTTCTTAAAGAAGCTGGTACTGAAGAAATACAATATGGAAACACATTAAAAGGAGAGCTTGGTCTCCTGGAAGGATGCTGACATTGTGAATTACTCAAGGTTCAGGTGACTGGGCCAGTTAGGATGGAGGTTATTCAGAGCTGGGCAGATGAGGAGGCCCAGTGTGAAGGGTGTGGCAGTGTCCTCGGCGTCCTCATGGTGATGCCTCTACTGACTTGCTGACTTGGGAAAGTTCCTTCTGCCCACAACTGGGCAGCAGACCCAGGATCTCTGTTGGAGATGAAGCTGCCTTGCCACCCGTGAGCTCAGCACCTGGGCTGCGAGTTTGCTGCTTAATTTTCTGTGACACCACAGGATTCTGGAGTCAGCCTTCTTTAACAATTAAGAAGTGGTGCATTAGGGTGTTTGTTATCTTTGATTTTGAAATCAATTTATTTGTAAGTTTATAAATATTAAGTACATAAGTAAATATATATTCACTTAACAACGTGTTTAATAATGGCTCACAAGATTCTTGAAATATTTATTTGTCAAACATCGCCAGCCAATTCCAACATGATGTTTCCTGTGCTGTCATCTAACCTGCCTCTGTCCCCACATCTCCTGAAAACTAGTGGCTACATCTAAAGATTGCTTGCTCAGATTCAGATTTTCTTTATGGGCCTGAATACCTGAGAAGTGGTGCTGTGTATTTCCCATGGCTTAAAATGTGTGAGGAGAAAGGCATATTTTGGAAGTTTATGAAAGACTTCTTTTCTCTAAGCAGACTCTCCAGCCTGCTCCCACTGATCACCACGTGAATGTAAGCACAGAGAAAGTGGAATAAACCACGGGGGAAAAGAGAAGAGATTGCAGCAGCAGACTCTGGGAAGGTGAAAGGAAGTGAGGAAGACAACAGCACGGTGGACATGGAGGCTGGCTAGCAGGGACGGGTGTGCAAGCTGAGAGGGAAGCTGACAGCTGCCCTGCAGGTCCCCAGGGAGAGCTGATGGAGGTGGGGGTGGGGCGGGGCAGAACTCTTAGGGACGGTGGCAGGTGCACCTTCTGTAGCCCTGTGCAACAGCATCTCGCCTCTCCCCACCCAGGACCCAGGCGAAGACTGGATATACTCCCTGGGGAGGCTTGGCCAAAGGGAGTCTGGCCTTGGGGTACTGGGCATCGTTGAGGCCAGAAGCTCTAGGAAGATGTGGTGGGACAGGAGAGAAGTGAAAACCCACATCGTGAATAGTGAGATCCCTGCAGTCTCCATCCCCACTGGTCTCCCCATTGCTGAAATTCAGGCTAATCCCTTCCAGGCAGAATGTCATAGTGTTCCTCCCTGGGAAAGCCAGCTGTCGGCAAGAAAATGACAAGAGTCTCCTACTGAGAAAGTGCGGTGTTTCACTCTGTGGGGCAGCCCACCCCTGACAGTGCGTCACTCATGTCTTAGGTTTATTTTATGTTAGAGAAAAAACCAAAACAATCAGCAGGTCAGACTATGAAGAAATCTCACATTAAAGCTAGTCAACCAAAATGAAAATGGATAGAAAGGTACTCAAAGGTAGCAGGCACTGGCAGAAGAAACTTTAAAAGAAAATCAAAACACCTACACCTGTAGAAATCGCCTCAGAAAGATCCATGAAGCAGCAGAGGAGACTAAAACAAACAAAATATGCAAAAATACTGTCAAACAGTATAAAAAAAATCAAGGGAGGAGTTGGAAGATGATAAATTTATATTCAAGAAAGTATAAGAAAAAAGACAAAGTAGGAGACAAAAATATGAGACACTTCACAACTGAGAAGTCTAATTAAGAAAAATAGGGATTAAAGAGAACAAATCGGAGGAGAGGGAATTACTAAAGAAAAAAAAAAAGAAAATTTCTTAGGATTTAAAGGTATGAGTTTGTAGACTAAATGGGCCCATTGACTCTCTGGCACAATAAAAGAAAACCACCTGCTCCTGAGTTCATCTCCAAGATTTCATGCTCCTGAGAATAAAGTCCTAAAAACAGAGAGAAAAAAAGCTGGATAAACCTGGGTGGGAGAATGGCTTCTGATTTATCAACAGCAACACAGAATGTAGAAAACAATGGAGCACTGTCTCCAAAATTCTTAAGAGAAATGATTTCCCATTTAAAATTCTTTTTTAAAATTTTTATTAGTTGTTCAAAACATTACAAAGCTCTTGACATATCATATTTCATACATTTGATTCAAGTGGGTTATGAACTCCCATTTTTACCCCATATACAGATTGCAGAGTCACAACGGTTACACATCCACGTTTTTACATACTGCCATACTAGTGTCTGTTGTATTCTGCTGCCCTTCCTATCCTCTACTATCCCCCCTCCCCTCCCCTCCCCTCCATCTTCTCTCTCTACCCCATCTACTGTAATTCATTATTCTCCCTTGTTTTTTCCCTTTCCCCTCACTTCCTCTTATATGTAATTTTGTATAACAATGAGGGTCTCCTTCCATTTCCATGCAATTTCCCTTCTCTCTCCCTTTCCCTCCCACCTCTCGTCCCTGTTTAATGTTAATCTTCTTCTCATGCTCTTCCTCCCTGCTCTGTTCTTAGTAGCTCTCCTTATATCAAAGAAGACATTGGCATTTGTTTTTTAGGGATTGGCTAGCTTCACTTAGCATAATCTGCTCTAATGCCATCCATTTCCCTGCAAATGCCATGATTTTGTCATTTTTTAGTGCTGAGTAATACTCCATTGTGTATAAATGCCACATTTTTTTTTTTTATCCATTCATCTATTGAAGGGCATCTAGGTTGGTTCCACAGTCTAGCTATTTCCCATTTAAAATTCTATGTAACCAAATTCTCAGTTAAGCATGAGGGTAGGAAAATGATATTTTGCCCTATGTGAAAGTGTCAGAAAGTTTAGCTCTGAGTATCTTCTAAAGAACCTATTAAGACATGTGCTCCATAAAACAAGGAGAAGAGGAAGACATGAGGTCTAGAAAACAGGGCACTAACATGGGAGAGGGAAGGGAAGGACCAGGATGACCATTACACAGAAGTCCAGAGCAGTCAGCTCAGGTTGGAACAGAACGCTGGACAGCTCTTGGAAGAATATTTCCAAGAAACCCAAAAAGGGTGTGTGAGAGAGAGAGAGAGAGAGAGAGAGAGAGAGAGAGAGAGATTGATTACACACATTCCCTGAAATCTTGACTAAGGTTCGTGAGCACATTGAGAGATGTGCATGTCTTGCAGAGAGCTGGACCATATAATCTTAACTGTACATGGAATACCAAGCCAGGGAGGAGGAGGGAGAGACAGTATCACCTCTGGGGTAAACCGAAGTTTTGCAACAAAGGGAATGTACCATAGAGTGGTATAAGCTCAGCCATGGATAACATTCACAAGGTCATGATAATGTAAGTGCTGATGCATAATTGATTTAAAGTGGTAATATCTCCCTACTGGCAGGATAAAGGGCAAAAGAGAATGCCTTGAAGGGTGGGGTTAATGCCAACATCTCCTTTTCTATACTAGGAAGTCAAAAAATAATAGTCAAAACAGAAACCTGAAACAGCATGTAAGCATGCTATTTAGACAAGTGGAAGTAAATACCAGGAAAAAATATAGAAGGAATTTAAAATGCTTAGCTTGGAAAGTGGACTTTGACTTGAGGAAGGGCTAGATAGGAGAATGTGGAATTTGGCTCAGAAAAATAGATTCAGAGTCCATAGCCATCATTGCCATAAGAGGTGTGGACTTGGCCCCCGACGTGGAGCCCTCTGAATCCTGGTTTTCTTGCGCCTGTCAGTAAGGAGACTGTGCCCTTTGTTTTTCCAGAGTTTTCTCATCTGTAAAATAAGGATAATCATAAACCTAGCTAAGGAGATTTGAAAAGTAAATGTATTCATTTACTTGTGGAGTGCTTGGCACATAGTAACATCTCAATAAACATGAGCTTTTGTGGCTATTAGTTCCTGAAAACAGGCAAAAACCATCACTGGCCCTTGGGAAAAAGGACACCAAAGTTGTTACACAGTTTGGAGCTAGAAAAGTCTTTCTTCTGATGACTGAAATCCTCTCTCCTGTTCTCCATTTTCGCTGCTTCTTTGGGGGTTTCAATATCTGGCCCTGTGCAGGTGAGACCCAAGCTCAGCCTTGGTCCTGAAGAGGAAAGCGCAGAGCAAGCGAGGATGCGCGGTGTCCGTTGTTCTCCGCGTAAACTCGGAGGAGCCGCCTTCGCTGTAGGCGAGGAAGTGGGAGGAGCCCAGAAGGCACCAAGCTGCAGGAATTCCAGTCTCCTCGATGGCGGCCTGGGGGTGCGCTCCGTCGTGGCTGCCGCTGCTCCAGCTGCTGCTGGCTGCGGGCGCGGGGGGCGCGCAGTGGAGCGGGAAGGGCACCAGCCAACGCCTGCAGAGCATCTTCCTGGGCCGCTGCGCCGAGTACTGCTCGCTGGTGAGCCCTGAGCTGCGGTGAGCACGGCATGGGGGTGGGAAAGAGGGTCAAGGGCGTCGAGTTGGCAAACGGCGTCTCCCAGGGGTCGTGGCTGGGGCATTAGCGGGCCTTGCCGAGATACATGTGAGGGAGAAGGGTAAGGGTTATAAAGGGCCGGGGCCAGTGTGGAGGGTGGGGGTCTGGAGGTGAGGGAGCAAGGGTGGGGGCTACTGTGAGGGGTGCATTATTGTGGGGTGTCCGCCCAGGGTGACGGCTGGGTAAAGGCCAGTTTGGAGTGTTAGGGACCGATGCGGACGGGTGGGAACATGAGGTTAAGAGAACAATTCTAAAAAGTGGGCTCCCTGTGCTGACCCCTACATGCTCTTTTTTTCCAAGAAGCAATTTACCTGCAGTCCTGCCTGGCCTCAGTGCACAAGATATGTCACATTACTGAGCAAACTACCTTTTTCCTGCAGGAGAAATGGAGGCCCGAGGTAATGGTGATAGGAAGAACCCAAGTCACTCTGAAGGAGGAGACTTGTGACCAGTTCTTGAAACTCTGGGAGCTAAGGATAGTTCCTCCTAACCTAAAATCTGTAAGAATGTGCCGTTAAGAACTGGTCAGCATGGGCCAAGGTGGCCTAGAGTTGCCATGACAGTGAGGACTTTTCCCCTTATCTAATGAGCCTGGGCAAGGCTATGTTCCTTAGTTCAGAGAGCCACCACAGCGGCCGATTTTACATCCATTGTTTGAGCCGGGACGGTTTGCTTTATTTTTTGTAGCTCTGGTTCTGTTGTTTTAATATTGACCAAATGGCCTATAAAATCTTGGGAGAAAGGCAAATCCTTTGCAGCACATCATGGTGTGTGTGTGTGTGTGTGTGTATATATATTTTTTTTTTGACTTGTATTTTTGCACAGGGACAAGAACTGCACAGCCATCTGGGAAGCCTTTAAAGTGGTGCTGGACAAGGACCCTTGTTCTGTGCTCCCCTCGGACTATGACCTTTTCATTAACCTCTCCAGGCACTCCATTCCCAGAGACAAGGTAACCACCTCTGTCTCAGATATATCCTCACTCTTTCTCTGTGGAGACAGACAATGGTCAGGTACTGGATCAGCTGGCCGCAGCATCCTGTGGTATTATGGAAAAATCAAGCAGCAAACTCTCAGCCCATGCCCTGAGCTCACTGGTGGGAAGGCAGCTTCATCCTAGTCAGGAGCAGAAGGAATTTTCCGAAGTCAACAAGTCAGTGCTGACTTCAGGAAGTTGCCACACCCTTCACACTGGGCCTCCTCATCTGCCCAGCTCTGAATGACCTCCATCCTAACTGGCCCAGGGGCCTGAACCTTGAGTGATTCAGAAGACCCACAATGTCAGCATCCTTCCAGGAGACCCATCTCTCCTAATGTGCCTCAATGTTGTATTTATTCAGTACCAGCTTCTTTAAGAAACCTACCTGTCTATATTTTGTCTGCAGGCTAAGGTCTAATAAAATGAAAATAAATGAGAAAGTCCACATAAAATGCCTGCTTAGCACAGTACCTCAAATATGAAGAAAATTGTATACCATTTTTATTTCTCTGACATAAACATATATATAAATATGAAATAAACACAGACACAGACACACACACACACACATATATATATGTGTGTGTGTGTATATATATGTAAATGTTTGTTTGGTACTAGGGACTGAACCTGGGGTGCTTAACCACTGAACCATATCCCCAGCCCTTTTTTTTTTTTCTTTTTAAATTCTGAAAGAGTATTGTTAAGCTTCTTAGGACCTCCTCAAGTTGCTGAGGCTGGCTTTGAACTTGTGATCTTCCTCCCTCAGCCTCCCAAATCACTGGGATTATAGGTGGGCACCACGCCTCTTGACATAATCATTCTTAACTTGATTTTTTCATTGTGTATGATTTGAAAAGGCAGGTAAAGGGAACTATGAAGTTCAAAGAGCTAATAGACTGAAAACATGATTTTACATTTTTGTTGTATTTTGAATGTTTCTGCCTCCTTATCAGTAAAAAGGGGAAGCATGATTTTTGTTTTCCTGTTTCAGATTTGGTGGGCTCACTGATGAACCTGGAAATGATTTCTTGGGCTCCTTCTGTGTGCCAGACTTTATGCTAATGGTTAAGGGTGCAACAGTGATAATCAACCTTCACCTGGGAGTCCTTTCAGTCTGGATATCGTGTGATTGGACTACTGAGTGTCAGATGAGCCAATGAGTGGGGGATATTGTCACTTATATTGTGTTGCATGAAAACACTATCGATAGTAGGAACGGTGGGGTGTACTATAAGACTACTGTGTTTTGAGGCACTTCTTTAGACTATGAAGTGCATTCTGTGATGGCACACCATCCTGATCACAGCTGGGGAAGATGAGAAAGGACTCATGCTCCCCGTCTTCCAGATGCAGAAACTGAGACAGGGAGTTTACACATGATGACACATCTAGTCAAGACCTTGGTCAAGATCCCACATTTAGTGCATGACAGAAGCAGCATCCCATCCAGGTCTCTTGATCTTTTTTAATGCTTTTTACTACATGTACATACATTTTGTACATGGGAAAATATTTCATTATCTTTTGCAGGATAACCTTGGAATAAAGGGAGTGGGAAGGATAGCACTCTTCAAATGCATAAAAAGAGACTCAAGGAAAACGTAGTCATCTGCAGCAAGTTAGATTTGAATGAGCAATGTGTTTCCTGCTTGTCTCCATGACATTGTGCCTGAGTCATCTGTTTTGATTATTTTTGGTGTTTGTTTGTTTCTCTTCAGTCCCTGTTCTGGGAAAATAACCACCTCCTTGTTACTAGCTACTCAGAGAACACCCGTCGCTTTACGTCCCTGAGTGATGTTCTATATGGCCGGGTTGCAGATTTCTTGAGTTGGTGTCGACAGAAAGACGGGTCTGGTAAGACTGCTGTGCACATGACAAGAGAAGCAGGAGCTCCTGCTTACTGTGCATTTGCCATCCACATCGAATGCTTTCGTATGCCTTCATCCCATCTGAGGCAGGTGGTGACAATAATAATTAATAGTAATAATAATAGAAAACACTCTTTTTTTTTTTTTTTACTAGGTATGAGTCTAAGCACTTTACACATATCAATTAATTTAATCTCTGCAGTAGTCCCATGAGATCCCTGCTTTGACATGAGAGAACTGAAGCACAGCATGATTGAGAAATATGCTTCAGGGCGGCAGGCTAACAAGCTGCTGTCACTCAGTCTGACTGACAGCTCGTGCGCCCAACCCAGCTCCATGCTGCCTTCTTATCTTCATTGCTAGAACACAAAACTGAAGCTTGGGCTGGTAAATGACTTGTGCACCTGGTGCAGAATGTGGGCTAAATGTGGGGCTGGCAAATATTTTAAACAGATTCTTCCCTGATATGATCTTTGAAATGAAATGTGTTTTTTGCTTTTCTCTTAGGACTGGATTACCAGTCCTGTCCTACATCAGAAGATTGTGAGAACAACCCTGTGGATTCCTTTTGGAAAAGGGCATCCATTCAGGTAAATCTGGGATGGATGACTCGGGACTTGAGCAAGTATGGGACCTGTGAAAACAGAACAGAGGGGCTCAGAGACGGGGACCGCAGGTCATTACTAACTTTTATAAGCCTCAATTGCTACTTGACAGCATCCTGATTCATTCTGCTCCATAAAGTTGAGAGGGTTTTAGGAGATAAATGTTTAATGCAGTGTCTGATCAGAGAAAGCATTAAGTAAATGTTAACTGTAAGTGAGGATATTACATAGCCATTATTATTTCTATTATATCACGGTTGCTATTAGTGTTTCAAATCAATTTCTCTTTTATTGTCATGTCAGATGGGGAGGATAACCCCTCTTTTATGGAAGATCTTGGTACAAGGACTAGATGGAGTGGTTAGAAATGTTCACCAACTAATATTAATGGGAGAGGAGATGATAAGAGTCTGCAGATAAATTGGAGATGAAGAAATAGGCCCCCAGCTAAGCTAGCTGTGTTGGTCAGAGAATATCATCACCAGGGTTGATGATAGCTTTCAGTAGCTATAAAATGCCAATGATTATAGTTCATATTCTTTGTCACCAGGCTTAGAATAAAGGTTAGAAATAAAGAGGGTTAAGTCCTTAGCTCAGTGCCTGGCAAAGAGCTGCCAACTATCAAATGTAAGTTATATTGATCAGGAGGCAGGCAGAAATCAGGCTACTTCCACCCACCCACCCCCGCCTCCCTTTCAGGGGTATCATATCTCTTTGGGTCCCATCTTCTATTCTGGATCTCCAGATGTCCACTGGGTCCATTGCTATACAGGGTGAAGGGCTTTTGGCCAAGTCCTCCACCACAGCGGCAGTCAGGAACTAAGCAAAGACTCCCTCCATCAAAGGACACTGTGGACCTGTGCTCTCCAGCCTGCTCCAGTGAGAAAACACTGTTTCTTCCCCCTTCCCAGGGGTTCTGTCTTGAGTGCTAACTCCAGTCAGCTGGCAGGGCCTGCCAGAGCCCCAAAGTTGATGATTGGGAGGCTATAAATGTGTCTACACCTGAAAGTGGGGTCACCACAGTGATTTAGGAAAGATGTCAGCATTCCACGAGAAGGAATCGTATTCTACCTGAGTGATCTGCCAGACTTCAGAGTGTGTGCTGCAGACCGCCTTCTCCCACTCCCCCAGTTCTGTCATGGGAAACCAGAAATAGTGCTCACCATTTTTGAGCCCTTAGAATATGCTGGGTAGTTGAAACATGAGAAGATGTTGTCTAAAAAAGTGATGAGGAGAGGACTTGAACCTGAGCCAATAAATACTCAATAAATATTAAGTCATTGATATTATCACTCTTATTTTTTGCAATGCTAAGGATTCAAACCTATAGCCTTGTGCATGCTAGGTAAACTCTCTATTATTGAGCTACATCCCCAGCCCAAACATTAAGTTATTATTTTAAAATTTTTCATCTTTACAACAATCTCATGAGGTAGATATTTTTACAGATGGGTAAAATGAGGTGCATAGAGTTGGAGAAACTTTGCCAGAGTGCCAGAGGTGATGCACAGGATTAGAAACCAGGCAGTCCAGCAGCAAAGACCAAAATTTCAACCACCATCTTATATGGCCTCACTGTATCTGTATGTATTTTAAAATTAACTCTTTATTGTCAATATAATAGCTGCTTATGACAGAGAATGACAAATTACAGAAAATGTAAATGAGAAGTGTTCCTGCTCCTATTACCTAGAGGTAACCTCCATAACACAGTGGTCATCAGACCTTGACATTTGAGGACTTAATTTTGCCTGTTAGCACCACTTGAAAGCAACCCAAGACATGTGTGACATGGAGTGTCCTGTTGTCATGGCACAGCTGGGATGGGGGTCATTTCCCTTAGAGCATAAACCCAGGCTTGTTTATCTCAGTGACACATAATTCATCCTCACTTGTGTTTATTCTAGCACAAACATTTTGGGGAAATTACATGCTCCCAGGGTTTTCTGAACTGGAGATTGGGAGTTTTCTGTGGCCTGTTTCTCCCTTCGGAATTACTAGACTTCTGATTATTTATTTTAAATGTGGCGAAGCTCATGCCCTGTTTACCTAATCTTGCATTTTTCTTTGAGTATAAATCCTTTCTCTGCTATTGCAAATGCATTGTAGACGTTTACTAAGGGCTGGTTAGTATTTCAGATATGAGTATCACGGTTTACATACTATTCTTTTGTGGTTGGGTGTTTTAAATTGGCTCCTCATATTTTATGATTACAAACCATGCTGCACTGCACATCTTTGTGCCTAGTGCTTTTGGTGGTCCTTTGTGTTGTTTGCCAAATATTTCTGGCTTGTTTTCCGCACCTGTGGTTTGCACTCCCCTGCTTCTTGGGATTATTTACCCATGATTTATATTGTGCCAGTGAGATGTGAATGACTGTGACCTGTATGATGTTGGGAGAAGCCTTTAGAATGGGTGGTGGTGCTCACCTGTGATCTCAATGACAGGGGGTGTTTTGGGGGCTGAGACAGGAGGATCACAAGTTTGAGGCCGTCCAGGGCGATTAAGAACCTGGCTCAAATAAATAAAATAAAAAGAGCTGGGATAGGGCTGGGATGTAGCTCAGTGGCAAAGCGTCTGCCTTGCATTCGCAAAGCCCTGGGTTCAACCCCTAGTTTCAAAAAAGACAAAAAAAAAAAAAAAAAAAAAAAAGAACCCCACCCCCCCAAAAAAAATAATAATAAGATTTAAAAAAAAGCTGGGATATAGTTCAGTGCTTTCCTAACATAGGGTAGGCTCTGGGTTCAATCCCTAGTATCTGCCTTCCCCCCACCCCCCCACCCCCTTGACAGACACCAGAAAAAAAAAAAAAGAAGTGTGGTCTATGGTTTGCCACCTTCCTTTCTTCCCTCTGGCCAATCAGAGATTTTGCAGATAAGGAGACTTCCTCAGCCAAGCTCCCAGAGAACACAATAAGCAAAACTCCTTGGGCCTGTGATAAACTTGTGGAATGAACATAAAATAAGTCTTCTTGTGGCTTTAGCTAGCGGGACTTTAATGCTGTCTGTTATGGCAACACAAGCCAGTGTATTCCAGCTGGTACTGACGCTGTGTATTTCATATCATTTTTGTGTATTTTGTATCATCTTCTTATAGTAGAGCTCCAGTCAGGGAATTACTGAATCTATGACTTTTTGACATTTGAAAGCAATTTGCTTCCCCAAATAAACCAGTGATGAGATTTGCCCATGTTGATGATTATCAATTTTTTTAAAAAGAAAGTTTATTTCATAGCAAAAAAAAAAAAAAAAAAAAATGACATGTCTTACTTTGCTCAAAATCATGTTGTTGTTTTTTCTTGCAGTATTCGAGAGACAGTTCTGGGGTGATCTATGTCATGCTGAATGGTTCTGAGCCCACAGGAGCCTATCCTGTCAAAGGGTAAGAACTACAGCACCAACAAGTACAGCACAGAATGCCAAAATGTTAGCTGTTTGGAGGTAAAGAGAATGGTCCTAGTCTCCAGTCTAGTGCATGCTCCTGCAAATTCAGGTAAAGCAGACAGTTGAATGGCCTGGTGATAGAATCTTGTCTATATAGTTAAGCCATTAATAGCTGATGAACGCATGAATAAGTAACCTAAAAATAAAAGCTGAAAAATAAAGCTACTTAAATGTTAATGTATAGATCAACTAACAACTGAAATAGAAAAATATGTTATTGCCTTAGGACTTTAAGAAATGTCCTCCAGGGCTGGGAATGAAGCTCAATAGTAGGCCGTGGCCTAGCACAAGCAAGGCCCTGGATTCATCCCCAGCAGTGCAAAAGGAAAGGAGGAAGAAAGGAAGAAGGAGGGAGGGAGAGAAGGAGGAAGGAAAGAAATGTTTTCCCTGTCTCTCAGTTTTTTTGCAGATTTTGAAATTCCATACTTCCAGAAGGATAAGATCACACGAATCGAGATCTGGGTCATGCATGAGATTGGGGGAACCAATGTGTAAGTCATGGTGCTACTGATGGTGGCAGCTGTGCAGATGTGATATGGTCGGGTCCATTTACTTTTTCAGTTTTGGAGAAATGCAAGTCTTCTCTGTTTCTAGCACGGTCAATACAGAAAGACAGAGGCTTGACTCCTCGGAATGCCACTAGCCAGTCCTGAGACCCCAGAGAAGACCCTTCTTTATCCAGTAGACTTATGGTGTTCCTTTCTGAATGATTTGGGCAGCTTTGGATAGCTGAATTCCTTATGCATTTGTGAGGGTCAAAGCCAATTTCTCCTTCTGGTCATTTAAGCCCCAAAGCCCTTGTTGGTTTTCAGCACCAAACCAGGGACTCCGAAGACTTTTTTCTCAGGGAGAAAACAACTCCACAATTGAATCCCAAATAACTGGGAGGGGAAGTTTTACGGTGCATATTGTTTTGGGAATCTACTTGAGTTTATATACAGATGCAAGCTTGAACTCGTATTTCTCACCAATGAAAGGCACTCCTGGCACAAAATAATATAAAAACAGTTAAACCCATTAGGTTTAGACACTTGCCTGTGAAGCTACAGCCCATTTAAAGCTAAGCAGCCATGATGGAGCTTCAGAAGCAAGCTGGAGCCTGGTTCTTCAGAGCTTTGATGGTACCTGGAGGAGAGTGTTGCCATACTCAGGAGTAGGTGTGTCACTGGATGTGTGTTCCAAGAGAATCTCAGTAAATACCTGTTTTCATCCCATCTAAGACTCACCATAAATTGGGTGTTATTTTTCCCTATCTCTTGGGCAACAGATTGCAATAAATTTGAGACTACTTATGACATAAATTATGCCATATGTCTCTTAGGAAGTATATTACAATAAATTTACTAACTACATATTACTTAAGTTTTACCAAGATCTGCATTTCCCTCCCAAAAGACAAATTCCACTCAATGTTTCCTGAAAAACATTATTGTTTTCCTTGTTTTCATAAGAAGTTGCTTCTTATCTAGAAATTATGCTTGCTTGTGGTTTCAGTGTCTCTGTGAAGAGGAAGCTTGTCCTTTGAGTTTACCTTTAGAGAGATTAGGAAACTGCAGTTCAGTGTCATGTCAGCTCATCATTTCTATTTCAGGAGATGTTCCAGAAAGGTCAGGATATATGGTTGGACATTTGAGTCACCAGGTAGAGTTGTAGGTCACGAGCTAAGAAAGGGAGTCTTGGACTGTTCAGATTTTAAGGAAAACACATGAAGATTATAGTTAATAAAATTGTATTGTATTAGGGATTTTTGTTAAATAAATAGATTTTAGCTGTTTTTTGTCACAAAAAAGTAATTATTTCAAATGTTAGATATACTAATCTGTTTCAGTATGGTGATAATTTCTCTCTCTCTCTCTCTCTCTCTCTCTCTATATATATATATATATATATATATATATATATATAAATGTCACATTGTAATCCTCAAATATACACAATAAAATTTATTTTAAAACAAACAAGCAAAAACCCATATAGGCAAAGACCTACAAATGACATGATTAATACCTGATTGCGTTTGGCATGGCTTTGGCAGTCTTTATTCAAAGGAACTGTAGAATGACCCTGACTCTTCTTTGTGTCCAGGCACCCTGAAGCCTCCATGTCACTGCTTACTGAAAAATCCTGATAGCAAGCCTCGCCCAGAGAAGGGCATTGACTTGACTTTGGCAAAGTTTTGGAGGCCCTTTGCCCTCTTCATTCTGTAGTGGCTGGAATTCCACACTGTGGCAACTTGTGCAGGAAGTTGCAACAGGAGGTTGCTCATTTCCTCCCTGCGCTCTGCCTCTCTACTGATGTCCTGGTGGGAGGCCGTGTAACCTCCCGTTCCTCATAACCCAGGCAGGGCTCTGCCTGCAATACAAACACCAGGCCTAAAAACCACATGGCAGGGTCGTGTCTGCCACCGAGGCCTTTATAAACCACCCCTGCTGCATTGTGACCATCAGGAGGGAAGAGTCCCCACTGGTGAGAGAGTAGAAAAGCACTCCTGCTGTACTCTGCTGGGTGTGACCTGCCAGTGCCCGTGGGGAGCTGTAAAACAGATGCAAGCCCTTGCTGCCAGGAAACCTAATTTTATACATTTACACTGAGGAAACAAATGAGGAAGAATGTATATGAAAAGGAAGTTTCAACAAGGTTTATTATAGCATAAAAGGCATAAAAGGAATCAGCGTAGGTCTTCCAAAGAGGGAACTCAGTATATGAGTTACAGTCTGTAAGGGAGGCCATGCAAGGGTTAAACACATCGGTACATGTCTGTATGAGGGACACACACATACACACACACAGACATGAGCTAAAGCAGAACACAAAACATCATGGACAGCAGAGTGTCCTTGCTATGTTTGAAAAACCTTGTGTAAATAAATGTATCTTAGAAGTCCATAACTATGATCCAAGACCCAATTGGAGGCTTGAAACTGCAAATTGTACCAAATCCTATATGTACTGTTTTTTTTTTTTCTGTACAAGCATACCTATGATAAGGTGTAATTTTTAAATTTGTCATAATAAGAGATTAACAACAGTAACTAATAATAGAATGACAAAATATACTATAATAAAATGATATAAATGTGTCTAACTGTACTTTACTCATGTCTACAAGATGAGATATAAGGGAGTGAATGACAAGGCATTCGCCACTCCATGTGGCTGTAACTTTTGCAGTGTGAGGTGTGACAGCAAAACTATTTCTTTTCCCTTCTTCACAATTTCATGGGTGGAAAGGAGGGTCACTTCTACATAGTTCTGAGCACTATCCACGTAGGATTTTTTTTCTTTGCTTATTACGTTGAGAACTTTCTCCTTTTCCCTTGAAGGAAGCACTTCCCGTGCTGGGTCTTCCCAGCATCTTCTATCGGGTGCTTTCCCATATTCCCTCTGAGAGAAAAATATCTGAGAGCACACAGTCAAAAGAAATTTTATTTACGTTAGGAACCACTTCTTCTTCCTCCTCCTATATTTATTTATTTTAAAATACATGTTTTTATGTTTTAGGGAATCCTGTGGAGAGGGCAGTGTGAAAATCCTGGAGGAGAGACTGCAGGCCATGGGCTTCCGGTCCAGCTGCATTGACGACTACCTGTAGGTGGTCCTGTGTGTGAGACGTGCACTCTCAAAGGGGGGGTGGGCTGTGGAAAGGGCTCCAGGCATCACCTCTAAAGGCCGCCGGATTGTCTCCTGGGTTGCTTCTGGATGCAGGGGTGGAGAGCACCTTCTGGCCAGGGTTTTGTCTGAGTCCTTCCCGCTTCTCAGAGTCCATTTGGATGATGCTTAAAGAATATTCAGAGAAGAACTTTATCCTTTGCCCATATCTGGTTTCCTTCTCACCTTGTTTACTGTGTGGTGAGGAACTGAAAAAGGATTGTGTGTTTGGGTCCCTGGGGGTTCTTGTCCACAATTGGTGCTAAGGCCTGAGTTGGTTAGAGATATTTACAGACAGATACTTCACCAGAGACCAGTGGAGAAAAATAGTAGCTTCTATTTGTTGAGTAATTATGGACCAGACTCTTAATGTCATGCTCAGGTGTCCCTTCCCGCTTCTTGGACATTGAGAGAAGCTCAGCTGAAGCCCTGGGGTGGTTGTAAGCCCCGCTCTCCTGGACTCAGATCCTCATCTCCATTGCTCTCCGCCTCAGCCTCTAAGGGAGCAGACACGCTGGCTCTTTGGGTCTGGAGTCCAACATTGTTAGGACTTGGTGGCTTTCTTGAACATTTATTAGTGTTTCCGTGTGGAAACTGTCATTGACTAGGGCTCCGAGGGGGTCCCCCAGAAGAGAGACCAGGACCTCTGCTCCCTGGCAAGTTCTTTTTCTTTTTTTTTCTTTTCTTTTTTTTTTTTTTTTTTTTTTTTTGTGGTACCCGGAATTGAACCCAAGGGCACTTAACCACTGAACCAATCCTCAGCCCTTTTTATTCTGAGCCAGGGTACTGTTAAGTTGCTTAGGGACATGCTAAGTTGCTGAGGTTGTCTTTGAACTTGTGATCCTCCTCCATCAGCCTCCTGAGTTGCTGGGGTTAAGGCATGTGCCACTGCACCTGGTCCTGGCAGGTTCTTGATGTACAGTGCAGAAAGAATTTCAGGATGCATCAGAAAGAGGCACAGAGATTTACTCAGGAAATCAAGGAGTGCACACTTAAAGGGACAGAGCAAGGGCTAACTTGAGAGTGATGTGCTTTTAGGATCTTAGGCTTTTCTTCTAAAGGATATTTTGTAAATGGCAAATGTGAGAAACATGCGGGGGTGACATTAGCTTGATGGACTGGATTCTTTGTATCACAGAGCACAGGGCAGGCCATGGTGGTCTGGTTCTTTTTAGGATCTCTAGGTTAACATTATTTAGCTCATAGATAATGCATGAAATGTACCCATATCATGAGTTTAATAATAAGTTTACTAATATTCTCTCTAAGCTTCATTTAATTAGTCTAAAGTGCATTGTAGAAGCTGTCAAGGTACGTAAGCACTAAGTAACTGGGCTCACAATGCTCTAGGATTTATGGGCCTTTCAAAAATCCAGGAGAAATTTGCCTGCAGAGCACAGGTGAGGATGTTTGAAGCCTTTGAGTTTAAAGTTACAGTTTCTTTTCCCTTCCTCGTTAGTCTCCTTTCTAGCTTTCCTTATTTCTTTCATCCTACCTCAAAATGACATCAGAAGTCTTCTTGTCTACTACCCACAATCATCCTGCCACCTTTGCCTTCCCCAGAGTTTCACAGGCTGCATGTTGCTTCCCACAGAGCAAAGCTCCTGGAAGTGAGGGCCACTGGTTCCCCTTAAAGCTGTTCTGTTACCTGTATGATTTCATCTATATTAGCATTAGTATTGCTAAAGTTTCCAGGAAACTCCAAGGTCGGGCACCATTTTATCACCCCTTTTAAAAAAAAAAAAAAAAAAAAAAAAGCAAATACCCTTTTCTGGAAATATAACCTACATACAGGAAAAAGCACAAACATGGTATACAATTGGATAAATGTTCACAAGTTCATCATACAACCAGCATTGTGAACAAGAAGTAGGACCTAACCAGCACCCATCCAAAGTTCGCCCCTGCCTCTATTTTGGCTACTACCCTCTGCTTCCGTAGATCTGTTTCCCACATTTGTAATGCCACCCGTTAGTTTTGTCTGTCTTTAAACTTTTGTAAATATTCTCTTTTGATAGGTGAAATAAGTGGCCCAATGTCAACACTTAGGGACAGAACTGTGTATGGCCTAGAAGTGGGTTCTTTCCCTCCTGCTACCATGCTCTTCTTTCTGAATCAAAGCCCTAGATTTTAATCCAAATGAGTTGACATGCTCTTGTGGTCCCAGCACATGGGAGGCTGAGTCAGGATGATTGATTGAGCCCATTAGCTGGAGACCAGCTGGACCATACAGTGAGACCCTGTCTCAAAACAAAACAACAACAACAACAACAAATAAATAATTGCATAGAGTAGACTTTAATGAAAAGTAGGTAAATCCAAGGAAGGATTGCTTAGCTTAGTATGCCCTTGAGTGACAGCATAGCTTTCCTGTTCTTCTGAATCCTCTTCAGTCATCCTGCCCCTGAGATCTCATCTTGGCATCCCTCTGATCTGATGCTCTGTGCACTGGCACCTGCTCCTGTCTCCAGGGCTGCTTTCTGTTCCCTCCTGCTCTGGAACTTCACATCTTCTCCCTCCACTATGCAGAGCAAATGAGCTTTCTCCATGGAAAGCCAAACACCAGTTCTTACCCATTATTTGAAGTCAATCTTCTTCCCAAAGCACTGAGCAAGAGTTTTTTCCAAACACTAAGTACTGGGCTCTAAGTATGTGCATGTAGACAGGGTTACAAGCTCAGGCTCTGGAGTCAGCCAGCAAGGTTCAAGTTCAGCTGTCTGATTCACTACTGTGAGAACTTGGGCAAATCATTGTCATCAGCTTTCTCTAGTGAAAATTATCCCAACTCCATTTGCTTGTTATAGGATTAAGTGACACTATCTATATAAAACACAGAATCAATTTTCTTGATACATTGTAAGTGCTCAGTAAATGCTAACTAATGTTTCAAAAAGGAATAGTTTGTATTTTTTTGAGAGCAAAGACTTTATTATCTTCAGGTCTTCTCAGGCATATCATAAGTGTTTGAAGGATGGAAGTTATATAGATAATTCCTTAAATCTTATTTTCTTTCTGTAGACCAGTGAAGCTCTTAAAGTGCGTGGACCACAGTACTCACTCTGATTGTGCCTTAAATTCGTGAGTAAAAGATTAAACTCAAATTGCCTTTCTTTCTCAAATAACTTCTCCTTAGTATTATAGAACATGGGTGAATTGCAGCATGGTCTTAACCCACCCTAATCTGTGTGGCTGCAGGGTGAGGTCTATTCTTCTGCACCACATCTCACCTCCTCTGTCTCTCTGGGCTTCTAGGCGGGTGCAGGTTTGATAGACATTTGCCAACCTGAGCCAAACTCCTCCCAGGAACTTCAAGCAGAGGTGGCTTTATGTCATCCTCTGCTGTGGCAGCACTTGCTTCTGCAGAAATTCTATTAGTGAGGTGGCAGGGGAACCTTTTAACATTTATTTCTTAATTTTAATTTAACATTTTATTAAATTGAGACAAAATTCAAAATTATGAAAGGGTTGAGAAAGTCTCTTGGTTGCCCTATCCCAAGGTGCAGAAGAATAAACCTCCCTGCTTCTAGAGTCTTGTGTGTCCTTTTAGAGTATCATGTGCTCATAACAACACACACACACACACACACACACACACACAGTTCTTTTATACCAGTCATAATAAATTATAATATACATAAGATTCTGGACCTTTTTTTTCTCACTTAACAGTATATCCAGGAGCTGTTTCCACATTTTTTTTTTTTTTTTTTTTGGTACTGCTGATTGAACTCAGGGCACCCAACCACTGAGCCACATCCCCAGCCCTATTTCGTATTTTATTTAGAGACAGGGTCTCACTGAGTTGCTTAGCGCCTCCTAGTTGCTGAGGCTGACTTTGAACTTGCAATTCTCCTTTCTTAGCCTCCCAAACTGTTGGGGTTATAGGCGTGCGCCACCTCGCCAGGCATGTTTCCACATGTTTTTCAAAAGAAATTTTATTTTATATATTTGAAACTTGCCACATGATGTTATGGGAAATATATAGATAGAAAAATGGTAACTACAGTGAAGCTGATTAATGTGCCTGTCATCTCACATAGTTCCTTTTTTGTGACAAGAGCAACTGAAATCTGCCTAACAAAAATCCCTGATATGAAGCAGTTTTAATACTCACGAATGTCCTTTCCCGACACCTGCTGTGGCACCGGCTGTTTTATTCTTTCTTTCTTCATGTTGGCTCACTGCAGTCTTTTTTTATTCCATTCAGTAACAAATATTTAATGCCTCCTGTGTGTCATGGTGCAAAGCAGTGTTGTCCCTAGAGACACTAAAGTACACTTAGGGAGAAGATGGCAAACAGCACATAAATAAATTAAGTCAGTCTAAGTGCCAGTGCTGCTCAGGACATGAACATGCTCAGAAATGGAGGCACTACTTCCACAGTGAGGATCAGGGAAGAACCTTTCAGAGAGAAGGAAGAGCAGAAACCAACACCCTCAGGCTAAGGACCAGGCCACACAAGAGAGAACCCAGGGGATGGAGTCTTGTGAATGACACGCCCAGGCCCTGGGTTCAAGCAGCTCCTATCTGAGGAAGCTTTTGGGGACAGCAGATTTTCAGCATTGTTTATACTAGTCCAAATATGGAAACAACCTGAATGTCCACTCATGTATAATATATATATATTTTCCATTGTGTACATATATATAAATGTATATGTGTATATTTACATTATATAAATTCAATGGAACATTATCCAACCTTGAAAAAAGGAGATTGTGGGGTTGAGGATGTAGTTCAGATGGCAAAGGATTCTCTCTCATGATGAGGTCCTGGATTCAATCCCCAGTGCCACATGTGCACACCCACACATGGAGATGTCGCCATGTGCCGTAGCACGGAGGAACATTATGCCAAGTGAAATAAGCCAGATGCAGAAAGAAAACTATTGCATGATCTCATCTATATGTGCAATATAATTTGAAAAGAAGGAATGGAGATGGAGCTGAGTTGAACCCAGCACACATGAGCCCTGGGTTCAATCCCAGGTATCTCAAAACAAAGCAAAACAAAAAAACCCTCAAATACACAGAGGAGATTTCCACGTTTTTGATAAAGCTGCCTCAGTCTTTTCACAGTTCCTCATTAGTGTTACCGGGTACAAGTGTGATTTTTTAACCTCGTTGCCCATGGGTGGACATTTAGATTGTTTTCAGTTGTTACCCCTAGTCGACTGTGAATAAGAGGAAGTGCTCTTGGCCCATCTCGTCCCACAAGTGCTCAAGGCACAGGCCTGTGCTCACGTTAGCAGACGCAGATGTAAGCTTACTCATGGCTTCTTTCTGATTTGATCTTATTTTTATTCATTTGACTTTGTTTTTTGTACAAAAAGCAGTCATGCCGTACGCGTTGTCCTGCTGGAGATTTCGTCACTTAACAGTGCCAGGACCTCCTCCTTTCAGTGGGTTCAGACCAGTCTTTCAGTGGCTGCAGAATATTCTGCAGGATGGCACTGCTTCCAGTCATTTAGTCCTTCCCCAGCCATAGGCTGGCTTGGTTATAGGTCACTGTCACAGTTGTTGTGTTATTATAAATAGTGCTGAGAAACCATCCTTGTTCATAGGCTGGTGTGGAAGTATTTGTGGAGGGCAATGATATGGTTTGGATAGGAGGTGTCCCCCTAAAGCTTATGTGTGACATGAAACAATGCCAGAGTGTTCAGAGGTGACGTGATTAGACTGTGAGAACTCTACCCTAATCAGTCCATCCTATTTTGAATGGACTGACTGGGGGGTAGCTGACTGTGGGCAGGTGGTTGTGGGTGGCTGGAGGAGTTGGGTCACTGGTGCCTGCCCTGGAAGCAGGCATCTTCCCTGTATCCCCTTCCTCCCTCCTGCTCTCTGCTTCCTGACCCCACTATGAGCTGGCCCAAGCTGCTTTGGGCCCTTCCGTCTTGAAGTGCTGCCTCACCTCGGACCCAGAGCAGAGGAGCTGGCCATCTGTGGACTGAGACCTCTGAAACGGTGAATGCCAAATAAGCTTTTCCTCCTTTAAGTTGTTCTTGTCATGTGCTTAGGTCACAGTGACAAGAACGCTGACTAAAACATAGATTATACCAGCTTTGGAGCTGGTGGCTCAATGGATGTGTGTGCAGCATTTTACATTTTGACCTTTGGGGCCAAGTTTTGCTGTTCCAGAGAGGCTGCACACTTTGACTGACAGTATATGGTGTGGCGTTCTGTCCCACTCTGTCACCAGCCCTGGCTGTTGTCTCTGTTTGCATCCAAATCTGTACCTATAGCTATGTGTAATTCTAGGCAGTGTTGTGGGTAAAATATGGGGCTTTATTGTTGTTGCTTGGTTCTGGTACCCAAAGTCTCTTCCCGTCCCTTCCTGTCTGGTAACATCACTCCTGTCCTTGAGGACCCAACTCCAAATGCTCCCTCCCCTGCAAGGCTTTCCTGATTCTCCCCAGGGATCTGCACACAGTGCGATTATAGTGCTTCCCTCTTCCCAGCTATATCACTCTGCCCGCAACCGCACCGAACCGCTACAGTCTGGCTGGGCACAATTCAGGAGCCACTTGTCAAAAGAAACGAACTTTATTTTTAGAACCACACACACCAAACAAAACAGCTCCTCAGGAAAACCTTCAGAGCCCAACTGCCACACCCGGCTTCCCACAAGCCTCTCAACCTCCCCGACTCCTCCTGCTCTTGAGGCCGATTGGCTGGGTCGCGAGGGCGGAGCCAAAAAAAATCCCCCAATGAGCAGCTCCATGGTCTGAAAAGGCGGGGAAACAGCCCAATGAGCATCACCAAAGAGGAGCCAATCAGTTGGCAGCTAGAAGTTGCTGGGGCCGCTGTGAGCCAATCATCAGCTGGCAGCTGGAAGTTTGCTGGCGGCTGGAAGTTTGCTGGGGCCCCTTCGGCTGTGGCTCTCAACATCTCCCCATCTCTGTTTAAACAACAAGTATGTGGCTTAGGGACCGTGCCTGCCTTAGGTTGTCCAATAGTACATATGGTTCTTACCCGTTATCGGATGAGCTGACCTCAAGGCGTCAGCCTCCTGTCTTAGGTTGGTACCATTGCAATTGGATCTTACCTGTCACTGACTACCGGTCCAGTATACAGCCACTTTGTATCAGCGGGGGTGGGGGGGTGAGGTTCTTTGCCTCACCTCTGTTGGTCCCCAAATTTTAGCTCAACGACCATGACAAGCAGAAGGGAGGAAGATACACCAAGCCAATTGATGGTTCCTTTTGGAAAAATTGACATCATCAGCAAAAATACCCCAACACTACCACAAGTCACAGATAGTTCACAATGCATACAGGTGAGTTCACAATGCATACAAGTGATTCATAGTCCAGGCAAGTTCTGCAAGCAGTTCAGTGATGGCTCCTTTTGGAAAAATTGTACCACCGATGACACCATCAGCATAAATACCCCAACACTACCACAAGTCACTGCACCAACAGATAGTTCACAATGCATACAAGTGAGTTCACAATGCATACAAGTGATACATAGTCCAGGCAAGTTTTGCAAGCAGTTCAATGATGGCTATTGCAGAAACTGTAGATTGGTTTTATTTTTGTGTTCACTGGCACTGGGATGAAGATAGGAATTCTGGCAATAATGGCTAAAGAAAAAATTATATAACATTCCAGAAGGCACTAAAAGAAAACAATTTTCTTTTCTTTTTGAAAACAATTTTCTTAACAATGTACCTTATCTTCAACAGAATTATTAAATATAATGAAAAGGAAAGGTGAAAGTAAACAAACAGATCTGTTAACCTCCTTTTTTGTTCATATATTAAAACAATCCCCAACAGCTATTTACTCAATTTAAATTAAACCATTTAAATCATGTGAAAAAAAAATTTGGATCCATTTTTTCATGAGCGCTCATCATATATGATATATGGACATACGTACATTCAAACATATAACACAAAACACAAGTGTGCACAATAATATAATACATACAACACATAACATAATAGTAAAGGCCTTATAACTTTTTACAGGTGAAATCTCCATTGCAATGTTTAAAAACTCTATAGTCAAAAAAATAGAACTGATCAGCAAAACATTAACCTAGGTTTGTATGAACTCAAAAAACAAAATAGAACTTCATGATATGGGAAAGGGCAATAATAAAATAGATATTGAAAAAAGCATCCTGGTTCTGTTGCAGATGTAAGAATAGCCAAACTGGAGTTTTGGATATCAGTTGTTATGGATTTGAGCCAAATCATCTTCTTTTTGGTCTGTAGAAATTGCTTTAGTTAATCTTTCTGGAATCCAAATCGGCTGCTGTTCTCCCTGTGGAAACACACAAACAGACCCCCGACTCCAGACAATTACTGGGTCAGGACCTTCCCATTATCCTGTTAGAATATCCTTCCAAAGTACCTTGGGCTTGTGTACATTTTTTGGATACATATGCCTTTCCGCAGCACTAAACCCTGATGAATCCAAATTTAAAAAGTTTAGAGTAAAAAGGGTTATTTTAAGTTTATCTTTGGGGAATATATACCCCTTCCCAATTCCTTCTTTTTGCTTTAATAAGTACATTTTAATAGTTTGATGAGCTCTTTCAACTATGCCTTGTCCCTGTGGGGATTCCTGTTATATGAGTAATGCCAAATGTTGAGCAAAATTGTTTAAAAGAAGTAGAAGTATAACCAGGGGCATTATCTGTTTTTAACTGTTTTGGAACGCCCACAGTGGCAAAATTTTGTAAGCAATGAGCTATAACATCTTTAGTTTTTTCTCTGGCATGAAGGGAGCCCATCAAAAATCCAGAAAAAGTATCAACTGTAACATGCAAATATTTTAATTTTCCAAATTCTGGCAAGTGTGTGACGTCCATCTGTCAAATATGGTTAGGTATCAATCCTCTAGGATTGACTCCAAGATTAACTTGTGGTAAAAAGGTCACACAATTTTGACATTGTTTTATTATTTGTCTAGCTTGTTCCTTAGTTATTTTAAAACGCTTTTGTAAAGTATTAGCATTGACATGGAACTTTTTATGAAAATTTGTTGCTTCTTCTAGTGTAGAGAAAGTATGTATGTCATGTGTAGTTTTATCTGCTAAATCATTGCCCAAATTAAGGGCTTCAGGCAATCCTGTATGTGCCCTGATATGTCCTGTAAAGAACAGATCTTTTCTGTCCCAGACTAGACTTTGTATAGTGGAAAACAAAGAGAAAACAGTAGAGGAAGGGGAAATCCTACCAGCATCTTCAAGGGATACTATAGCATTAACTATATACTGACTATCGGAAAATAAATTAAATACAGAATCTTTAAACATCACAAAAGCCTGTAATACTGCCTTAAGCTCTACCTTTTGAGCTGATTGTTTGGGTACTAAAAGTGTAAAAGTTTGATCAGGTGTAACTATTGCTGCTGTACCATTATTTGACCCATCAGTGAATATATTTGGAGTATTCATGATAGGTGTTTTTCTTGTCATTTTTGGAAAAATTACAGGATACAACGACCAAAAAGACAATAAAGGATTACATGGTAAGTGGTTATCAAATGAAACATTAGATTTGCACATGATTATTGCCCAAGTATTTAACTCATTAGCTAACCCATCAATTTGATTCATAGTATATGGAGTAATAATTTTATTGGGAGAAATTCCAAACAATCCCTTTGCTGCTTTTATTCCTTTGAGTATTAATTGTCCTACAGCCTCAGGATACCTAGTAAGAATAGTGTTAGGAGAATAAGATAAATGTATCCACAGTAATGGACCTTCTTGCCAAAATACTCCTGTAGGAATATTTTTTGTTGGTAGTACAATAAATAATAAAGGCAAACTTATATCAATTCTATCCAAATGCATATTTTCCATATATGTTTCAATGATTTTTAATGCCTTTCTTGCTTCAGGTGTTAACATTTGGGGTGAATTTGGATCTGATGGACCTTTTAGGATATCAAATAAAGGTCCCAACTCTCCTGTTGGTATGCCTAGATAAGGCCTTATCCAATTTATGTCTCCCAATAACTTTTGAAAGTCATTAAGTGATTTGAGTTGATCTACTCGTATTTGAATTTTTGGTGGATGGACCATGGTTGAGGATAATAGAACTCCTAAATAATTAATTGGAAAATTTAATTGTACTTTATCTATTGCTATTTCTAGATTATAATTTTTTAATAAGTTTGTAAGTGTGGCATAACATTCTAGCAATGTGTTTTTATCTTTGTGTGCTAATAATACATCAATCATCCATATAGTGAAATATTTGTAGTTCAGGATTTTGATTTCTAAGTGGCTGGATTACTTTGTTAACATAAATTTGACACATAGTTGGGCTGTCAGCCATCCCTTGAGGGAGTACTTTCCATTCATATCTCTGATCAGGACCTTCATGATTCAGTGCAGGGATAGTAAATGCAAAACGTGGACTATCTTCAGGATGAATTGGAATTGAAAAAAATATCTTTAATATCTATAACTAAAACATACCAGGTTTTTGGCAAAGCAGACAATTGAGGAATCCCCGATTGAGCAGGTCCCATAATAACCATCTCATTATTAATGGCTCTTAAATCTTACAATAATCTCCATTTACCAGATTTCTTTTTGATGACAAAAATGGGAGTATTATGGGGAGATACAGAAGGTTGTATATGTCCTTCCGCTAATTGTTGTTTGACCAGATCATGGGTTGCTTGTATTTTTTCTTTAGTCAGGGGCCACTGAGGAACCCATACTGGTCTTTCTGATTTCCAAGTAATTTTTATTGTCTCAGTGGCCCTCTCTGAAAATCCAACCCATGTCTGTCTGTTCCTTGATCTATTTGTATTGGTGCTGCTATACCTTCTTCTTGTTTTTCTAATTTTTTTCCTTTCCTAAAACCTTGTCTAGTCATAATAGTGGGTGCATTTTGGTTGATGTTATTTGTTAATGTCAAACCTAATTGATCTAGGACATCTCATCCCCATAAATTTACGGGAAGATGATCCAATATGTACGGGCCACCAAATGCCGCAGTCTGGCTGGGCACAATTCAGGAGCCACTTGTCAAAAGAAATGAACTTTATTTTTAGAACCACACACGCCAAACAAAACAGCTCCTCAGGAAAACCTTCAGAGCCCACCTGCCACACCTGGCTTCCCACAAGCCTCTCAACCTCCCCCACTCCTCCTGCTCTTGAGGCCCATTGGCTGGGTTGCATGGGCGGAGCCAAAAAAGTCCCCCAGTGAGCAGCTCCATGGTCTGAAAAGGTGGGGAAACAGCCCAGTGAGCCTCACTGCAGAGGAGCCAATCAGTTGGCAGCTAGAAGTTGCTGGGGCCGCTGTGAGCCAATCATCAGCTGGCAGCTGGAAGTTTGCTGGCAGCTGGAAGTTTGCTGGGGCCCCTTCGGCTGTGGCTCTCAACACCGAACATAGAGCAGAAGGAGGCTGGAGTCACTATCAATCCTGCAGTTACCGAGAAAGAAGCAAACATCTGTCTTCTTCAAGTGACTCCAATTGGGGTCATTTGACAAAACCCAAACCATCCATTTCCTCTTTGTGTGTCTTATAAAAGCCGCACATAGCAAGTGCTCCATAAAAACCTGGAGGACTCATCTTTCCACCTGCAAGGGGAAGAGCTGTCGTCAGGGCTGGACAACAGCTGTGGGCCAGGCATTGATCCGCATGCACCACGTGGAATATCTTGCTCATACATGTAACCAGTCCATTAGGGAGAAGGAAAGAGAGTATACATTCATCATCCCCACATCTTTCTTCTTTCCTCCTTTGTTTAGTAACAAAATCCTTGAGTCTTGGCTGGTCTCATGGCCACCAAGGCTAATGAGTGTACATCCAGCCTCCTTCCAGCTGTGGCTGAGAGTAATGTGCAACCTCTGTCCAAATCTCTTGAAATCTCTTAGTCTCTCTCTCACATTCCCTTCTTGTCTCCCACTGGCTGGCATGTGGTCCCAGGAGATCTGGGCATGAGCCATCTTCAACTGGGGTGGGCAGAACCTACAACAGGAGGACAGGGTGTCTCTGTACCAAGGAGTCCTGTATCAGCCCTGCTCAGATGCTGACAGAGAAATAAGCTGTGCTGTTGGGTGTTTTGACAGGTGCCAAGCCTGTATCTGAACCAATGTGCTCATGAACTTCTAGCTCAGAGAAGTTGATGGAAGGCTCACTCAAGTCCACCCAGCTAGAAAGGGCACAGCCGGAGTCTGAAGGAGCCTGTGAGGGTATGAGAATTCACCTTGGCAGATGTTATGCTCTTTGGACTGGAAGCTGGGACAGCAGGCGCATCCCCTCTGGCTGATGTGCTAGCGGCTGACCTCTCAGGGTTCCGTGAGGGACTTCAGTTCTCTCCTCCTGGGATTTTGGCATGTGGGATTTTGAGTTATAAGTCGTGGGAGGGAAGACTAGTTTATACATGTGGGCCTTCCCTGTTCTCACCTGGCTTTCCAGGTTCTTCCTATGTTTTCTCAAACACATCACTCACTGTCTCTCACGGGGAATTTCCATTTCAAGCTAGTTTTGGGCCACTTCCCTAACGACCTCAGGTCCTGCCCACAAAGCTGTGAAGAAATCACCCTCCTGGCAGTGTAAGAGCTCTGCAGCTGGAGTCAGAGACCTGAACTTGGCCCTTTTCTTTTTTTTGAAGTGTCCAGGAACTTCTCATAACCTTAAATACTGAGGTTAGCCTCAGTATTTAAGTTGATCTCAGTATTTAAGTATTTAAGTTGATAGCATCTACTGTACTTCTCTGGTTCCTCAAGATCCCAAATAGAATCTATGTTTCTCATATATTTTTTTTTATTGTCTTTCAACTGACTGATTTATGGAGTCGTATTTCCTGTCTCCCACTATTATTAGCTTGGAGAGGGTGGGAACTTGAACCTGTTTTGTTCACTGATGGATGTATCTGGAGAACAAAGAACAGAGCTTGCAACCTGGCAGACACTTAGGAATGAATGAGTGACTAACTGAATAAATGAACGTCTGTGTCTGGTAGAGGCCCGGATTGGAGGTGAACAATATTCAAGGGCGCTGAGCAGTCCAAAGAGATGACAAATGTCCAAGGGCCTCAGAGAGTATCTGTGGCAGCAGATACAGATTTTGTGTGCAATAAAAAGAAACCATCTCTGCCTAGTTCAGTGGAAAACAGGGGAATAAGGTTATTTCAAGGATTTAAGGGGATGGACTTTCTAAAGGCCCTGGCACCTCGGGAAGGGTCGCATTGTTTCTTAGGGCTGTACAGTTTTGCTCCAGGCTCTGTAACCCCCTGTGCGTGTACAGATAGAGGTCACGTGAAAATCCTTGAAATACCTGTTGCACCTATATCACTGCTCCTGGAACAGGCAAAGGACACCACCTGTGGGGCCCCTGCTGCAGGAAGCTCAGTGAAGGAGGAAGCTCTTCTCACCTTTCCTGGGGAATTCCTAAGCACTTCGGAATAGGCAGGCTTCCCCGGAGCTCCCCTTTCATGCCAACGAGACTCCTGGAAGGTGGGCAGCGTGAGCCCCTGATGCTAAGGTTCAGGGAGATGAAGGGATCACAGTCACTCAGGACCAGCTAGACCCAAGTGACACCAGGGTGGCTGTGCTCGAAGTCCCCTTCTCTCTACCACACCACACTGCTGCAAGCCTCCGGGTGCACACACGGCAGGCAGGGGAGGGGACTGGAGTTCTTGACTTGTTCTTTGGCCTCTGTTTGGGCATTTCTTTCAGTGTTTGTTGGCAGATCTCTTTCTAACAGTTCTGCCCCTTTTCTTCAAATGTGAAGAATGAAACCCTCTTTCGCTCTTTGCCAAGTTTTCTCCACTTTGGTTGCCTTAGCAGGAATCTTGCAAATTTCTTTTTTTGAACATTTTAGCAATTGTAGATAGTTTATGAAACAGGAATCACAACTAGCAAATGGACAAGATTATTTAATCACTCTAATAATAATGTAATAAAAAATAACAAGGTATAATTTCTACCTCAACTTCTTTGATGTATCTTAAGAAAAAATAGCAAAGAACTTTTTAAAAACATGTTATTTAGTGCCTGAGAGCACCACAAATTACTGGAGTGCTCTGGGAAAACAATTTGACAATATGTGCCCAGAATTACGGAAATCTTAGTGATCTCTGACCTATGTCAGACTTTTGGGTTGTTTTAGGTACCCTCTTCTAAAGAAAGGAGTGGATGAGTCAAGGTGCACGTAAAAATGTGGTAAGTTTAGGAACAATTTGTCTTTGCTACTTATTTGCAAAACTTTAGAGAATTTGACACAAAAGAATAGCTGTTGGATTAGCCATGTGATCTTGATATGTGTGTGACTACTAAGTCATTGATTTTAGACTTGAAATTTGTAGTTAAAAGTTATGAGACAGTTTTACTAATTTTTAAACCATTATTGGAATATTTAGAAGAAGTAAGATTAACTTTTATACATTTGTTAGGCTTACTAGAATCAAATATTTGAGAAGACTTTGCTTTAACAAAACATTTAAAATACTTAAAAAGAAAATGTGATATTTAAAAACCTAACTGTAAAATATTTTAATATAAAATAACTTGAGTTAAAAATATCCAAGGTAATTAACAAAATGTGAAGTGCCCTTAAAACCTGTCAGAGCTCAGTAGGTTTTAAAATAGAATGACACTATTCAAAAATTAAATAGAAGAGTATATGAGAAAACCAGCCTTTGAGATTTATAAATTTCATAGCAAGAATTAAGTTTCAAAACCAAAGTAACTGCAAATAGCTCTCCCCCCGTGTACAGCCTCACATCAACAAGAATAGCTTGTTAAACTAAAATTTGACAAACTCATGCACAGAACATGAACACAGACATATAAAGCAAAGGAAAACAAAACTATTTTTTCTACTTGTGGGTAATAATCATAGAAGAGGTCTGAAAAGGCGAATCCATGCTGCTATTAGTAGTTAACTTTCTAACTCTGGTCACCTTTGGGAAGAGAGTGGGAATTGGAAAAAATTGACAGGAGCCTCTCATTATTACTGTGTTTAGTAATACTGTTCTAGTAAGTACTGTATTAGTATTTTATTTTCTAAAAAATAAAAATAAATGTATCCTCCTACTGATTATTAATTATTTGAAAGCAAAGATTACCAAGTACGGACATGAACTGAATCGGAAGTTCAGAAGTGCAATTATTGAAACTGTCCAGCAGGAGGAGCCTTTCACAATGTTGTGGGTGATATTTCCTCAGTAAAAAGAGGGTCAGGAATCCCCCCCCCCCCCCCCCCCCCGCCCCCAAGACTGGGTCTCTCTGAGTTAGGATTTTTAGAGGATCCAGCCACTAGTCCAGAGTCATAAAACACATTTCAGAATGAACATTATGTGTTTCATAATTTAAGCAATTACCTTTTGACTGGTTTAAAATAATCCAGGAATTTGTTTTAAAATAACCTAGAGGTCAGACTCTTATTTGTTATGAACAGGGTCTATATTTTGACCAGTCCCTCTCAATGCCTATATGCCAGGATGGGTTTTTCTTCATCGGTTAAACTCTGGTGATGTAATGTAATATCTATTAGTAAAGAACTTTGCACATAGTGGGGTACATCCACACCACGTGAATTCACACACAAGGGAATATGAATTTAGTTCATGTGCACAGTATGGAAGGGTGTCCACCCTATGGCATTAGGGTGCTAGGTGGAGGAAACAAGTTACAAATCCCATGGCTTAAAGGGTGTGTGTGTGTGTGTGTTTCACATTCCTGGAAGGACAACCCAAATTATCAAGGGCAATTTTCTCTGTAAAGTGGGAATAAGAAGACTAAAAAACTTTTACTTTCCATTTCATAACTTTCTGTACTGTCTAAAATTTTCTACAGAACTCATGAGTATTTTTGAAAGCAGATGTCAAAACACAAAGACTGACTTTATTTCTTTTTCAATTTTCAGGGCAGCAGTATCTACTCAAAGAGAAGTCTCATCTCTTGATACAGAGCAAAGTGCCAGCTTTATCATTCCTCTCTTGGTGGCTTTAGCCTCAGGTTCTCAAATGTAACTGGAGACCCCACTGTGCTGCCCCAAGAGCCCCAGGCCCCGCACCTGCCCTTCTGTAGTTTCTGTCCCTGTCCTGCCTATGCTGAGCAATACCATCGTCTGGACACTTCCTTCTAGGAAAGTCTCTACCAGCCTGAGATGGCATTTCAAGGACACTTCTGCTCAGTATTCCAGAAGCAACAATTAATCAAGTCCTATTTAGCAGGCTAAATCCGCTACATTGGAATTAGAGCAAGTTATCACTTTGTTATTTTTATAATGGTACAAAACATTAAGACCTGAACTGTTGTATAATCATATAGAATCAAACATATTTAGAAAATTCCAAAAGAATTGTATTTTATATTTTATGTGTTCCTATACTTCCAGCAGTGCATGTGTGTTGATAGCTTGGGACGTATGTATGCTATGTAAATGTATATATCCACATCTGATTTGCAAAGATTTATGTATGAAGATGTTTATTTAATGATTACTTATGTTAAAATAACAACCCCAATGGTCCAGTAATGTTTACATTTTTATTCACCTGCTTAGGTCTGCTTATAGAAAGTATCATGTGCTATGGGAGGGAATATCATCGAACAAGTAAAAGTGTGTTCACCAACCCAACTGCCCTTGCCCCCGTGAACGCATAGATTAACTGCTGTACATCTCCGCTGTGGGATACTGCCCAGCAACAAAGAGAAACAAGCTGCTGATGTGTGCAATGATGTGGATGAAACTCAAAGGATCATGCTAAAGGAAAGAAGCCAGACCCACAGGCTACATGCTGAATGAGTCTATTTGTATATATTCCAGAATGGGCAAAGCTCTAGGAAGGGAGAGCGGATCGGTGTTGCCAGGGGTTGGGGCAGGAGGTGGCT
This sequence comes from Callospermophilus lateralis, assembly GCF_048772815.1. Classification (NCBI taxonomy): domain Eukaryota; kingdom Metazoa; phylum Chordata; class Mammalia; order Rodentia; family Sciuridae; genus Callospermophilus; species Callospermophilus lateralis. Next base: position 10,947,609 of record NC_135312.1, read on the forward strand.
CAGGGCTAGGGAGGGACTGACTAAAGGGGCAGTGTGAAGCGAACACCCAGCTGTTGTGTCTTGACTGTGGTGGTTTGTTACATGAATCTTTGTATTTCTCAAAACTTTTAGAGCTGCACATCAAAAGAGAGTCTGTCTCACTATACGTAGATGAAGAATGTCTCCAGAGGACATTTAATCACTTGGGGAAATGTGAACAGTGAGGGCAAGAGCAGGATGTGAGACTTTATCATATGACCCATTTATCTAAAATATAATACGATTTTAACAGATTATGTCATGAGTATGTCTGTATGAGCTACACATACTGTGAATGAGTGGAAGGAAGTGAAAGAAATCAAAAGGCCGAGGACAGAGAAGACATCTCTCTAATAGTGGTCTTATAAGTGACTCTATTTTTACTTTTGGCTTTTTGCATTTTCCAATTTTTTCCAATAAAAATTCATTACCTGTATAGTCAGAAAGAGAAACACACACATACCCCAAGTATATGTAGAAATTTGACCCAACGCATTTTCAGAGGAGACAAACAGCCCGATGCTTGCCACAGGTGTCTGCTCCCTGTCTGAAACAGATGGGTGTCCCACGTCCTCTCCCTGATTCTGATGCGCTGGGGGCAGCAGGGGACAGGGGCATTTGTTGCCCTCCTGGAGGGCCCTCTGGGCCCCTGTGGAGAATGGGAGAGCTGCCCAGGCAGCTGGCCTTGGTAGTGCCTCTCCCAACCCTGTGGGTCAGAGTGTGGACCTGCCCTCCCAACCCCACCCTCCTCCATTCCGGTTAGACCCTCCAGCTGGGCCACTCCTCCACTTTTGTAGATGCTTGAGCAAATATTCATCATAAAACCGGGATGCTGTATGGTTCGATGCTCATTGCACAGAGCACATATTTACAATTCAGCCTTGTGACTGCATGGAGCTTGACGTTTGTCCTGGGCCGGCCTGGTCTCTCTGCAAGCGATACAACAGCTTTCTAACTAGTGTCCTTGACCATCCATCCCCCTCCTGATTACGCCTCATCTCTTGCCAACACCACTCCCTCCAGGGGCCAACGCACAGAACCGGTCCATCCCCTGTGCCCAAGGCAGGGGATATCCTTCTTTAGCAGGAACGGCCGGGTCCCAGGCCATTGCCAACAATGGTCTGATATGGTTTGTCTTCCTGGACTCATGCAGGCATTTAATCCTCAAAGTCTTAGATTAATATGTCAAGAGGGTGGAAACTCCATCTGATATTGTATTTAGAGGTGGGACCTCTGGGAAGTGATTAAAGTAGATTAGACCAGCTGGGTGGGGCCCCCATGATTGAGTCCTGGTGGCTGTTTAAGGAGAGGAAGAGACAACACAGACACAAGGATGATACCTACACAGTCCCATTATGACAGGAGGTACACCAGCTGGGTCCTCGCTGGAGTCTATCCCCTGTTGTTTGGAGCTTGGGCTTCAAAGACTGTGAGCCAAAATAGATCTCTCTCTCTCTTTTTTAAAATTAAATAGCCTGCCTCAGTTGTTTTGTTACAGTAATACAAAAACAGACTACTATACCACCAGTTGCCTCTACCCTCATCAATATCATAATGACTGCAGCTGCCATTTATCCGGTTATGTGACATGCCTTCCACCTTTCATGCCCAGCATGCTCCCAGGCACTGGGTGGAACAGAGATTTTTTTCCTTCTACACCAGGACACTCTGGAGCCAGTATGGTAGGACACAGCCTGGACATGGACAGGGCAGGAGATGGGAACCAGGTCAAGCTCAGGAGGTGAAGGAAACCCTGGGGAAGTGGGAGTAGAGAGGAATCAAGACCTGGCTCATGTAGACTGTTCGTCTGGTGCAGCCCCCAGTGTGTTCTCTGAATTTGGTGTCACTTCTTAGAGGATCCATGCCACCTGGGCACCATCCAGCGAAGCTGCACAGCCATAACCCGGGTGCACCCTCCTCTCTCCTCCGTGACTGCTCCGCCACCCACTTAGCAGACGTAAAGCCCGACCTTAGGCGTCACCTCCTTAGTGCAGCCTTCTGTCACTCCCCCTGGGGAGGGCCTTGGCTTTCTGCTCCCCTTGTCCTGGTCTGTCCCCAGGACTTGCCCCCCATGGTCCATCTCCATGGTCTCTCGTTGTTTGGGTCCTGGCCTGCACTCACCTGTGGCTCCTTTGGGCACTGGCCCATCTTCGCAGCCCTGGCTTAGCCAGGGCTGGATGAAGTGGACCCTGCACACAGTTGGGATGCGAGACTGGGCTGTGAGTGAATCGAGCTTTGAGAAGAAAACAGAGGAGGTCAGGAATGGTCCATGAAAAGATTAAAATAACAATGCCTTTGTCTGTGTTTACACCAAATTTCAATAAAACTCTTGAAGAAAGTGGGGTTACTGTGTGTGCCAGGGAAGCAGAGGGACGATGGTGGACGCTCCCCAGGCTGAGCCCATGGAGGCCCAGCCAAGGGCTGTCTCAGGCAGTCTTGGGGACGCAGTGTCCTCCGCCTTCCTGTTGCCTGGGTTACATGGCAACTTACAGTCACCCGCAGCACACTGACCTGCGACTTAATTAGGCGCTGCAATTTGGAGTTAGATGGAAAAGAAAATGCTCTTTCTTTCTTTTTAAATTGTTGAACTCAATACCTTTATTAATTTACTTATTTAATGTGGTGCTGAGGATTGAACCCAGTGCCTCACATGTGCTAGGCAAGCCCTCTGCCACTGAGCCACAGCCCCAGCACTTTTCTTTTTTATTTTCTTTTTAATTTTTTTCTATAGCTTTATTGAGGTAAAATTGAAGTACAATAAAATGCACATATTTGAAGCATGCAATTTGATGGATTTTGACACGTATGCAACCAATACAATCAATACAGAAAGCATTTCCATTCCTTTTTAAAATTTGAATCATGCAGACTGTTTCCTGGATGACTTGTGATTTAGTTATTCTAGCCCTTTTATGAATTTGCAATTTCAGACATACCACTGCTCCTCCTCTGCTGTTTCCCTTCCAGCTGGACTCCCTCAAGGCTGCAATGGTCCTAGTTAGGGTCCTGTCCATGCTCTTGCTCCAGATGATGAATGGTCCCTCGTGTCAGCAAAGTGAAACCTATTTATGTGTTATTTATTTGCAGTGCTGGGGATCAAACCCAGGGCTTCGTGCCTGGTTGGCAAGCTCTCTACCCCTGAGCCACAGCCCTCACTCAAAGTCATGTGTTTAAATCTAGTGTTCAAGACCTTTCCCTTTGCCCCCAAGCCACCTTCCCAGTCCTATGCCCGGGGACCCCTCCATGATCACTAGGTGTCCTCTTTCAGTTTCCTGTTTTCAACATGAGCCTCATGTCCACCTCCTCCTTGCTCACCTCCTCCTTGAAGCCTTGCTTTGTTCTAGTTTTCTAGATGTTTCTCTTGAGGACAGTGACCTGACCATTTGTTTTTGGGTCTGTCACAGTACCTTACCCTGACCAGCCACAACCTCAGGAGCATTTGATGAATGAAGAAGTCATTACTGAATTTTCATTTAAAATTAAATGACTTAGGTGCCCTTCAATAAATGAATGGATAAAGGGAATGTGATATTCATACACAATGGAGTATTACTTAGCCATTAAGAATGACATTATGGCATTTGGTGGTAAATGGGCAGATTTGGAGACTGTCATGCTAAGTGAAATTAACCAGACCCAGAAAGTCAAAGGTCAAATGTTTTCTCTGATACACAGGAACTAGTCTAAAATAAGGGGGAAGAAAGAAAGAAGAGAACAGAAAAGAAAAGGGGAGTTTCCATCAAAATAGAAAAAAATATTAGTGGAGTACAGAAAGGGTATTGATGGGGAGGGAGAAGGGATGGGATAAGGGAAGAACTGTGGAATGCATCTGACGAAATTTCCTTGTGCATTTGTGAATATACCATGGTGAATCTCACCATTATGTACATCCACGAGACACTATTTAAAAAGAAAACTATAAATAAATAGCAGAAAGATCAGTAGAGCAGAGGAAAAGGAACTGGGGGAGGGGGGAGGGGAGGGAAAGAGAAAGTACTGGGACTGAATAGAGCAAACTCTATTCCATGTTTTTGTAGTATGTCAAAACGAATCCTATTGTTATGTATAACTAAAAACAACCAATAAAAAGTATTAAGCAAGTCCATCGGGCTTGGGGAACCAAAGAAAAGGTCCTGGGGGGCAGCCTAACATTGCAGCTAAGGGCATGGATTCTGGAGCCTCGCAGTCTGGCCCACGCCTCCCCCTAGCACCCACAGGCTGTATGGCCCGGGGCAAATCACTGACTGTGTCTCAGCTGCTTCGCCTGCTCTGTAAGGAGGGCTGTAACTGTTCACAGTGAGATGACTTACTGTGCATGAAGAGCTGGGACCAGCGCCCCCCTCAGCACTGTGTGCGTGTCACCACTGCTGGGTTGTCTGAGGCTGTCTACACCCCACCTGCCAAGGCAGCACTGTCCTCAAGCCAGGAGCCACCATGCGGCAGACGCTGCAAAGCGTTCTCATTCACCGTCCCTCCTTATCTTCACCCAGCCCCACGAAATTGGTTCTGTGACCATCCTATTTTACACAGGAGAAAGCAGGGACTCGAGAAGGTTACTCCTCACCTGACCAAGGTCACCTCCCATGACCCCGGTTCCTCTCTGATCAGGGCAGGGGCCAGGCTAAGAAGGCCAGCCCTGTGCTTCATTACCAGCGGTCAGATCCCAGCACCAGCACCCTGCCCGGCACCGAGAGTGCTTAGTGCAGGTCTGCTGAGTGAAGGAATGCATGAGTGAATGAATGCATGAGTGAATGAATGTATAAGTGAATGAATGCCTAAGTGAATGAATGCATTCCCCCACGAGGGAAATGCTCTGAGAAGACCCCGGAGCACTAGGGGAAACGCTGGTGGAGCAGGAGGGAACTGAGTTCTTGGCTTCCTTTTCCTGCTCTGGGCTTCAGGTTCCCATGGTAGCCACCTAAACTTGGCTGTTTATTCTCTAGCACATCAGACTTGAGAATGAGGGACTTTCAGAGCCTGATGGTGAAGATACTGAAAAAGGCAAAACTGTCCTCAACTCCCACAAAAAAGAGGCCCAAACCTCCAGGGGCTCTGGTAGAAGGTGACTCAATTGCAAGCCTGCCTGCGTTGGTTCAGTCCATATTCTGCCCTCAAAAAGCATTGGAAACAATGGGACAACATAGAAACCCCAATTTTTAGGGCAATAACGTATTCTGTGTGATAACAAGACAGCAGATAAATTGAATTCCATATTCATCCAAACCTACAGGATGACCATGTGTTTACGTTTTATCACCCTATGACAGAATACCCGAGAAAAGCAACTTAAAAGGAAGAAAGGTTTATTTGGCCCACAGTTTCAGTGGCTTCCGTCCATGGTCATCTGGTTCCATTGCTTTGAGGACTGTAGTGAGGCAGGGAACACGTGGTGGGGCAAAGCTGCTCACCTCATGGTCATGGGGAAGGAAAACGAGAGACAGGAGGGTCTGGAGATAAAATATATCCTTCAAGGGCACAGCCCCCGTGACCCACCGCCTCCAACTGCGTCTCACCTCCCAGAGTTTCCTTCACCTCCTGAAAGACCACCAGGCTGTGAGTCCATCTATAGATTAATCTGCTGATGAGGTTAACACCCTCATGATGCCATCACCTTTCAGAGACCCACCTCTGCACAGTGATGCATGCGCGACCAAGCCTTCGATGCATGAGCCTTTGGGGGCACGTCGTATCCAAACCATAAAAAGCCCAATACCACAAGTGAACTCTAATGTCACCTATGGTCACTGGGTCTAGGGCTGGGCAGGTCCATCAGTTACAGGAAACGTACTGCTCTGGTAGGGGATGTTGATCATGGGCTGTGTGTGTGTAGGGTGAGTCCAAAGGATAACAGCAGCCTGAGCAGCTCACACAACAAGGAATGCTTCCAAAGCGAGGTGCAGAGACAGACAGCTGCCCGAGTGGACACCAGCTTTCCCAGTCCGCCTTTCTACGAATAACGAAAACCAAGGTTTGCAAAGGGGGCTGAGCGGATGGGAGTGGATCAGGAGGGCCACTTGGTAGTCATGTCCCACTCCAAGTGGGGCAGTCCAAAGCAAGTCGAACTGGCTCCGAACGCTTGTTCCTCCATTTATTTAGTGTTTTTGAAATTCCTCCGGGCAGAAAAGTACAACTCATGAAAGTGAATCTCCCTCGAAGACTTTGCAGTTGCTGGAACTTAACGAAAAGGCTTTTGAAATCCAGAACTCAGGCTTACCCTTCTCGGGAGACTTTTGGCACCAGGGAAAGGGACACACTGAAAGACTCCTGGCGACTGAGGCACAGTGGTTGTTGGGACTGGGAAGCTGCCTCTGAAAACCTGGGAGGACTCCAATATCCACATTCAGAACCAACGGAGCAGGTTGTGGAGTCTGAATTGGGCTAATTTCAGCACAAACACTCATTACTTTAATGCCTTACCATTTTTTTGTGTTTTCTTGTTAGAGCTATTAAAATATATATCCTAATAGTAAGCAATGTGTATATTAAGTCACTTTATTCAGCATTTCAGAAATACAGGTTTGTTTCTTACTCCAAAGATAAAGAGGCGGCAACGTCTCTAGGTCATATTTATTGTTATGTGAATTCGTCCTTTGGAAATTCTGTGTAGCTGTTAAAGTTGTCAAAATCACCCAAACTCTTAACAGAAATAACTTTTTTATTTGGAGTGGGGCTGGGGTTGTGGCTCAGTGGTAGAGCGCTCGCCTAGCACATGTGAGGCCCTGGGTTCGATCCTCAGTACAACATGAAAAATAAAAATACAAAGGTATTGTGTCCATGTACAATTGAAAAAAAAAAAAAAAGAAAGAAATGATTGATTTATTTGGAGTAAATGAATGTTGAGAACTCAGTTGGAGTTCCTGTTTCTCCCATGCAGAAGTGAGGGGTTCTATCTTGGTTTATACCGGCTGCACCTGCATGGGTTTGCTCTAGAGAACCACCATCATAACGCTACCAGGGTGCTGGTAAGATTTCACTATTTGGGAGTAGTTACCACGTACCTAGAGAGCTTCCAAAGAACACATTAAGCTTGCTTGAATATTGGGTGATACAGTGACCTGTGCAGAATTATAATCAGAGTAAAGCTATTCTTCTCTGTTGCTCTAAGAAAATCTAGGGAGGGTGAGCAGGGAGGAGAGAGAAGGAGCAGAGGGAGGGGGAGGGAGAGGGAGAAAGGAAGGGAGGGGCCGGGAGCCTCGGGATTGCAGAGTGGGGGACCTCACCTACTCTATCGTCAGGGCAGAAAGGCTATTCAGAAGAAGTGACCTTCAGTTGAGACTGGAAAGAGGATGACGGTTATTTGGCCAGAGGTGAGGTGGGTGAAGTATTTACAGGCCTGAAAACGAAGAACAAAGGTTTATGTTCTCAGCTACTGAGTTCGTCTCAAGTGTTTGCACCTTATTTACTTAATGAACTATTTTTCCCAGCCAATATTTACTGCTTATCTTGATTAGAAGTCTCAGGAGGAGCAGTGGTATTTTATGGTCGTTTTATATCTGAGGACAAGGGACTGAATTTGGCCCTGGTACTCACTCCCCGTCCAGTGCAGCTGCCTCCCATTGCCGAGGCAGACAAGTAGAATCCTGGATGGGAACTCAACTATCGTTGCTGTAGTTGGATCTTGACTGTCCCTCATGGCCTCTGTGTTAGAGACTTGGTCTGCAGGGTGGCATTATTGGGAGGTTGTAGAAACTTAAAAAGGCAGAGCTAGTGGGAGGCCTCTAGGTCATTGGGAATTATGCAACCTCAGCTCCTCCCCACTCTCTCTTGCTGTGTGGACCTGAGGTGAGAGTTCTGCTCTGCCATGCACCTCTGCCCTGGTGTACTGTCTCACCACAGGCACAATGCAATGGGGCCGATCATGAAGGAATGAAACCTCCAGAATTGTCTGATAAAATAACCCTTTCCTCTTCCTAAGTTAATTACCTCAGGTATTTTGGTACAGTGACAGAAAATTGACAAGCAAAATTATTTAACAGCTGGATTTTCAGGTTTCCACAAGGATCTATGTTCATTCCTGAGGCAGATAGGCCAGGGATGAGATTATGTATGTGCTATGATAACCTTGTCTGTGGGCAAAATGTTGCCAAGATTTGTTTGTTCCTAGAAATCCTATTAGAAACTCTTCTAAATAGGGGAGGGAGAGAGGGAAGAGGAGAGCTGAGGCAGATCAAGGGAGGGAAGGTACTGAACCATCTGACAGCCCTCAGGAAGAATCACAGTGGTAGGTACTGGGATCTCCCCAGCTTCAAAAGGCTTGCAGTTCCATGGCGCGTGGAGAAGCCACACTCACCAGCATTATGCAGACCCTGTGTCATGGCCCACAGCAGGGGCTGCATCCGTCCCTGCTTTTGTGCAATCCCAAAGCCGCGAGTGGGTTTTAAATACTTGGGAAAAATCAACCATTTATGAAGAACACTATTTGAAGGTACATGACAATTACGGGAAGCTCCAATTCCGGCGCCCACAAATACAGTTTTCTCGTCAGGCAGCCCGTTGGCGGTCTGTGCAGTCCCCACGGCAGAGTGGAGCAGCTGCCTCGGAGGTTCTGTGGTGGGCCAAGCTGACACTGTTATCCCACCCTTCATAAAGAACACTCGCCGGCCTACGGCTTAGGGGTCTGAAGAGGACACTGGGAGGACAGTGGGTGGACGCATGAGGCCTCCAGGCTCCCTTTCACCCACACAGCATGCAGGTCTCGTCCCTCTTGCCCTGCACACCCTCGGCTTGGCTGGCTGTCACAGGTGGGACAAGCCCAGAGGCAGTTCTTCAGGGCTCGGGATGGGGAGCAGGGGGTCCTTTCTCCCATGTATATGCTGAGCCATTTTTTAGGAATTATCCCCTTTATCACTTCAGCCAGATGAAGTTGTGGTTGGAGTTCCTTGGAAGCACCCTGTGGCAGAGAGTAAGTCCAGGGAGTCTATGTGGGAGTGACCCCAGGAAGCAGTGGGAGTGGGGAGTGAGGGAGCAGGGCAGGAGCCCCAGCAGCCTCATGAAGCCACTCCTGCAGGGACACACCTCAGAGTCACTGCATGGGAGGCGGGAGAAGGTGACACACTTATCACCCATTGGTCTGGGAAGTGCTCCCCAGGGGACGTGTGGCCTGTCCTGTGGTGGTAACTGGCACCAGAGCAGAGATGAGATGGGCAAGAAAGGAGCAATGTTTTGATAAGAAGGTTCAGATGAGCCAATTAATAAGAATAGTTTTTAAATGAAATTTTCCATGTAACTTAAGGTGGAGGAAAATAATGCACAAACAGGACTTTGAATTGACATACAGGTCACGGAGCTACTTTTTGCTGTTGCACAAACCTCTGCAAATCACAGTGCCGGAGAAAACATCAAAATGCCATTGTAGTTGTAAGCTTAAAATCAAATTCAGATGGGACAAGTAATTTGTGTGAAGTTAGATCTTTTCAGAAAAATTGTGCCATGAGTCATCAGTTCTAGATGTACTCAAGTTTGTATTATAAAGTAATTTATTGGATTTATTTCAATGCTATAAGTTATGTCTAACAGCTCAAGTAACAGGTATATTAGCAGAAAATCCTTCTCAAAATGTAAAATTATTAAATGCATTTGAAATCTTACATTTTTCAAGTGTCTGACATTGCTTGGTTACACTGATAATAAAGTTTCTAAACGTACAAATTTTGATGACCCAATACTTTTTTGGTGTGTGTGTGTGTATGTTACTGGAAATTGAACCCAGGGCCTCCTGAATGCTAGGCAAGTGCTCTACCATTCCTAGTCCCAATGACCTAATAAACAAATTTATAGAAAACTGAACCAGAAAAATCTCCTGATAAATCAAGGCATCATTAAGAAAGTGGCATTATTTACTGTTTTTTAAAAAATTACATAATATATTGAATTTTATGGAAAGTAAAATTATAATGTTAAAATATTTTCTTGCAATTTGAGTTTAATGCTGTTATTCATGATCACTATTATCCTGATCACATTTGACAAGTAAAAAAAATATTTTCAAGGGAAGTGTATTATATTTCAGTACCTTTAGTTCAGCTGTACTTTTTTTTTTCTTTCTTTCTAATTTTTGAACAAAACATCCTGTGTTTTCACTTTGCACTTTGTCAAAATATGGAGCCAACCCAGCCTCTAGAATCACAGTTTCTTCTGGGTCATATGTTTGAAATACCAACGAGATCCAGGCCCCGGATTCTCCACAGAGTATTCTTTTGTTCTCGGAGCCATTCAAAATCAAGAGCCTTCTGAGTTACATAATTAACGGATCAGAACCAGGTTCCCAAATGTGGTTTGCGCTGTCTTCAGAATCCAGAACCCTTCCAAGGACTATGCTTCTTTCGTTGTGACAGTGGACAGAAGATGAAGTGACACATCCTTTGCTTTGGAGGGGCTGCCTTGGCATACCCCCAGACCACTGGCTCACTGAGATTTCAGTACCCAGTCTGTAGGGGTTGTCTCCCACCCCCTGGACTGCATGTGTCTTTACCAGGGCATCTAGAAGTCTTGCCACTTCATGGCTACTAGTTTTAATTAACCTGATGTCATCAATAATACTAGGGACCAGACAGGAGCTATTATACATGTTTAGACCAAGATCCGGGTCCTTTTAGACTGCGCAGGGACAGAGACAGGTATTCTTTTTTAGCCCTTGGTCAAGATGGGCACCTGCACACCCCAGGGGAATGTGAACTGCTGCTGATCCTTCTGAAAACTAAAAAGGAAGTATTTGCAGCAGACCAATGCCAGAGGCTCTGGTGATCTGCTGTCGCAAACATCCAACCCTCTGGTGCTGCAAATGAAAATTGGACGTACCTCTTGGTTGAATTGATAATAATCTACTGTCACCTGAAATAGTCCATCTGGTATCCATGGCTCCAGGAACCAATGTGGGAGGGGGCCAGGGAAATGAGCACAGGATGGATCTCTGGACCCTGGGATCTGCTGTGGTCAATTCAGGCCAGGAGTCCATAAGTCACCTGGCTTCAGTAAGCCCTTCTCTAACTGATGGGTGCCATGATGGTTTGGGGCCATAATAGTGAAAGCTGTGACTCTGTCATCAACATCCATCAGGATATCTGAGCACTCCCACTCCTCCAACCTGTCACTCACATAAAGGACCCTGGGTCCCTTTGGGGAAGGATGAGGGTGTCTCTGTTTTATATGCTTGCTTTGGCATTGCAGGGCTCCTCCTCTCCATTAAATGATTGCATTTGGGTATGAGATGACAGACACAGTTCTGGTGGCCGGGTGACAGCTTGTGATCTTCCATTATGGTAGTTGGCATCAACTTTTGGATCACTTGCTCTTGATCAGGCAAAACCCTCAATGACATCCATCTATTTTGCTCCTAGGAAGTAGGGGGTCTGTCGGCCACAGTTTCAGACTCCTGCCTGGGAGGCCCTGTCCGCCACGCTGACACGGTTGTTATTATGGCCGTCACGTCTGCCTGGCCTACGGTAGTGAAGTGTGGCCATGAACCGCTGTCCCACATCCCTACCATCAGTCCTGGCCTTCAGAACACGGCCACTTCTGAGCTTCTCCATGAAGCCAGTCTCCCTATCAGCAGGACTTTCTTCAATGCTTTAAAATGAAGAGCATCTTCTGGGCTCTCGCAGGGAACAGTGTCAACCGGTTACGTTGCTCTGTGTCATTCTTTGGAGTATGCTCATCTCTCTGAGTCAAGGCAGAGTAGTAAATAAATATTATCTCATTGGCTTCAGGCGAGCTTCTTTTTAGGTTTCAATGAAGGATTTCAACAGTGCTGCTAGGACTGGCTCTAGGTGCCTTGTGAGGTGCTGAAATTTTGAGTCATAGGAAGAGAATCTCTGTCCAATTAGTTTTTTCTTATGCAGTCTTACATGTTGCACACCACTGTCCCCAGCCTGGCATTAGTCTCCAGTTCTTGAATATAGTTAGACAGGCCCCATAATTCTTTTGTTTAAATTCCTTTTTTTCCCCAAAAAACAAAGGGAATGATTTCCCAGGTGCACGGTGTTGTTACTTGAACCTATTAATCAAGATGCAGAGAATGGAGGCAGGTCCTGATGAGGGTGAGCATCACCTTCCAATACGGGATTGTTCATAGTCTCCACATAGCCAGGTGTGGTGGCACCCATCTCTAATCCCAGTGACTTGTGAGGTTGAATCAGGAGGATCACAAATTTGAGGCCAGCCTCAGCAACATAGGGAGGTCTTAAGCACCCCTGGGTTCAATCCCTGGGTGCTTTAAAATCTTTAAATTAAAAATTAATTAATTAAGAAAAAAACAGTCCCAGGCAGAGCGCTGTTATCCTTCCGTGTGTGTGTGTATGTGTGTGTGTGTGTGTGTGTGTGTGTGTGTGTGTGTGTGTGTAGGCCCCTCCTGCCATCTCAGGTAGGACATGGAATTTGGGGGTTCAAGGTTTGCAATCACATAGACAGAGATGTCTTCATCTCAAGTCTCAGGGTCCTTCTTCTTCCTTATCAGGGTCCTGATTCAGCGTGAGGGACACCTGCAGGGAATGCAGGTTCAGACTTCCTGGTCAATCTGCTCTGCTCCCAATGAACCTGATGTGTTTGAGGATTTGGGGCACAGTTGGTGGTCTGGTTGCAGGAGTAGGGCTGTCCTACCTGTGGTGTGCCATCACCTAAATTCTCACCACGCTCGAGTTGACGGTTGGCTGATCTGATGTGTGTTTTTCTTCCCCAGCCCTTGGATCATAGGGAAAGCCACGCAACTCCACATTCCTTACCCTTCCCATTTCATCACATCTCTCAGTTGCTAGATGAGTGTGTAAGTCAGAGCATCTCTTTTCCCCTCACCCACCTCCTGTGCAAGTCTCGGTGACTAACATCACACACAGGGAGGGGGCATTGAGGCGAGGTGGGGAGAAGCCCATTAAACAGGCATTACCAAGTCGGTGTTTACTAAGGTCAACGGGAACTAGATCTAATGGGGAGCCGTTGCTGACAGTGCGGAGCGTTTCTCAGAGTTAATTTATGTGAAGCTCAAGTGACCGGGCGGTCACGGTCTGGAGCTGCTGCCAGTACGGGTGGTGTTTCCTGGGCACTTTCAGGCTGCCCTGTGTGGGCAGAGCAGGTATTAGGAGTTGGAGAAGACTCCAGGGCCAGAACTCACAGGTGTTTCTCACGAGAAGCTGGACAGTATGTCCAGACAAGATCATGGCCAAGGTGGAGGAGCCTTAGGCACATCTCCTAAGTTTTCTGATCCAGGGAAGTTTTCTGACACTTGATCCAAATGCTGCCCAGTTGAGAATCTGGTTTTATTTTTGGTTCTTTTACTTTATTCATATTTCAAAGAAAGAATAGTGTGCTAGTCAGCTTTTCATCGCTGTTACCAAAATACCGGACAAGGTATTGGAGGAAAAGTTCATTTTGGGACTCAGGTTTTCTGGAGATTGAGTGCATGGCCAGCTGACTCCATTGCCCCAGGCCAACGGTGAGGCAGCACATGGTGACACAAGGACCTGGTGGAGAAGAGCTGCTTTGTTCCTGTGACTGGGAAGCAGAGAGAGAGAAGAGAAGGAGTCACAGGAAGATGACCCCTTCCAGGGCATGGCCCCAGTACCCACGTCCTCTAGCCACACCCCACTGTGTACAGTTACCCGCCAGTCAGTCCATTCAGACTAGGACGGAGTGATTAGGTTCCAGCTCTCACAATCCAATCATTTCACCTCTGAGTATTCCTGCATGGGCACAGGAGCTTTTTTAGGACATCTCGTATCTAAACCACAGCAAATAATGCTAAACATCACATTAATAGCTGTTTCATTGATTAAACATAGAAACAGTAATGTTTCTACATTTCATATGGGTTCAGTTGAATAAAATGTATTATTAAAAATTCACCAGGGCTGGGGATATAGCTCAAGTGGTAGTGTGCTCGCCTGGCATGCGTGAGGCCCTAGGTTCGATTCTCAGCACCACATAAAAATTTAAAAAAATGGAATAAAGATATTGTGTCCACCTAAAACTAAAAAATTAAAATAAAAACATAAAAAAATTCACTGTACCTCTTTTTCTTTTGGATTTTTAAAAATAATATGATTTCTAGAATTTATACATGGTTCACATATTTCTACTGAACAGTATTGATCCAGAAAGAATTATCATGTGTCCACCATAAACTAAAATATGAGTCAAAGTTCCACCAATGCCTACTCTCAGGGCAGTCAAGCTGTTTTTGAATTACTGGAGAAAGAACGATTAACTTAAAAATTATGGTGCACCGGCCTCCCCAATCTATTCATCACGCTAAGTTAAAGTTCATTCTAATTAGAGAACATCATGTAATTTTCCTGAGTCTATCTCTTAATTCATAAGGACCAAAGCCCAGGACTAACGATTGCCAACCCAGTGATTACTGTTTAAGCCAGAGGAAAGGCAGCAGAGAAGGGCAAATGGTTTCAATGCTGCTCTTTACTTTTTTGTGCATTTGAAAAACTGAAAACTAAGAAAGAATAAAGAAAAAACAAACACCAAAACACGATGAAATAAACAAAGAAACAAAAAAATCCCTCAGCTGTGTCTTAATTGCAGTCCTTCAGTCTTAGTCATATTGTTAGAAAGACCCAGCCCTGTGTCCCTCTCAGGGTCTGTGGCTGTGCTAAAACGTCAGCGATGGCCTAACTCTACAGCTAACAGGGTGCTTGGACCACGTGCCAGGAGCGGTTCCCAGTGTCTTCCATCAGCTACTCACTTGAGCAGATCTCATCCCATTTAGAGCAGTGGAGTAACACACCAAGGTCCACACGGAGGAAGCTGCGGAGCCAGGACTAGCCTGGACTTTGGAATGTGCACCTTAGCCTTCCATGCAGTCACTGTTGGCCTGGATTATGGTTGTCGTCATCCTCCTCCTCCTCCTCCTCCTCCTCCTCCTCCTCCTCCTCAAAATGCCAGACTTTAATAAAATATCACTTCTAATTACAAAAAATAAGAAATGTATTAAATGGAAAGTATCTTCCCCAAATCCCATTTTCGAGAAGGAACTGATGCTAATTTGGTGTACTGTTTCCCAGATTTTTTTCTCTGCACACATAGCTTATGTTTGAGGCTTCCTAGGGGCCAGGCAGAGTGCTAGGTGCTTCATATGTATAAGCTCCTTTTAAATTAACCTAATGGGAGACCATTAGGGTGAAAAGCCTCTGATGCTTTGGGTTCCCACTGCAGGGAGGGAAGATATCTCCCTCTTCATCGTTTGGTTCCTGGGTGAGACCTGCCCCCATAATAAAAGGCAAGAGGAATGGAAGAAAAGCATAGAATATATGGAATGTAAGTTTGGAGGGACAGGGAGCCTCTGGAAACGAAGACCCAAAGATGCAGGTAAACTGTATTTTCTTTTCACTTGAGTCTGATGGAAAGTGGAAAGCTGTGGAGAAATATGATATTAGGAAAAAAAGATGTAATCTAATGACATTGAAATGGGGGACTTAACAAGACCTGTTTGCTCAGATTCATCCCAAGTTCCAGCACCTTCAGAGATAAGGACGTTTCTTTCTCCCAGGTAAAGGAAGGGCAACTTTTGCATGAGGGTCTCACAACCCTGCCTTAAGGCTAAAGGAGGGGAGGGGGGTCAGAAAGTGGTTTTCTCAAATGTCAAAGTGCCCTATTTGGCAGGTAGTGTGTCCTGAACCCCATCACTATACAAACAAATCAAACTGAAGCTCAGCCAGTCATGATTAGCCAACTGAGTATTTGCTATGCTTCCAGGAACTGTCCAATAAGGCAATCCAAATAAAGGAACCTCCCTGACTTTAAACAATCAAATAATTTCTTTATTCTGTTTCCAGTTCACCTATAATTTCTCTTCCCCTGGTGTTTCGTTGGCTGAGCTCCAAACCTCTCAGGTGTGAAGCTGCCTAATTCATGAATTGCTACTCAGATAGGCTCTTCAAAATTGTAGTGAGCTGAAGTCTTTCTTTAATAACATATGCAAGATATGCTGATTTCGGGAATGAGGTGATTGCCTGCACCGTATCCGGAGCTCAGGGAGACCAAGGAGGCCTGTGTCCTTAGTCCCAGGCCCCTGCCTGCAGGAACTTCCTGACCAGCAAAGGTGTTGATTGAACCTAAACAAACAACTCAGCTGTGAAACCACGTGGCTCATTTTTTCATGCTGACCCTGGTCAGAGACGTTGCGAGAAGCACCTGACCAGTGACACGGATCCTCTCCTTGACCTAACTCTAGTCTGGGGCTTAGAAGCACTCAGGCCTCTGACAGTGTTCAGGAGACACTGTCCCAAACTCTGGCACCGGGTCATCTGAGAAAAAAAGGAGAAGCAAAGTTCTCTGAACCTCTTTCTGCCCTTTTCCTGTGAAGTAGGCTGTACAGAAATTCTCTGCCCTTTCTTCAGGCCGTATGTTTCTTGTGTGAGAGGTGCCTGTCCTATAGCTAGAAGAACAGGAATGCTCTTGTCTGTGAGGACTCAGCAACACAGAGAACTGGAGCGAACAGACTTTGTTAGGTTCTCCAGCTGGTTACGGTCAGATCATACGTCTACTGACCAATCCCAATCGTATTTCTCCACACTTATCTGCTTCTTCAACAAACAGCATAAAAATTCCTACATTTTCACCTTTCTTTAGGCCTTTATTCCTGAACCCTTTCATGTCACTTAAAACTCATAATAAATAAATGTGTGTGCTTTTTTCTTGTCAATCTCTCCTTTGTTGCTAGAGGAGCCTCAGTCATGAACCTCACAATGACAGACGAAGATAAGTCTTTCCTCTCCTACGCCCTGATTTGGGGCCTGTCCTTGGCCTGTTCGGCCTTGTTTGAGCAAGAAGCCCGCTGGGTTGTTCCGTGATAGCGGATCACACTCTTCATCCCCCAGCCTCACCCCTGCCTCAGAGCAGCAGCTTCCAGACTAGCTAACACTGATGGCAGAGCTAGTGTGTGGGGCTGGTAGGTTATCGAAGGCTGGGAGTGGACCTTGGAGTGGTCCTTGGTCCCTGGCACAAATGAAACAGCCGTTAGCAGGGCAGGATGGTAACCAGAGCAGGGTTATTGGCAGGTGGTGGGGAAGGGCAAGAAGAAGTGCCACATACCCCAGAGGGAGCAGGGGGCAGATTGGTCAGGACCAAACTGGGCTGAGATGACTAGAGTTTGGGCTCATGTTAGGACAGGGGTGGGAGTGTGCCGAGGCAGGAAACCTTGGATTGACAGATGGCCATGCCACTGGCCCTGTGCTCATGCAGCTGTTGTCCATTTGGGGAAGGTCATGCACCTGCGCTGTGTGAAGCTGAGGGCATGAGACTTTGTATGTGGGTCACTGTGCCCTTTCTGGTGTAGCCACCAGGGGATGGTCTAATCAGCTGACCCTCAGAGCAGCCTGTGGGTGTAGATGCCATCTGGGGAACATGATGTGTGCTGTCAATCTATGGAGAAGGGGGCTGAGCCCCCCAGCTGGGTGGGTAGATTGTGGGGAGACTGGCAGTGCTGCTCGGTGGATCTGAGTGGCCATTTCACAGACTTTTCTTTGAATGAGATGGAGAGTCACCGGAGACTCCAGAACCTTCTGGCCACACATATTGATGCCCCCAAACCCTGGTTGAGGATGAACCAAATATAAGCCACTAAGCAGGTAAAGTGGCTACGCTGTCGTGTTCTGGTTAGCAACATTATTGCCCCCCCACCCATGTCGCTGATGGAAATGTCATGCTTAAAACACACCACGCTGCACTCTTCTTCTAAACCTCCAGGTTCTGTGTGTTCTAGCTGCTGTCTGCGCTGTATCAGTCTCAGGAGCAGATCAGGGCTGACGACACGAGGCTCTGGAAGTCCATCTGTGGGAGGGATGGTCAGCAAAAGAAGTTCTGGAAAAGGGAGAAGGAACTTTGAAAGTTTGTCATTGTTTCTGAAGTGAGACTCTGTGTGTGTGTGTGTGTGTGTGTGTGTGTGTGTGTGTGTTGGCCCATGACAATGCCTATTGACATCCTCTGTCTCCATGTAATTAATAGCGTTCCTCTGTTAGAGGTGCAGGTGGTGAGGTCCTTAAGAACAAGATGAGACAGAGAGCCACAAAGAGTGCTGCTGGGGGGGCCAGGAAGCTCTCTCTCTGCATGACCCAGCCACAGTACACAGTACAGCAGCTTCCCAGAGATGCTGGTCCCCAAGACAATAACTGAACTAATTCAAACTCCCACTTGTAATCGGGGACAGTCGATACGAGACAGACCCTAGCAAGACTCGGGTGGCACCCTCCGATCAGGAGAGTTTGAGGAGGTTTAGTAGGCGCCTATCGACAAAGATGTTGACAGTTGGGGGTACACAAAGCCCGAAGGTAGAGGGAACAGTGGCTATGGGAGCCAGGGGAAGAGAGGCCACCAGGGATGCTCAGTCACCTCTGTCAAGGACCCAGTGTCCTGAGGTCACCCTGCAGGGAGGAAGCCAGCTGGAGGATGACTCCCTCCTCTCTGTGGGGGAGCCTCCTGGGCCGGATCCCAGCAGAGAGCCAAAGGCAGAAGGCGGGAATCTGGGTATGTGTGGCCACAGTCTCCTGGGTAGGCGTCCCCAGTGGGGACTGAGCAGGAAGAGAAAGGGTGGGAGGAAGCCCAAGCTGTGGCCACCTTTGTGAGCCTAGCTGCTCCTGTGGGACCCCTGGACGTAAGTGAGGGGAGACCCTTACCAAAGGGATGCTCTTTGCACAACAAATTGAAGACTCAAAAGTCCTAAAAGAGGATGTGAGGTCAGTGTGACCCCACTGGGAACTTTGGTCCAAAGGGACTGAGGGACTCTGAGATGTGTGGCTTGGAAGCATTCTCAGGGTTCCCAGATGTTCTCTGAGGCACACAAGTTTACTATTGTCCCCTCCCTTACGGAGGTGACTGTACCTTCTGTCAGCTGTGACCTCAGGCCCTGCCCCCCTGGGGGGGCAGCAGAAGCAGGAACGCTTAGAGCAAAACCGCCCTCAGGTCTGGGTGGTTTTGTAGAATACGAAGGAACAACAGCGGATGCAGATGCTCTTGCTTTGTGGATCTCTCAACTGGTGGGCGCCTTGTTAGGAAAGCCTGGGTGGTAGGAAAAGCCAGCTGTCCCCAGCGGTCCAGCCTTGGAATGCATTATAGACAAGTAGATTCATTTTAGGTGACAATTGGTGCTTTTTATATTATTTTTAAAAATGTAACATATACATATAGTTAAAAAATAAAATCACTACAAAAGACTCTTTCCACCTGTCTTATCTCACGACTTAAGACTGAGGAATTTATCAACAACAGAAGTTTCTTTGGCTCACAGTTCTAACTCATTTCTGACCGCAGAACCCTCATGACCTCATCACCTTTTAAACGTGGGACTTTGTACTATTACAATGGCAATTGAGATTCAGAAAGAATTTTAGAGGAAATATTCAAACCATGACATCACCTGTCACCTGTTCTGACCCCCACACATCACTCTAAAAAACAATTGTTTAAAGATTCACATAGGTCTGTTGAGTGTGTGTGTGTGTGTGTATAAATACTTATGAATATATATTATTTCTTCCTACCTTTTATGACACAAAAAGCAGTTTAAATACATAATACCTTAAACCTTGATTTTTTTACTTGTTAATTTATCTTAGAGATTACTCATTATCAACACTTAGAAATCCTTTGCTCTTTTTCACAGTTGCATAATAGTCCATGGGAGAGATATCCTATCATCTGCTTATCCCATTCCCTGTTGGGAACATCATGTGTTTTTTGCAATCATTTTCTCTTATAAGCAGTGCAGAGCTGACTCATTTGATATATCCACCTTTTCTTATGTGGGCAGAAATATTTGTGGGATAAATCCTGAGAAATGTGGTCAGAAGTCAAAGTGTGGATACATTTGTAAGGTTGATGTGTGATTCCTTGCTGGATCTCTGCAGGCTACTAATAAATTGAACATCTGTTATTATTTTCCAAGCAACGGATGTCTCTGAATGTTTATACAAGTGTGAATGTGCATATTTTCATGTGTACTCTGGAAACTCAATTTGAAAAAAAAAATCTAACCATCTGATTATTTTTACAGATAAACAACCTATTCCACTTCCAAAGAAATCATTTCTTAATCATTCCAAAGACTCCCCAGGACAAGTACATGCAAACTGACGGATTACTCTAAGAGTCCAGGCAACATTTAAAACATCCTTCTGGTTTTTGCAAAATTATCATGAACTTCAAAATCATAGGGTAAAATTGTCTTTATTAAAAAAAATAGAACATTACTAGCAAACACAACAATAAAGGCTGGGGATATAGCTCAGTTGGTAGAGTGCTTGCCTTGTATGCACAAGGCCCTGAGTGCACACGCACTCTTACACACACACATAAACGAACAAACAAAAAACAACAAAGAAACACAATGGAAAAAGTTTTGTCTGGGATTTTTACTAAGATGAAGCAGGATAAGTTCGGGAAGTTGTTTTTAAAATGTTTTTCAAAGTTTATTTTTATTTTTTCGTTTATTAAGTGGTGACGAAATACACATAATATAAAATCGTCCATCTCACCCATACTAAGTGCACACCTGCGGAGTGTTCGGTTCATTCACGTTGTGCAGTCACTACCTCCACCCGCCTCTGGAGCTGCTTTCATCTTGCAAAACTGAAACTCCACACTCAATATACCATCACCAGCTCCTCGTTCCTCGTCCCTCCAGCCCCTGGAAACCATCATTCCAGCTTCCCTTTCTATTCATTTGACGACTCTAGAGATACCCGAGATAAGTGCGCCAAGTTTTTTACAGCAAGTGGGTGAAGGCCTTTCATTCTTTTTGTATGCTCTAAAATTTTTGCAGAAACAGACTTTTGAGAAGTAAAATAAATATCCTCGCATGTATGAAACAAAATATACTAAGGGGGTATGAAGATGGGAGCCCCTTGCCTCATTCGTATCCAGTGAAATGCTCCAGATTCTCAGGTCTTTCCAGAAACATCAGTTGCATTCATCACGTGCATCTGTTACATATATGGGCACACACATGTAGTCTCTGCTGCCGTTTATAGAAATTACAACATGTTCTCTAGTATTCTGGAGCGTGCTTCTCATGGGTTCACTCCATTCTTGCCCACGAGACTGCATGAGGAGCCACAGTGTTTTCCACTGTAGAAGTATGCCAGAATGCCTTTCCTCAACACCCCACGGTGTCAGGTTCCTTCCGATTTTCTATTTCTAGAAATAAATCCTGTGCTCCAAATAACCTCACACGTGGGCCTTGAGTGCATTTGCAAATCTATCAGAAGGATATATTTCTAGAAGTAAAATTGTGCAGATGAGAGATTTCTTTAGTGTCAAGTGTGGGCAGATATTGGCAGTGTGCTGTCCAAAGAGTTGGTTCCAATTCGTGCCTCTGCCAACCACGTATAAGAACGCTGGAAGGAAGATCTTTATAACCATTCTGGGGTGAGAGGGGCTTCTACCCAAAGTGGTGAGTGCCTGTCCTAAGAGATATGTAAGCAAATGTTGACCAACTATTTGTGGGCTTGTTGTCCAGGCCCGGATTCCAGAATCACAGAACACAGAAGGGAGATGGGCAGGCTGGATGCTTAGACACTAACGATTGGGTGACCCCACCCCTTACTCCTGGGAGCCCACCTGTTTGTCGAGTTATCAGCCTTGGCACCTTTGTTCACAATGGCAAGAGAGCAGGCTCTGTGTCTCTCACCAAAGCAGGGGATACTTTTCTCTTAAGAGGAAAACAATGTAAGACTCGGTCATCTGAAGAGTCACAAAAATAGACTGTGCAGTAAAACTTAGTTTTTGAAGATCCTCAGGGGAAAATGGGCTCTGGGCTAGGAAACACTCAGCCAAGTTTTTCTGTTCAATTTCCCATATTTGTGGTTCAAACTTTGTGACACCATGGGAGGAACGAGACTGGGATGCATTTGTAAAAGATATATTGAATTTGCTTTTTTGCAGTGCAAGCCACACCCAGGAAGTGACACCCATATTTTCTTTTTTTGCATGCTGGGGGTCAAACGTAGGTCCTTGTGCTTTGCTAGGCAAGTACTCTACCACAGAGCTACACTCAACTGCAGAGTGGAGATGGTTTGAGAGAGCACTTGGATAGGTTAGTGGAGGTGGAGGAGCATTTTGAATGTACTACATGTACCCAGACTTGTGAAGAGGGCATTCTGAAGGGAAAGGGAATCTCCTCAAATGAACTCAGGCCATCACCATGAACCCAGGGAATTGTAGCATCCTGCAGGTGAGGAGCTGTCAATCCTGTGAGTGTCTTTGGAGGTTGAGGATCAGAATGAGTCCCAGTTCCCAGTGTGCTGTGTGGCTGTGTGGCAACCAGCCAGGCCTCTTTCCATGATGCTGTCTGTTGCTGGGGCTCAGGAAACACCAACCCAAAATGACTGCAGGAGACCAGAATATGCCACCCCCAAATAAACTTATTTGGCACATTTTGGGCTGCTTATTCTGAGAAACTGCATACACAAGAGTAGCTATGAAAAGCTGTCTTTTTTGTGACAGACATTTACATCTATAAAGGAAATCTACATTAGTAAAGTCTCTTATAAGTTGCTCCTGGACAATTTTTACTGCTGGGAGACCCTGCATAATAAGGCAACTTATATTCCTAAGCCTCCCCTAGATCTCCAAGCCACTCTTCCTTTCTGTAGCTCAGGATACTGGGTAAACTGCGATCAACTGACCCTTCTTTCAGTCTCATATTGTCCTGGGACTCCCGCACATATGATGCTTTTAAGTGGGTTTTCTCTCTTACAAATCTGTGTTGGATCAATTTAACTTGTAGCCCAGCTCTAAAGAGGAGGGTGAGGGAAGCCATTTTTACCCAGCAGTCTGCAGAGTATCTTTCTAGTCCAAGGTCAGACACTATTTCCACTGCCTTAGTCTTTTGACTGTTAAACTAAGACTCTTGATATTGAGGGGAAAAGGTTTTATTAATTATAGATGCTAACAACCAACCAACTAAACCAAAAACAAACAAACAAAAAAGTCTTGGGGGAAGTTCCTGTAGCTTCCAGTGCAAGGCTAGGTAGCAATTAGAAAATGTCCACTGGACGTGGGCTCAGAGCAGTTTTTGTAATGAGGATTTGGGGAAGGTAGGCACAAGCTGTTTACCCTGCATCTGCAGTGGCTGTAGATAAGATTGCGGGATTCCATGAAGTGTGGGTGGGAAGGGCTTGGGATAAGAGGAGAACCCATCTGAAGTAATCGTTGCTTCTGGATTGGTTGGAGCTATGCAGGATGTGGTGGCACCTGGGGGCTCCGGATAGGATTTGAGTTATAGTTCTGACACTCAAGATCATGCACCGATCTTTTGTTCTCAGTCCTTTGCTTATTAACTGACTGGCCTCTCCTGTCTCTCCTCCCCTCTATCCTCCTGCTCTTATAATTAAATGTAGGCAGCTCAGGAGTGTTCTCTTAGTATTATCTTGTGTTACCAGCCCAGATCCAGCCAGTAGCTGCTTAAAAATCAATACTAGGAAGATAAGAATTAGTGAGGAGGAAATAAGTTTATTCAAGGATCAGCATCTCAAGAAGATAGAGGGCTCCTATCACCAAAGCTCCATTTTGGGGAGCTCAGGCACACCCCTACAGGATGTGCAGGGCTAGGAAGACTATCTGCTGGTCCAGGGTGTGTGCCTCCTTTTCTCTTCTCTCACCTCAATACCACTACTAACTTCCACTTCCTGGAGTACAGACATAGTACTTTTCTGCAAGGTAAACAGCACAGCAATTTACATGCTGTTGTGTTGGTTGATGCACAAAACTTAAGAACAAGGAGGGTGTTACACGTTCTGATGTAGTCTCAAGTCACCAAATGTCCCGGGTTCTGTAATTCTAAATGAAGAATCTGTAGCAGTTACCATCTGAATCATTTAGGTGCAGTTTCACTCCAGAATTTAGACTGCTGGGCACAGGGAGGGGACCTAACCTTGCAAAGGGCAAAGAAAGAGGATGTTACTTGCAGAGGGCAAGTCGCAAAGAATCGGCCTGTGACACTTGGCTGGGCAGGATGACCTTCCTGTCTGGGAGAGGGTCAGAGCCCTCCTCCAGGGCCGCTCTAACTTGTGGCCTCCTGCAAAGAAAGCAGCTTCTTCTTCTCACTCTGCCTCTTCCCACAACCCCTTTCCATTCATTACAGAGAAATGCTTATAGAGGATTCAGAGGGAACTTCTTAGATATTAAATGTTTGATTTTAAAAAACCTAACAACATCAGCATTTTGACTAATATTTCATGCCCATTGATGAAGTTTTGAGATGACCTGAATATCTGATATGGATGCCTACGTAGTCCTATAAAATGAGGCAGAATGGAATATCTTCCCCTGGACCATGTACTCTTGCTGAGGGGAAGGCTGCGGCCCATGTAGCTCAGTGCCTTTTGCAGGGTACTGTGGCTAAGAGTGAAAGTCTGCAATTAGGTGGACAGGGATCAAATCCCATTTCGGCCATAGATGACCTCTGTGTCTTCAGTTAAGTTACTTGGCCTCTCTGCCACATGCAAAGTTATTAGTTAAGTACAACTATCTCCGTGTAGTGTATTACAGGACAGTGGGAAGCTCCAGTATCTCTGGGCAGGTGGAGGGATTAGGAAAGCTCCAGGAATAATATCCAGATTACACCATGGTCCAGTGGAGAGTCCAGCGCCCAGACTTCTGGGTAAAGGAACTGACACCTGCACGTGGACACGCTGCCCAGGGTCCTACTGGTAGAATCCCGTCAGCACTCCCCAGCAGATGCCAGGTTTCCAAATCTGCAGGGCAGGTAGAGCACTGACCGCTCCGGGGCCATGTTGCGGCCATGTCTTTGAAGGGCCCAGGGGAGAACTCGGCAGCTGCTGAGTGCTCAGTGCGTCCTCGTCATTTTCTTTGGTTTTCTTCTGTCTTCACATCTCCATTTTCCTTTCTTCCTCCTCTTCTTTTTCTTCTCTCTGCTTCTGCTTATCTTCCTCCTTCACTTTGCCTCTTCCTGATCTCCATTTTTTTTTTCTCTTCCTCCTGAGAGTTGTTAAGAGACATCAGTGAACAGTTCCACTGGAGCCATTTTCCCTGTTTCTGGGGGCAGGAGGGGACAAAGAGCTGAGCCGAGGAGCTGCCCTCTGGTTGGATGGTACCATGAAGTAACAAATGCTCAACATTAACACACCTCTTCCTTCCTGTTTCACTTTTCTTTTTTTTTTTTTAATATTTATTTTTTGGTTGTAGGTGGACACACATCTTTATTTCATTTTTATGTGATGCTGAGGACCGAACCCGGTGCCTCCTGTGTGCTAGGAGGACACGCAACCCCTGAGCCACAACCCCAGCCCCTGGTCCACTTTTCTTGGCCAGTGGCATGGAGCTGACCTGAGCTGTCTTCATTCCATACCCAGGAAACAGGGAGGAGAGTTTACACTGGAGAGTAGAAACCCCATGGGGGAAGGGTTTTGTTGGCCGTGCTCTATGAAGGGTGATTCACAGACACAATTCCTCGCGACGGTGTGTGGTTTGGTGGTTTCTAGTAGATTCAGTTTTGCAACATCCTGAAGTTTCCATCAGCTCCAGGGAAACCCCACACTGAGTGGCGGCCACTCTCCATGCCCCACCATCCGCCCTCAGCAAGCACTAGTCTAACTTTCTGTCTCTAGGAGTTGCTTATTCTGGATTTTTCATGCAAATGAATTATACAGTAGGTCACAGCAGAGTGAGGAGCTGAAGCTCTCAACCCCAGTTCTTATGTCCCCGTGAAAGAAAATTCGAACCAGACATGAAAAGCTATGCAAGAGAGTTTTATCGTAAGTGAGTTTTATCGTAAGTGAAAGTCAAGTAAGGATCAAACAAAGAACACTCTCCCTGCCGAGAGGGTCACCTCTGAGCAGAGAACAAGGGAGGAAACGGAGCCGCTTTACGTCAGCTTGAGGTGGGGGCCCCCTTCTGCTTCTCCACCCATCATTGGTCCTTCCTGGAGCGGTCCTGGTGACCATCCCATTCAGAGGGGCTCCGTCTACAAGTCAGTTCTGTGTTACTATGGGTCCTGGGGTCAATGATGGGCAGAACTCGTCTTAGTGCACCTCTGAAATACACTGGAGACCTATGGCCACCAATCCCAACTTTACAAACCTCAGTGGACCCTGTTGAGAGCTAGGCCCGTCAACCACCTTTCTTTCTTGACATATTTCTCCATTGGCTTCCCTCGTTTCCATGTGTTTAGTCTCAGGGTTAGCACACCTGTTATTTTTCTGTAAGTTTCTCAATTATGCATTAGCCTTAAAAGCAATTTAAGAAAACCCGTGAGCCTGCCACACTACGGGTTTGCTTTCCACTGCTCATTACAAAATGCTTCCCAACACATCACGGTGTTTGTGTAGCGGGCTTCTTCCACTTAACATAATGTTTTCAAGGTTCATCGGTGTTACAACATGTGCTAGCACTCCATTCCTTCTGACTGAATAATATTCCATTACATTAGTATACTTTATTCATTCATCAACTGATGAGCATTTGGGTTGTTTCTACTTTTTGGTTACTATGATAATGCTGCCATGAATATTCTGATGCATTTTTTTTTGTGTGGATATATGTTTTTATTTCTCTTAGGTATACCCTAGCAATGGAATTTCTGGGTCACATTGACTCTTGTTCCAGGCCAAGGAAGGGATTTTCATTTGTTTTTTTCACTGCTGATACAGTGCTGACACACAGCAAACCTGAAAGTATTAAACAAAATGAATGAATGGATGAATGAATAAATAAATAATTGGCTGGTAAAGGTGTAATTTTTCCTTACATAATTTTTTTGAACATTATATGTGGCATATAGTTTTTTAAAAAGCTGGTATTTGGTGCTTATTAAAAGTAAGATTTTGAGATTCCATTTTGGCTTGCACAAGGAGGCGTTTTTGTGTTGTGTGGGTGATTCACCCTCTCTCTCTAACAGGAAACAAATAGCTGAGCATGAAATTTAAATGAAATTAAATTACATATGATAATATATGTGCAGAACAATACAGGTGATTAATACAGGCATGCTTTGAAGTGACCAAAAGGAATCAAGGAAGAAAAGGAGGGAGGGAGGGAGGGAAGGAAAGAGGGAGGGAGGAAGGTTGGTTCTTTATTCTTGTCTTCTACTTTTTTGCTGGTGTCACAGTGGCTGCCCTTTTGTGAGTTGTCCTTTGACTTCCACTCCCTTTGCCTGGCATTTTTAAATTCTAAAGAAAAGCCAAACCTAAATGATTAAGATGTAGTTTTAGAAGACAAAACGAAATAATCAAGAGGTCCTTCAGTAAGTGAATGAAAAATCAAACAGTAGTACATTCAATAGAATATTATTCAGCCCTGTAAAAGACGTCAAGGAAACACAAGGGCAAATGACTATGTAAAAGAAGCCAATCTGAAAAGGATAGGTATCATGATTCCAAAAGACAAAACCATGGGGAGAGTAAAAAGAAAGATGGTAGCCTGAGCTCAGAGGCAAGATGGATAGTGAAGCACAGGAGATTTTTAGGGCAGTAAAACTATTCTGAAGGCTACTACAGTAATGGATACATGCACCTGTACCATTTTATACTTTTATCCAAACGCACAGAATGTTTTGCACCAGGAGCAAACCCAATATAAATCATGGACTTTGGGTGAATGACAAGTCAATGAATGGATGGACCACTCTGGAGGGGTGTGAGTGTCAGGGAAAAGAGCCTATGGAAATTCTATTTTCTGCTTGATCTTTTGGTGAACCTACAAGTGTTGTAAATAACAGCTTACTAAAGAGAATGAAGCAAATTTTTTAAAATTCAGGGAATGAAATTCAGTATCAGAACTTAAATAAGTTCTATTTGAAGACTTCCTTTGAATTTGCTTTATTTTGCTGCATCTTTAAGTTGCCCAGAATGATGCGGGGCTGAGAGATCATTCATTGTCCAGTTGCCTCCTAAGTATTCAAGAATGTGTTTCTTCCCCAGCTGAGATATTTGACCTTCAGCCTCTTTGTGCTAGAATATAAGAATGGAAAGCATAAATGTCCCAGGGAACGAAGTAAACATCTTATAAGAAAATCTGTTGAGAAGATTTTGGCATGAATTCATGCTCTGAGTGGGTTTGAAATGCATACACAGAGTGACTAATGTGTAAACTTTGCCCGTGTGGCATGAATGGGCTAAACCAGACATCTTGAGTGATTTTCTGTTGTTTTGAATATTCCATCAACTAAAGCATGATCATGGACAAATCACTCTTTCTGGGTTTCAGTCTCTTCCCTGGACAGGACCACGAAAGGTACCTACCTGTTGAATTGTTATGGGATTGAATGGGTTAACATTTGTGAGGCCTGGCACAGTGTTTGCCTGCTCAACATTTTCACTTTCATATGTAATGGGCATCTCAAATTTGTGTTCGCAGCTGCCCCAGATGCCACTGCTGTGCCTGGAGGTCTCTTCCCTGGGCAGCAGGGGTGGGGGGTGGTGGCTATCTTCCTGGTCGCTGCCTGAATGGGAAGTCTCCTGTCAATCAACTGCTGCTATCCCCTTTGCTGCTCCCTCTGAGTCTGCTGCTGCCAGCCTGAGGTCCCCTGGAGGTCTTCTTTCTGCTCTGGATGCAACTGATGCCAACACTACTGCTGACCCCCTGGAGATTGCCTGGTGATGCTGCCCCCACAGCTGCTTCTGCAGTCGCCACTGCCGCTACCCACCCCCACGACCCTGCCACCATGGCCTAGAGGTCTGCTGCAGGGGGGACTCCAGGTTGAGTTGCACATGGCTGCCCCCCCATTTTGGGACACCAGCCAGGGCCTGGGGCCCAGGTGCCAGTAGGTTTACCCCCACAAGATCCTCTGCCTGGGGACTCCAGCCGGGACCTGCAGATCCAGTGTGGGGGTGCCTGTGGGTTTGGAGGAGCCTGGGGTCTTCCTGCTGAGAGCGCTGGTGGCCCTTGTCTTGCTGCTGCATCTCGGGGTTGCTCCTCTACATGAGTGGATCCCTGGTCTCTCTGCACTAGGAGCAGCATGAGGTCTTGGGCCTGCAGTGTGGCCAAGCCTGGGGTATCTGAGGCCCAAATCAGTGGGACAGAGACTGGGTTTGTGAAGGCTGATCTGGGTTTGGTGATCCCGAGGGACATCAGAGTCAGGGCTGAGAAACTGTTGAACGCTGTCAGAGACAGTTCAACTTTCCAGCAAGATTTATTTTATTACTTTATTTATTTATTTATATTCTATTTATTTATTTATTAATTATTTTATTTTTCAGTTCTCTAATATCTACCATATATGGAACAGGATGTTCTTAATGCATGAGTGTGTGGAGGACAATGATTTGAATGGTGTTTTGCAGTTTTGTTGTATTCTTATGTCTTTAATTTTTTATCTTTGCTTACATTCTTCCTCTCTCTTGTTCATTTTCTTGGATTTTCTTTCCAACATTTCTCCAACCAACAGCCAATCTCTGTCAGCTCCTCTTCCACTCTTCCTGTGAATTTTTACTTCCAGCTTCTCTCTTCCTCCCTAGTGAATAATGCATGCTACAGTACCTCTGTTCTCTCATCCACCATTTGGAATTGTAAAGCATTTTTACAAGTTTTCTGTTTGTACTATAGATATTGAACTAATTATTTTGGCTTAATGTGAGAAAGCAGTAGACGCCTTAGTGGGAGCTATTAGGTTTAGGCTATATATTGTTTACACTGCGTGCTGTTGATGTTGGTCTCACCATTAAAGGCGAAGCACTGGAAACCTCAGGGACACTATAGGTCTACAGGGCAGAATTTATCCTGCCTTAGATCCATACTTCTAGGTGGGAAAACACACTAACTAGCAACCACTATGGAAAGCAGTATGGAGATTCCTCAGAAAATTAGGAATGGAACCACCATTTGACCCAGCTATCCCACTCCTTGGTTTATACCCAAAGGACTTAAAATCAGCATACTACAGTAATGCAGACACAGCAATGTTTATAGCAGCTCAATTCACAATAGCTAAATTATGGAACTGACCTAGGTGTCCTTCAATAGATGAATGGATAAAGAAAATGTGGCATATAAACTCAATGGAATAATTGTCAGCTTTAAAGAAGAGTGAAAATAATGCATTTGCCAACAAATGGATGGAGTTGGAGAATATCACACTAAGCAATATAAGCCAATCCCACAAGACCAAAGGCTGAATATTTTCCCTAATATGCTGATGCTAATTCATAATAAGGCAGGGGGCACTAGGGAAGAATACCGTTATCTTAGATTACATAGAGGGAAGTGAAGGGAGGGAAAGGGAGGGTATGTGGGGATAGGAAAGATAGTAGAATGGAACAGACATTATTACTATATGTATATATGTGACTGCATGACCAATATGATTCTGCAACATGTACACTCAGAAAAATGAGAAGTTACAGCCCATCTATGTATGATATATCCAAGTGCATAAAATGCATTCTACTGTCATGCATAACTAATTAAAACAAATAAAAAATTAATAAAAATTTGTGTTTTCGATGAATTTTCCCTTTATAATCTTTCTCAACTCCAAGAATGACCACTGCATCCATCTTCCAAGCTGCTTACACCCAGATTCTCGGAGTGGTTTGACACCGTTTGCCTCTCTACTAGCACAGCCCGTCCGTCCTGCCTTTGAGTCACATCTAGAACTCTCTGCTCAAGCACCGTCATCTCCCGTCTGGATCACAACCACAGCCTCCTAAGTGGCCTCGCTACTCCTGCCTTTGCACCAGGAAGAGCCAGAGTGATCCCAATAAACCCAAGTCACACGGTGGCCCTCTTCTGCACAAGGGTCCCCCATCAGCTTCCCCAACACACAGGCAGGTTCACCTCTCCCCTCCGTCTCCAGTTCTGTCCCCCTTGCTCTTCCTGCACCAGGCACCTCTTAGTGGACCTTTGAGGTTCTTTGAGCATCCCAGGCTTGCTTCTGCCCGGGGCCTTTCCACTTGCTTGTTTTTCCCTCTGTCCCAGAATCCTATCCCTTACCTTCTTATGGCTATGGCTACACTGCCTTCTTCAGACCCTTACCCATATGCCATTTTCTGGGTGGGACCTTCTTGGGTCCTCCATCCTCAGATGCACCTCTCCACATCATCATCCCATCCCCCACTTACTTTGTACCCTAGCCCCCACCACCTCCAGTTACTGCACATACTTTATCTATTACATGTCTGCCCCTACTAGAATATAACCTCCATGAGGCCAAACATTTTTAGGTGCTGTACACCCAGCACCTAAAACAGTTCATGGAAAAGAGTAGGTGCTCAGTAAATTAATGCATGATTGGATGAATAAATAAAGGGAAAAAAGGTCTGTATTGGCGTGTGATAGTCATAACAGTTTTGCAGTGTCTCTAGGTGCCAGGGACTTGCTAGTCACTGGGGCATGCATGAGGCAAAGACTGTTTGGGTACCCTTCAGTCTAGTTGAGGACAGAGGTGGAGGTGGAGAAAGTGTCCCTAAAAATCAGGAAATACAGAATGCATATGGGAACTCATGATAGGAAAATTGCAATCCAGGGTTAAAGGATTGTAAGAGGTGTCTCAGAGGCAGGGTGTCCCAGCTGTCTCTGAAGGTTCAGGAAGAGTAAGGAACGAGGTAAAGGAGGTAGAGAGATGGGGAAGCTGAGAAGTCACCCAGGCTGGTAGACTGTGGTGAGCCCGAGGAAGAGATGAGAAGTTGACCTCTCCTGCATTCAGATCTCCACCCAGATAAGCCAACGGGCCCATGAGAAAGATCTGGCGGCCCGAGTGGAATAAAAATATTTGGAGGCATTCTGCCAAGTCCTGCTCTTGTTTCATTGAAAATCTAGAAAAAATAGTGGCTGCAAGACTGGGCCTGTTTTGTGTCAGGATGTGGGAGGAGAAACCACATCGTTCTTCTTTTCATGAATCTGCTAGGAAAAAAAAAAAAACAGGTCACAGGCTATGATCCGATGACATCAGAGAGTGAGCTTTTCCACTGTTTTCATACTCAACATCTGCTCATTCTTCTCATTTGAGGATATGCAGAGCACATCGAGAAATCATACCTCCCCAGAAAACAAGGTCAACATGAGCCTCCTAAGGACACGTGAAGTCTCCCCAGGGCTGGCTGGGGCCCACACTAAGAATGTGCTTCAGAAATCCCCAGACGGGACTACAAATCTTCTTCAAACCCATTGAGCCTGTCAATTCTATGGACTTCTGATTCCTCATCTATAATATGGGACTCATGAAAGGTTAATGGGCCGGCAGTGGGGTATGGTTTGCAAAGTATTGGATCCTCAAAGATGTTAGCAATTATAGTTGAAGGGGGAAAAGAAGAATTGTGCAATTAATTGTAACATCTGTCCCCTTTGCACATTATTCTCAGCAGATGAGCAAGAGATGCTTGTTGATAGACAGATTTTGCTTGAAGAATCTGATGAAGACCTTGGAGAGAGTTATGGGTAGATGCCTACCCAGATGTTGCTGAGTTGGATGGGAGAGGGAGTTGCATTGCCCAAGTGCCAGCCACGTGGTGGCCATTGTCCTGGTGCTGGGAACACAATGAGCTTGTTGTTGCTGGTAACCCAGGGGAGGCGAAGGCTCTGTCTTCACCTTCCTGAGGCGGGGAGGCCCCCCATTTCTGGACACTTCACCTAGAGGCTGTTGCTGCTTTATACAAGCATGTCCTAGAGCAAGCCAAAGACACGGGCAGGTTATACAAAATGCTCAGGCTCACAGAGGTGAGAAGTTGGTATTTGATCCTGGGCTCTTGCATTCTGGGAGGGAGGATGTGGCCTGGCAGGAACAGCAAAGTGGAAGGAGCAGTCCCTACACATACAATTAAAGCCATCAAAGATTGGGTGGGGGCTAGATACCAAAATATTAATGGTAGGTGGGCTAAGGTTTTGGAATGGAGGGATGTTTCTTCTTTTCTCTGTTTTCAAATTTTAAAATTTCACCGCATTACTGGAATGATTTTTTAAATGACAAATGAAGCTGGCCAAAGAGACAAGAGAGCCTGAAACCCTTATCTCAGGAACAGCATTTCCACCAAGTCTTGTATGACCTGGAGACAGTCAATCTTCTGGTCTCCAGTCATCCCCAAATCCACCCTGCTATTCTCCCTATGGTCCTCATTAGATGCCATCCCCCTGTTTTGTCTACCTTGACTGCCCTTCCACAGCTGGAAGAAGAACACCGTCTTTTCAAAATCTTCCCCAAAACTGCTGATTCCCTGCATCTCCCCTGTATGCCACGGGGCCTCTCCAAGATTGGTGCTGATTGGCTGAGTGTTCTTTGGGGCCCCCCAGCTAAGGAACTTGGTGATGACCACAAATATTCTTAAGCTTATTCTATGGAAGAGGAACTTGTGCTTTTATTATTTGCCTAAAAGGCAGAGTCCAATCAGCTCTATGGACACAAAACCAGTGCTCTTGCCCACCTAGAGACACAGCGATTCCTCAAGGCCAATTGATTATTGTGTCCTGGGTACTTAACACAGTACCTAGCAGGTGTGGGCTCCTTCCTAGTTTTTGAGTGGATAAAAAGTAGACTCTGCCACTTTTTGAGCCTCAGCACATTATAACTCTGTACAAATGAGTCCATAATAACAGTGGCACCATGCTTGAGCGTCAGCCTGTTCTAGGTGTATAGAGTAC
Source organism: Callospermophilus lateralis (assembly GCF_048772815.1). Classification (NCBI taxonomy): domain Eukaryota; kingdom Metazoa; phylum Chordata; class Mammalia; order Rodentia; family Sciuridae; genus Callospermophilus; species Callospermophilus lateralis. Next base: position 10,981,149 of record NC_135312.1, read on the forward strand.
TGCAGAGGTTCCCACACGACTGGATGAGTAGGCATTGTGTTGTACCCCTTTTACAGATGAGTCAATGGAAATTTAAAAATGTGGCTAACTTGTCCCCAATCATACCACAGCTGTCGGGTGTGGTAAGAATAGGGGTGTAATTTTTGTGCAATTTCAGAGTTGTACAAGCTTGTATCAGAATGTTGGACACTTGTAACTGAGCAGCTTATGTGCAGGAAGAAAAAGACATATTTTTCAAACCAAGAACCCTAGCAGAAGGAAAGGGTCCCAGGGTCCTTTTAGAATTCATTTTCTCAAGAGTCCCTTACATTTAAGAGAAAGAGGAACTAAAAGCTGAAGTTCCCTCAAGTCACTGCTGATTAATAGCCAGAAGTGAAGACAAAGCAAATCCCAAATCCTACTTGTGTGAATGTTGGGAAGCCCACGTTCCCAGGCACTCCTAATCCACGTGTCAATGGGTGTACACCTCTTTGGCTGGCAGGTCTTTCAAAACTGCAAGTGTCCATCCCTTTGACCTAGGAAGTTTACTTTTAGGGGATTATATGTATTGGATATGTGAAAAAATATGCTGACACAAGAATATTTATTGTAGAATTTTTTTCACTTTTTTATTTATTCTTTTTAGGCATGCATGACAGTTGAGTGTATTTTGACCATATTACACATACATGGAGTATAACTTATTGGGATCCAATTCTTGTGCATGATGTGGAGTTTAACTGGACGTGTATTCATATGTTATTGTAGCATTTAATGTAGTACACCTAAGTGTCCACCAATGTGGACCTGGCTAAGTAAACTCACCAGTGTCAACTCTACTGCACTTTGGAATACTAGAAATCATTTTTTTAAAAAAAATTGGTACAGCAATATTTGCTGATTTGGAATGCTTGTAACATATGTCATAATGTGAACAAAGTTCAATGCCCAAGAGATGCCCTACGCCATGACCTTACGAAACAGTGCTTCAGGCAAGGAGTGAGAAACATTTTCTACATCTACCACTTTGGTCTATTTGACTTCTACTCTGTGTTTATTTATCATATTTATTGTCAAAACAAATACCCTTTTTAAAGGGCTGTTGTGGGTGACAGGCCTCTGGCAAGGCTTGCGTGGTAGCTGGTTCTGAACCTTTCACTACAGGCACCATGAAAGAAAGCACAGAGACAAGGGGTAAAAGGAAGAAGGCAGCACAGCTGCAGCAGGGGCCAAGGAGACGAAGCTGGGATGAACTAATGTTTCTCATTCCATCAATATTTGTAGTTCAGAGCAGCTCTGAGTACAGTTCTCCACTTTTCAAAAAGGGTGGAGGAGTGGATGCCAGCCGCAAAACTGTGGTCAGTCATTTGCTAAGTTATTCAACCAGTATTTATGGACTTCAACTTGAGATCCAGGATACTAAGAGAACAGTCTTCAGTTGTTGCCAAGCCAGCCCTGAGCAAACTCCTGGTCTTGTGTAGAGGGGACTTCTGGAAGAAATCCATAGAGGGAGTCTCTCTGAGTTGAGTGGGAAGGGAGTTGCATTGCCCAAGTGCTAGCTACGTGGGGGCATTGTCTTGGTGCTGGGAACACAATGAGCTTGGTATTGCTGGTAATCCAGGGCAGGCCATGTCCCTGTCTTCACCTTCTTGAGGGGAGGAGGCCCTCCCATTTCTGGTCTCCAGACCAGAGCCTTTGAGATGCACGTCGTTCCTGGAGATCTACAGGCATCTGTGTTAGTCATCTAGGAGCATGCACAACTTGGAGAGCTCACCCAGTTTGGAAAGGCCTCCAGAGCAAGTCACGCTGCAGTTGAGCCTAAAGGATCAGTAGCAATAGCAGGGTGAGGACATGGCCTCGGTGTTGGCCAAAGACAGATTCTATATTTAGAAGACCCTCTGGCTGAGGACAGAGAGAAGACCAGCAGGACTGGACCTCATGGAAAGCAGGGCCAGAGGTGCCTGTGGAGGCGAGAGAAGCCCACAGGGGTCCACAGGCTGTGTCCAGAGCAGGGAGAGAAGTGAGGGAATCAGAGTCAGGCTGGAAAAGTTACATCTTAAAAAGGGGGCGGCTAGCAAGAAAACCACCACCCTGGCTGTGGGGCAGAGAACAAAGGAGTAATGTGGAGAGTGGACTGGGTGAGTGGCCAGGAAGGCCCTCCTAGGTGAGAAAGAGGATGGATTAAGTTAGTGGAGATGGGGAAAATGGACATCTCATGGATACTTTGGAGGCAGAAGGAACCAACCTCCTGGGCATGTGTGGAAAAGGAAGTTTCTAGCTTGAGCAATGGGGGAGATGTTGGGTCTTACTGAAATGCCACAGGTCAGAAAAGGAGTTGGTCTGGAGGAGGATCATCATGCAGTTTGGGACGGAGTGAGCCTGCGGCACCTATGAAACCACTTGAGTTCAAATGACCTTCTTCTCTGTGAACCGTTTGGCCCTGCCAGGACCTCCTGGCCACGAGCTCTCTCCTCCTGTCACTCACGGTTCCCACCGTCCTGTTGGCCTCACTGGGATGCCACAGGCCATTATTAAAATCCTATCCTTGCTCAAACTTTCCAACTCTTGTCTTTCCTTGACTTCACTGTGCTTAGCCAGTGTTACGGGCTGAATGGGGTCTCCCAAAATTCTGATATTGAAGTCTTAACTGCCATGGCCTCAGAAAATGACTATTTTTTGGAGACAGAGCAGTTATCTTTAAAGAGAAAACTAAGTTAAAATGCGATCATCAAGGTGGGCCCAAATCCAAGGATTGGAGTCCTTCTAAGAAGAGGAAATTTGGACACAGACTGTTGTAGAGGTTAGACCACCTGAAGGCACCGGAGAAGTGGGCCACCTGCAAGCCAAGGAGAGAGGCCTCAGAAAGAACCAACCTGCTGATACCTGATCTTGGACACGCAGCCTGCAGACCTGTGAGGCAATGAATTTTTGCTAAGCCACCCAGTGTGACAGGCCTAAAAGTCTCCCTACCCAGCAAATCCCACACCGTCAAATCCAACCCTCTGGCTACTTTGACCCTGAAGAGTGGACAATGGTTAGGCAAAAGAACCCAAGCTTGCTTACCGGCCTTTCCTTAAGTTCCTGACCACTCAGGGCACCCCATTTCTCCAGTCCACCTCTTCTCTGTCTCCTTCTAGCTCCACCAGCCCCTCCTCCTGGGGCCCTTCCCAATTCACTGAGAAGCAACCAGAAGAGAAGGTCTTCATGGCACCTTCACCAAATTCACCGATCTACTGACCCCCACACCATGTTCTCCACTTTCCGCTGTGGGGTTGGCACTCCCACCTCGCCTGGGGCTGGGATTCCTCTTGCTACCTGTGAGCTTTCTTTTGCCCATACCACCGAGAACTTCCAAGTCACCTTTGCATGGTCTCAGGGGTCACCTCCCCAGCTCTCTTGGCTGGGACTCCTTCGTCTCCCTTACATTTACTACGGGACCGCCCCGTGGCTGAGACCCTGAAACTCTGCTGTGTCTACACGTGCTCTGCATGAGCTTGTTTGTCCCCCCAGGTTTAAGGACGGCCTGTAAGCCTCCTGTATTGATGACTGCAGCACAGATCCCTCCCAGGAACTCCAGGTGATCAGACCCAATTGGCTACTTGATGTCTCCTCTTGGGGGCATTTCCAACTTAATGCATCTAAATGAAATTCTCCATCCGTGCCTTCTTCCCAAAGCCGAATCTACTTCACTCTAGTTTTCCTATCACTAGACAAAGCAACACTGTCCCTCCTCTGGTCAGTTACTTGGACTGAAAATCCCAGAGACATCCTTGACTCCTCTCTTTCTGGCAGATGCCATAGTCAGTCCATCAGCAAATCCTCTTGCCTTCAACCTCTAGTCACACTAGTCACACTCTAATTTTTTTTTTTCCTTTGCCCCTCTGTTACTTCTCTCATGGTCAAAGTTATCATAACTGGTCTCCATATTTCTCATCCCTTCCCTCCTTTTCAATGTATTCTCAGTACCAAAGCTAGATTGCACCTTTAAAAGATCCTACCAGATAAAGTCACTCAGTGACCACTAATGGATTAAAAGTAAAATGCCCAGTTCATAGAATCCTTTACCCCGTCCTACAGAACCACAGATGACCCGGCTCCCCGCTACCCTCTGAACTTCTCTCCTATTTTCTTTCCCTCACCCTCTAGTCTAGCTACAATGACCGTCCTTGCTGCTCCTGGAACAGTTCAAGGGTCTTTCTACCTCAGAGCCTTTGCATCGGCCATTCTCTCTGCCTAGAAAGCATTTGCCCCATGGAAATTCTGGGGCACAGTCCTTCACATGAGCCTGTGCTTAAGGGCACAGATATACAACTGAGGAAGAAGCAGCAGGTAAGGTCAGTCGATTACTTTTGGACTTGGAATGGAGTCTGATACCAACCCAAGCACAAGCCATGGACTATGAAATTGCGTCTCCTTGGCAGCCTCTTGGAGCAGGGGGATCGTAGCCTGCAATTACTGACTACTTCCCACGTGCCAGGCATGGTGCTAAACACACAGGAAATACTAACTTGCTTATTACTCATAACAACTCTGTGAAGTAAATACTCCTATTATCACTGTTTTACATCCAAAAAGTTACTTAGAGGGTAAGTAACTTGCCCCAGTTACTCAACTAAGGCTGGTTGGGAAACTAAAACTTAGTCACTGAGATTGCTTGAGAAAAGGCACAGACTCTGTTGGGCCTTTAAAGGTGACGGAGCAGGTATTTGTTGGAGTTAAGTAGAGGTAGGGTAGTCACTCCCAGGGAGAAGGCATTGTGTGAACTCAGAACAGTCCATAAAAACCCTTCATGTGTAGAGACAATACCTTTATTTATTTTATGTGGTGCCTTCACACTTCAGGAAGTACACACAGCTCAAGTGTGAAGGGAAAGGTTGATAGAAGGTGCTGGTCAAGGAGTGTAAGGCCACACTCTGTTATTCAGGCATCTGCTGAGGGTAACAGTGTCAGCAATGTTCCTCCCCGGAGATTGAAAGTCTGGGTTCAGCAGCTCAGGAGTCTGGAAGCCAGAGGCTAAAGCGGTTGACATCTTATTGGTCCAGCCACCCACCCGCGGAACTTTGAAGCAGGGGATTGGGGTGGGAAAGGAAGCCGAGAAGAGACAAGTGAAAGCACAGGGGGAGGTGCAGTCTCAGACCGGCCACATTCTCCTCTCTTCCTGCCCAGCTGGCCTCTCCTTCAGCTTAGCTCAGCCGCCTGCATTCAGCCCAATGTCCAGCTACGAATTCAGCCCCGTGAGGTCAGGGGAGGAACCCTGCTGCCAGATCTCTAAGAAAGCCCTGATTGGCGTCGGGCTGCTGCTGGTGAGCCTCGCGGTGGTGGTCGCGGTCGTGGTCCTGAAGGTGCGCTCGCCACCTGAGCTCTTGCAGTGGCACGGGCGTGGCAGCACCAGCCACTTTTCCGAGATCGTCCTGGGACGATGCTTCACTTACACTCAACTCATCCGGCCAGAGCTGAGGTGAGTTGGCATCTGAGGAGCACCGCGGGGCACCGCGCGCTGCAGGGCGCGGCGGGACACGGCGGGGCACCGCTGGACACAGCGCGGCGCGACGTGGTGGGGCTCCCCGCGGGGCACAGCTGGTCACCGCGCGCGGGGGAGCTGTCCAGATTGCTGGAAACAAAGCATCCTCTGTAGCGGATCAGCTGAGAGCCGTGGGGCAGTGCCCAGGAGGATTCCGGGCGGACGGCTCCAGGGGCCCCTGCGGGAGCGCTGGCCTTGGGCTCAGTGTGCCCGGCGAGGGCGCGCGGCTCCTTGGCCTGACCCGCTCAGCGGGGAACTGGCGGAGATGTCCGCATCCCGGACTAGGGGCCCCGAGCCCCGGCCCTTGCCGGGCTGCCGCCCTCCCTGGGTCCCAGCGCCGCTGCAGGGACCGCAAGCTAACTCGCAGGCGCAGGGAGTTGCTGACACTTTCCTCTTGGCTCCCAGTTTCCGTCAGGCCCCTTTGCCGGGTAAGGGCCCCGGCTGGGTACAGGCAACACCTGGTTAAGTGGTTGATCGAGCCTGAGGGGCGTCAGAAGGATCAGACCGCTGAAAGCACTTTTATTCCTTTATATGAAACAACACTCAGCTCTTTCGCGCCCCGAGATGCACGTGGCCATTAAACACAGCAAAAACTGTCAACTTTGAAGAGAGAGACGTTACTTATAAAGTGAGGTGCGTCATCAGCTCGGGAATCTGTACAGACCCTTGGAGATGCCACTCAGCGGGTTCACTGTGCCTAGCTGCTGACCCCTCTTAAAGGGAAGCACTTTTCAAATTTCTGTTTCTAAAGCTTTTTTTCCCCCCCGTAGAACCAATTTTTAAAAGTTGTACAGAAGGTGGAAGGAGACGGAATGGCACGCAGGGGGCGTTGCTCTGGGTGTTGGAGAGGGCAGCATTCCTCCTTCCTGGGACCCCAACTCAGTACAGGAGGGTGAGAGTGCGCCCAGCGGATCTGCTCCAGGTATCAGAAGTTTGAAGCGCAAATTGTTCATGTGTACAGACAAAGATCCCGTTAGGTGCTTTATTTACAGTAATTAAGTGCTTTGTTGAAAGAGAAACTAGAAGTTGAGATTTTCCTTCAGGTTGCACTTTAACAGCATTAATTAAATCAAGTAAATCCAACCTGAAATTGTACTGACCAAAAGTAATCTAATTTTTAATTGCATTTTTTTTAAAGAGGGAGAGGGAGAGAGCGAGAGAGAGAATTTTAATATTTATTTTTTAGTTATTGGCGGACACAAAATCTTTGGTTTTTGTAGGTGGTGCTGAGGATTGAACCTGGGCAGCATGCATGCCAGGCGAGCGCGCAACCACTTGAGCCACATCCCTAGCCCCTAATTGCATTTTTTTTGAGAGAGAGAGAGAGAGAGAGAGAATTTTTTTAATATTTATTTTTTAGTTTTCAGTGGACACAACATCTTTATTTTTTTTATGTGGTGCTGAGAATGGAATCCAGCGCTCCATGCGTGCCAGGCGAGCATGTTACCGCTTGAGCCACATCCCCAGACCCAAATTGCATATTAATTTAAGAGTTAAAAAAATTTTGGTTGTTCAAATATCTTCAGCAAATCCACACTATTGCTTAGATGAGCACATCTGTGTAGCAAGATAGATTCACATGAAAATTGCATGGCTTGTAATGTTTGTCAGAATATGTGAGATATATATATACACATACACACACACATTTGTTCAGAATAGCCATATATGTGTATGTATATATATTCAGCTAAATATTAATAAATTAGTGGTTATTTAAATCATAATCTAGTTTGAAAGTATCAGAATGCACATTTAAAAAATTATTTATTTATTCTAATTTGTTATATATGATGGCAGAATGCAATTCATTTTATATTACACATATAGAGTCACTGATTGTTCACAAAGTATTTTCACACCATTCTGTCTTCATACATGTACTTAAGATATTGATGTCTAACTCATTCCACTAGCTTTCTTACCCCCATGTACCCTTCTTTCCCCTCCCTCCCCTTTGCCCTATCTAAAGTTCCACCATTCCTTCCATACTCTCCCCCATCATCATTGTGAGTCAGCATCCTCATATCAAAGAAGACATTTGGGCTTTGGTTTTTTGGGATTGGCTTACTTCACTTAGCATTATATTCTCCAACTCCATCCATTTGCCTGCAAATGCCATGATTTTATTCTCTCTCTCTTTTTTAATATTTATTTTTCAATTGTAGTTGAACACAATACCTTTATTTTGTTTATTTAGTTTTTGTGGTGCTGAGGATCAAACTCAGGGCCTCGCATATGCTAGGCGAGCGCTCTACTGCTGAGCCATAACCCCAGCCCCTGGTTTTATTCTCTTTTAATGCTGAGTAATATTCTATTGTATATATATATATATATACTAAAGTTTCCCTATCCATTCATCTACTGAAGGGCATCTGGGTTGGTTCCACAATTTAGCTATTGTGAGTTGTGCTGTTATAAACATTGTCCCCGTAGTTTACTGTTTTTAAGTTCTTTGGGTATAAACAATGGAGGGGGATAGCTGGGTCAAATGGTGGTTCCATTCCAAGTTTTTCAAGGAATCTCCATACTGCTTTCCAGATTTGGCTGCACCCATTTTCAGTCCCACCGGCAATGTATGAGGGTTCCTTTTCCCCACATCCTCACCAACACTTCTTGTTATTTGTATTCTTGATAGCTGCCATCAGAATACACTTTTAATTCAGAATTCTAATTTTAATTCTCACCTGCTACTATTTTGGTAAGCATCCTTACAAACATCTCCTCTGTACAAACTCACATACACACAAACACAATTTTGTATAAATGGATTAATAGTAATAAGGTGCTTACTGTGTGCCAGGCACTTAAAAAAATTTAATTGTTCAATCCTGTACAACTATGTGGAGTAGTTTCTATTTTATCTCCATTTTACAGAGTAAGTTGCCCCAAATTAGACTCTAGGGACTGAACTCTTGGCCACTGACCTGTACTGTCCACACAGGTTTCATAGGTAGAGTGCCTGTATGATTTACCGTCTAGAGACTTTCAAAGTGGAAAGGGGATGTCAACTAACAAGCATGCTGAGTTCATGAGCTTTAGCCAGAATGGAGAATCACCTTGTCCTTGGTTATATTAAGAACATAAGCTCTGGAATCACACTGCTTGGGTTGAAACCTTGGCTCCGTCACACTGTGATCTTGGAAAAGTTACCCAATTGGTGCCATGGTGTTCTCAACTACAAAAATGAAAACATGAATGAGGGGACTCACCACATGGACACAATGTGTCAGATAATAAGAGGCATAATCTTGTCCTCTAATAAGTGCTTAGGATGTTATTGTTTTGGAAATGCAACATCTCAAGCACCTTTCCAAGCAATAAATATAGACCAAGGCTGTTCAAAATGGATGCCTTGTGTTATGTATTTGTGTTACAATCCAGTAAATCAATCCTTCAGTGATAGAATGTATTTTTTTCTAGTTTGTTACATTCTTCTTTTAAAATTTTTTTTTAGGTATACATGGTCACAATATCTTTATTTTGTTTATGTATTTTTATGTGATGCTGAGGATCGAACCCAGTGCCTCACATGTGCAAGGCAAGCACTCTGCCACTGAGCCACAATTCCAGCCCAAAGATTGGTCTCAGAGATTTTTTAATGTCGATACATATAGGTCAACCTCATTCTTTTTAACATCGCATCATATCTGTATGGTGATATAATCATTTCCAGTCAACAGAAAATTAGTTTCCAATTTTTAAATCCATTGATTCATTCATTCACTCAACAAGTATTTGTTGAGCATCTACTGTGCTGTAGGCAGTGATCCAGCCAATGCTGATAACAGGGGTGAATGCCATCACAAAGGCTTTGTTCTGCTTGGGAGAAACATGCTCCAATGAGCATCTTCGTGAGTCTACCTTTGTGTACAGTTTGGAGTGTCTGTAAGACACATTCCTAGTGATAGATTTGTTTGGGTTAAAGGGAAATTCATGCAGATTTTATATTTGTAATTTTTTTTCAAATTTCAGGTATTTCTAAATTCCCTCCAAAACAGGAGTACATTTTACAATCCCACATCCACCTGTCAGACAGCATGCTTTCCCCAAATCTCTTCATTGCTGAGTATTTTCAACTTTTTAATTATGAGAAAAATTGCATCTGATTGTTCTTTGATTAGTGTGAGTCTAGGCATCTTGTAGGCGTTTGTACTTTTATACTTTTCTTGTACATTCCTGTTCAACCTGTGGTCATTTCTGTTGAGTTGCTTCTTTATCTGGCCCTATGGGAATTCCTTATATGTAGTAGGTAATATTTATATTACCTACACACATGTGCACACACCACTCATTGCCTTAGAGCCACCCAGGAGCACGTTTCATGGGCAGCACCCTGGACTTCACTACGACCTTGAGGTCATTTCTGATTTTGAATTCGTGTACCAGGAAAGATTGGGATTGGCAGTTTTATTTCCACACCCAGCAAATCCTAACTTGGAAACATTTGCTCTTGATTCTGCTTGAAGTCAAGAAGGCTCTCCTCTCTTTGTTTCCATTTAAAATGTTTTATTTTATTTTTTTTAAACTACACCGTGAAGTGCCATTGAGATGTCCAGACAATGTTGGCCAAATGATGTCTAGAAAATATGGAGCATGTCACAAATTTGCGTGTCACCCTAGTGGCGAGGTCCTGCTGCTCTTCTCTGCATGGCTCCTCCAAGTCCACCTGGGGGCACTCATGGTTTCTTGGAGACCTTTCTTCTTTTGCCTGCCACCCAGCATCTGTGCTAATGCTATAGTGTGCTAGTCAGGGTGTCCAGAGAGACAGAAATAGTATGTGATAAAATAAGAGAGAGATTTTAAGAAACTGGCTTGTTGCGATTGTCAAAGCTGACAATCCAAAAATCTCTGCGGTGGGCCAGCAGGCTGGAGATCCAGGAAGAACTGATGTTGCAGCTTGAGTTTGAAGGAAGTCTCTTGCAGTATTTCCCTTTTTCTCTTGGGACCTCAGTCTTTTTCTTAAGATCTTCCACTGATTAGATGAGGCCCACTCACATCATGGAGGATTCTGTGCTTTAAAACAGGTCTATTAATTTAAATGTTATCTCATCTTTAAAATACCTCACAGCAGCAACCAGATGTGTTTGACCAAATGCTGGATACTGTGGCCCAGTCAACCCTTAAACTTAATCATCATACACATGTTTTAATTTTTCTATTTTATTTCCAGGTGGTATTTTCTGTATTGGTTCCAATAGTCACCAGGTCAGCACAGATTCAAGGGGAAAAGGAACAAATTCTACCCCTCAATGGCTGAGGGGGTGGGGGGAGGGTAACTCGAACCCTGTGCCTGGTTTAACCCTCCACATTTTTATGTGAGCCTTTTGTTGTCATTTCCTTCTGGTCTTTTTTTTTTTTTTTTTTTTGTTCCTCTGATGTGTCTATTGCTCTATTTTGCAATCTTCTATTAACTAGATTTACAATGATAAAAATCCAATACACGCCTCCTGCAATAAAACCGTGTTGAGTTTAGGAATTTTTAGTCAGTGATATCTTTGGAGGACCCAGAATAGTGCCTAGAATGTAATAAGCCTATTTAGTTGAATCAAGTGGAATGGCAGATAAGCCAGTATATTATACATAATACAAACCAATCCATAATAAATATGCCTCCCCAATGAACTTTTCAATATCATTATCCTCAAATCCATCAACTTCTGTTTTAGGATAAAGACTGTTAATTTGGCTTTCATGGAGTAGCTTCTTGAGATTCTTTACAGGTTGTAGGTATTTAACTCATTGCCTGTTCATTTTCTTTGGCTATTTTTTTTTTTTTTTAAAGAACTTCCTATCATCTACAAATCTCATATTCCACCAGTCTGGCTTATTCAATTTTATTTCCTGCTGGGGATTTGAACCCAAGGCCTTGTGCATGGGGAGCACACTGTGCCCTGAGCCAGGCTGCCAGCCCCTGCTGGTCTTCAGTGTGGTAGATGGGCACTGAGGCTGGTCCTTGGTTATGAAGCTGAGCTTCTTCCAGAGGGATCAGGTCTGCGTGAGAGTGGGACTCAGGGGATGTGGGAGGAGCCTGGGGGTGGGAGGACCTGCAGTGGTGGTGGGATTCTGCAGGAGGGAATAGAGAGCCAGCACCCAGAGGCAGACGGGCCTCTAGCGAGGTACCCGGACACTGTAACTTCAGTTCCACGGATCTTCCTGTCTTGGTGAAGGACAAGTCCAAGTCCCTGTGGAAGAGGGACTTGCGGCCCTGGGGAAGGCTGTGGACTGCAGGCTGCCTGGGCAGGAGCGCAGAGATGGGAGCAGGCGTTTCCCTGACAGCGCTCTCCATCACCAGCCCAAGACGGGCCGGAGGGGACCTGGAAGGAGGGAGGCCAGATGCCCAGTGGCCTAGCAGGTGGCTCATCATATTACAGTCCACCCCCTCTCAGCTTTTGTTTCTGTGTTTTGAGGTGCAGAGGATCAAACCCAGGAGTGCTAGGCAAGCCCTCCACCTGAGCCACTGTCCCTGTTAGTGTCTTAGCAGAAGCTGCTAGACTGAGTGTCCTTATCAGGTGGCTTGAACATGAGCGTGAACAGTCAAAGGTTTAGAGGAAACTCTTCTTGCTTGTTCCCTATCTTCTAATGATCCCTTCTGGGCCCATGTTGGCTCTCTTGTCCAAGTCCTTTATTTTCATGTGACAATTTTTAAAGATTCTCTTTCAATTTTGCTTCTCCTTCCTCTTCAAAATTTCCAGCCTTTCTCAGAGGTAATCTTAAATTTTACTTCCCCGTGCCTCCCATTTTAATGACTTTGGCATTTTATTAAGATCTACTCAGTAAAATTTATGAGCACAAAATGAAAAATTCATACAAACAATTGGAAATTCCAGAGCCAAAATAAATCTGTGATCTTTATAAGTTAATTGTCACAGTTATGTTATTATGATGACAGAATGTTGATTAATGGAGCCTACCTATAAGAAGTTAAGAATGTCAGCCAAACTTGCCCGGTTCATCACAATTTGAAATCATTTTATAAAGTATAAATTTCAAAAAAATTAAGATCATTGCTTTCACAACATATAGAATCAATACACACTAAAGATTTATTAATTTATGAGGGGATTAGTAAAATAATAAATTCAATTCAAAGAACATTTTGAAGCACTAAATATTCATAAGTATTTAAAAAAGTATATTAGACTTAATATTGGTATATTAGCTAGGTTTAGAACTGGTTAATTTTCTACAGAAACTTTGGAAATATCTCTTTTTTTAATCTTACAAAAATTATTTGCATCTCTAAAAGATAATATCTATAGGTTAGCATTTAACTTCATAAGGTTTGCACTATTAATTAATAGTAAACAGTAATTGAAAACAAATACATATTCTATCATATAATTAATTATTAAGTAAATCTGTCAAACAATATCTTAGTCTATTTTCTGTTACTATAATGAAATATCTGATATAGGGTAGTGTATAAAGAAAAGAGGTTTATTTGGCTCCTAGTTTGGAGGTTTAAGAGCCTGGTGCCTGCTGCTGCTGGGTTCTGTGAAGACCTTCTGACTACATCACAGCATGGCAGGTGGTATCATAAGGGTGGGATCATGAGTGGAAGAGATCTCATAGTGAAACAGGAAGCCAGAGACTAGAGAGCATCCAGGCTTGGTCTTTTTGTAATAACCTGTGGTCATAGAACCTAAAACGTCTATGGAGTATATCCCAGGTAAAGATAGTAGCATGTGCAAAGGCCCAGGAAACCGGCAAGAAGCCAGTATGTGGGGCTTTCTGTTATGAAAATCTTCAAACAGATGTAGACTAAAGACAACCCAAACCCATTCACCTGTCACTTGACTCCAACAATTATCAATGTTCTGCTGTTTTTATCTCACCTGTCTCCTGGCTTTTTGTCCCCTAAAGTACTTCAAGCAAATTTCAGATATTATAGCACCTTATCTGTCAATCCTTCAATTTATATCTCTATGAAAAATCAAACAAATGCTAAAGATATAACCATCATACAATTATCTTACCAACAAAATTAAGAATAATTCCTTAATGTCACTCAATATCTACCCTGTGTTCAATTTTCCATGATCTTCTTTATAATGTAGTTTGATAATTGATTTATTTGAACCAAGTCACATGTTGCCTGATGCTGACATGCGTCTTACTTTCCTTTGTTTTGCATCCATTTTCACTCAATTTAAAAGGCTTATTTATTGAAAAGACCAGGAAATGCGTCTCATAGAATTTCCTGCCTTCTGAATTTGGCCAGTTGCATCTTCGTGATGCTACTCAGCAGATTCCTCTGGTCGATTTTTACCTGGACAGTGAGAGCTGGGTTTGAGTAGGATCAGATTGGGTGTGAACTGGATACTTCCTAGAGAGAGCTGCCCTCCCTTCAGATCTTACCAGGAGGCCGTGATGAGGTTCATTTTGGGCGATGGACCGGGTTGGGTGCTTTGTGCCTGACCCATCCATTATAAAGTTCCACAACAGCTTCCCATTAACTAGTTTAGCAGCAGTGGAGGACTGTGCCACGATCCATTATTTTTGTAGGGATTACTACGGGGATATTTTCTAACTGGAATCTTCTTTCTGCACTTATTTACTCCAATTCTTCTAAACAAAGAGTTTTCTCTCATTCAGTGTTTGGTTCCCCTGAGAGACAGTCCATAAGAAAGACAGGATAGATGCTGGATTCTTTTCCTTTATTGATTACAGAGTATTATACTTTATTGATTATTTACAGACTATCGGTATGTATTGATTACAGGGTATTACAGAATTACAGAATATTACAGTATTATTGCCAGGGTTCTCCAGAGCAACAGAAGCAACAGATTATGTATATAGACAGACAAGAGGGATTTATTAGGGGGTGGCTCATGTGACTGTGGTGACTGAGAAGTTCCACAGCTGGAGACTGTGGCTGGAGACCCTGGGATGCTAGGCGCCTGGCTCAGTCCAAGCCTGCAGGCCTCAGAACAACAGGAGCCAGTAACTCTTAGTTGGAGGCCAAAAGTCTGAGAACCACAGGGCTGCTGCTGAAAGTTCTGGAGTCGAAAGGCTGGGAGCCCAGAGGTCTGAGGTCCAAGGTAGGAGTGTGCCCCAGCTCTCAGGGTGAGAGACCAGCTCATCCACACCTGTTCTCCCAGCTCTGGCTGAGTAGATGGTGCCTGCCACCTGGAGAGTGGGTCTCTCTGCTCGTCCACTGGGTCTCACAGGCTGGCCTCCTCTGGAATCCCTTAATCCATTCAGTCATTAGTTGACACCTAAAGTTCACTATCACAACAGACTCAAGAGTTGAGGCTCCATCAACTTCTAGAGAAGATCAACAAATTTCTCTTCTGAGTATCATTATAAACACACTTTTATATATTTGAAGTGTATCAATTCATTGCTGTCACTCTTTTTTTATTCTTTAAACTTTTCCATCTTTGGCCAGTAGGGTTCCTTCATGTTGTTCTAGGACATTTTAATGACCCTACTTGTTTTTTAGTTTCTTTCCTTTTATTTTTGTTTTCTTATTTTTTTTTTAATGTTTTGTCAAAATAAATTGCTCCAGGCTCATCTGGTAAATATTCTTCCCTAAAACTGGAATTGCCCATTTCTTTAAAGAATCCTAATTATTTTTATTGGGAACAAAATTTATGGACTATGTTAGAGTATTCCTTGCTACTGGGTTGACATAACTTTCTGGTCTATTTAGAGGATATCCATAGAAAACATTCTTTTTTAGAAGTGACAATTAAGTTATGAGTTCATATATACAACTTCAATTCAAAGCAAAGAGAACACTTTATTTAACATACTGTTTGTATTTCTTTTCTCTTACGCTGGAAATCTTGGTTCCTAATGACAGTAAAATAGTTATATGTTTGCTTTGCTTGTATGTGTTGTATATAATTGTTATATATTTGTATGTATGTATAACTATTATTACCAACAAAAAGTGATGTAAGCTTTCTTTTTAGTTCTTCTGTCCCTTAAAGTACAAGATACATGACACTAGTGATATGTAGTTAAGTGACTATGTACTGGTGTGTGGCACCTTAACTAAAGGCTCATTCTGGATGGAGCCCACAAACCATTTAGAAACTCTTATCATAATTTGGATGAGAGGTGATTGTGACTTGGGCAGGGATGGCTGATGGAGAGAAGTGGATGAAGTCTGC
The DNA here is from genome assembly GCF_048772815.1 of Callospermophilus lateralis. Taxonomy (NCBI): domain Eukaryota; kingdom Metazoa; phylum Chordata; class Mammalia; order Rodentia; family Sciuridae; genus Callospermophilus; species Callospermophilus lateralis. The sequence continues at coordinate 10,996,776 of NC_135312.1, forward strand.
ATATATTTTGATAGTAGATCCCATATGATTTGCATATGGGATGTGAGAGAAAAAAGAAGAAAAAACAAAGACTCCAGGTGTTTTGAGCTGAGCTAGAAAAATCAATTACCATCTCAAAAAAGGGAAATACTAGGGTGAAGCAAGTTGAGACAGGAAACAGAGGTTTGGTTTTGTGCATGTTGGTGCTGCGTTATCCATTGCCATCCAGGTAAAGATGTTGAACCGGAGTTGGACTGTGTGCATCTGGTATCTGGGAGAGGTCGGGGCTGAGGATCTACATTTGAAAGTCCATGCTGTGTAGAGAAGAAAACATTTTGGAAGGAGGAAGAGTGATCCGCTCATTCAGGTGATTCTCAGGGGTCAAAAATGATGAAGACTGGAAGTGGACCAATGGATTGATTATTGACAAGATCAGTTAAAGGCAGTGGTCGACATGAAAGCCTGTCTGGAATGAATTCCAAAAAAAGATGGGAAGAGAGAGAAATTGGAGACTATGCACAGAGATGCTTGCAAAGGATTTTGCTGGAAAGAATGGAAATAAGGTAGTGGTTGGTTGGATAAGCAGGGGTTCAAGATGAAAGAAATTGTGGCTTGTTTGAGAGGTATCTGCTTTTAAGTAGACTGAGAAGTCATCTAAGTCAAGAAGGCTTCCAGATTTCTAGAATTTCCTACAGTCTTTTTTAAAATTTTTAAAAAATTTTTTAAAAATTATTTTTATTTTTATTTATTTTTTATTGGTTGTTCAAAACATTACAAAGCTCCTGACATACCATATTTCATACATTAGATTCAAGTGGGTTATGAACTCCCATTTTTACCCCATATACAGATTGCAGAATCACATCAGTTACACATCCACATTTTTACATAATGCCATATTAGTGACTGTTGTATTCTGCTACCTTTCCTATCCTCTACTATCCCCCCTCCCCTCCCATCCCATCTTCTCTCTCTACCCCATCTACTATAATTCATTTCTCTCCTTGTTTTTTTTCCCATTCCCCTCACAACCTCTTATATGTAATTTTGTATAACAATGAGGGTCTCCTTCCATTTCCATGAAATTTCCCTTTCCTCTCCCTTCCCTCATGTCTCTGTTTAATGTTAATCTTTTCCTCCTGCTCTTCCTCCCTGCTGTGTTCTTAGTTGCTCTCATTATATCAAAGAAGACATTTGGCATTTGTTTTTTAGGGATTGGCTAGCTTCACTTAGCATAATCTGCTCTAGTGCCATCCATTTCCTTGCAAATTCCATGATTTTGTCATTTCTTAGTGCTGCGTAGTACTCCATTGTGTATAAATGCCACATTTTTTTTATCCATTCATCTATTGAGGGGCATCGGGGTTGGTTCCACAGTCTAGCTATTGTGAATTGTGCTGCTATGAACATCGATGTGGCAGTATCCCTGTAGTACGCTCTTTTGAGGTCTTCAGGGAATAGTCCGAGAAGGGCAATAGCTGGGTCAAATGGTGGTTCCATTCCCAGCTTTCCCAGGAATCTCCATACTGCTTTCCATATTGGCCTCACCATTTTGCAGTCCCACCAGCAATGTATAAGAGTACCCTTTTCCCCACATCCTCGCCAGCACTTGTTATTGTTCGACTTCATAATGGCTGCCAATCTTACTGGAGTAAGATGGTATCTTAGGGTGGTTTTGATTTGCATTTCTCTAACTGCTAGAGATGGTGAGCATTTTTTCATGTACTTGTTGATTGATTGTATGTCCTCCTCTGAGAAGTGTCTGTTCAGGTCTTTGGCCCATTTGTTGATTGGGTTATTTGTTTTCTTATTGTTTAATTTTTTGAGTTCTTTGTATACTCTGGATATTAGGGCTCTATCTGAAGTGTGAGGAGTAAAAATTTGTTCCCATGATGTAGGCTCCCTATTTACCTCTCTTATTGTTTCTCTTGCTGAGAAAAAACTTTTTAGTTTGAGTAAGTCCCATTTGTTGATTCTTGTTATTAACTCTTGGGCTATGGATGTCCTATTAAGGAATTTGGAGCCTGACCCCACAATATGTAGCTCGGAGCCAACTTTTTCTTCTATCAGACGCAGAGTCTCTGATTTGGTATCAAGCTACTTGATCCATTTTGAGTTAACTTTCGTGCATGGCGAGAGAAGGAGATTCAGTTTCATTTTGTTGCATATGGATTTCCAGTTTTCCCAGCACCATTTGTTGAAGATGCTATCCTTCCTCCATTGCATACTTTGTGGATTAGTCTCTGTGTCCTCTATTCTGTACCATTGGTCCACCCGCCTGTTTTGGTACCAGTACCACGCTGTTTTTGTTACTATTGCTCTGTAGTACAGTTTGAAATCTGGTATCGCTATGCCGCCTGATTCACACTTCCTGCTTAGAGTTGCTTTTGCTATTCTTTTATTTTTCCATATGAATTTCATGATTGCTTTATCTATTTCTACAAGAAATGCCATTGGGATTTTGATTGGCATTGCATTAAACCTATAGAGAACTTTTGGTAATATCGCCATTTTGATGATGTTAGTTCTGCCTATCCATGAACAGGGTATATTTTTCCATCTTCTAAGATCCTCTTCTATTTCTCTCTTTAGGGTTCTGTAGTTTTCATTGTATAAATCTTTCACCTCTTTTGTTAGGTTGATTCCCAAGTATTTTATTTTTTTTTGAGGATATTGTGAATGGGGTGTTTTTCCTCATTTCCATTTCAGAAGTTTTGTCACTGATATACAGAAATGCCTTTGATTTATGCGTGTTGATTTTATATCCTGCCACTTTGCTGAATTCATTTATTAGTTCTAGTAGTTTTTTTGTAGACCCTTTTGGGTCTTCTAGGTATAGAATCATGTCATCCGAAAATAGTGACAATTTAAGTTCTTCTTTTCCTATTTTTATGCCTTTAATTTCTTTCATCTGTTTAATTGCTCTGGCCAGTGTTTCAAGAACTATATTGAATAGAAGTGGTGATAGAGGGCATCCCTGTCTTGTTCCAGATTTTAGAGGGAATGCCTTCAATTTTTCTCCATTCAGAATGATGCAAGCCTGAGGCTTAGCATAGATAGCTTTTACAATGTTGAGGTAAGTTCCTGTTATCCCTAGTTTTTCTAATATTTTGAACATAAAGGGATGCTGTACTTTGTCAAATGCTTTTTCTGTGTCTATCAAGATGATCATATGATTCTTATCTTTAAATCTATTGATGTGGTGAATAACATTTATTGATTTCTGTATATTGAACCAAACTTGCATCCCAGGGATGAATCCTACTTGATCATGGTGCACAATTTTTTTGATGTGTTTTTGTATCCGATTCGCCAGAATTTTATTGAGGATTTTTGCATCTAGGTTCATCAGAGATATTGGTCTGTAGTTTTCTTTCTTTGAGGTGTCTTTGTCTGGTTTCGGAATCAGGGTGATGTTGGCCTCATAGAATGAATTTGGAAGAGCTCCCTCTTTTTCTATTTCCTGAAATAACTTGAAAAGTATTAGTATTAATTCTTCTTTAAAGGTTTTGTAAAACTCCGCTGTATACCCATCTGGTCCTGGGCTTTTCTTGGTTGGTAGTCTTTTGATTGCTTCTTCTATTTCATCCATTGATATTGGTCTGTTCAAATTGTGTGTATCCTCCTGACTCAGTCTGGGCAAATCATATGACTTAAGAAATTTATCGATGTCTTCACTATCTTCTATTTTATTGGAATATAGGTTTTCAAAATAATTCCTAATTATCTTCTGTATTTCTGTAGTATCTGTTGTGATGTTGCCTTTTTCATCCCGTATGTTAGTAATTTGAGTTCTCTCTCTTCTTCTCTTCGTTAGCATGGCTAAGGGTCTGTCAATCTTATTTATTTTTTCAAAGAACCAACTTTTAGTTTTGTCAATTTTTTCAATAGTTTCTTTTGTTTCAATTTTGTTGATTTCCGCTCTGATTTTAATTATTTCTTGCCTTCTGCTATATTTGCTGTTGTTTTGCTCTTCCTTTTCTAGGGCTTTGAGATGAAGTGTGAGCTCATTTATTTGTTGGTTTTTTCTTTTTTTGAGGAATGACCTCCAGGTGATGAATTTCCCTCTTAAAACTGCTTTCATTGTGTCCCACAGATTCCGATATGTTGTGTCTGTGTTTTCATTTATCTCTAAGAATTTTTTGATTTCCTCCTTTATGTCTTTTGTAACCCATTGATCATTCAGTAGCATATTGTTCATTTTCCATGTGATGTAGGATTTTTCCTTCCTTCTTATATCATTGATTTCCAGTTTCATTCCATTATGATCAGATAAAATGTATGGTATTATCTCCACCCCTTTATATTTACTGAGGGTTGCCCTATGGCATAATATATGGTCTATTTTTGAGAAGGATCCATGTGCTGCTGAGAAAAAAGTATATCCACTTGATGATGGTTGATATATTCTATATATGTCAGTTAAGTCTAGGTTATTGATTGTGATATTGAGTTCTATAGTTTCTTTATTCAACTTTTGTTTGGAGGATCTGTCCAATGGTGAGAGAGGTGTGTTGAAGGCACCCATAATTATTGTGTTGTGGTCTGTTTTATTCTTGAACTTGAGGAGAGTTTGTTTTATGAACACTGCAGCACAATTATTTGGTGCATAAATATTGATAATTGTTATGTCTTGTTGGTGAATGGTTCCTTTTAACAGTATATAATGTCCTTCCTTATCCCTTTTGGTTAACTTAATCTTGAAGTTGATTTTATTCGATATGAGGATAGCCACCCCTGCTTGCTTACGAGGACTGTGTGCGTGGTATATTTTTTCCCAACCTTTCACCTTCAGCCTGTGTATGTATTTTCCAATGAGATGTGTCTCCTGGAGGCAGCATATTGTTGGATTTGTTTTTTTAATCCATGTTACCAGCCTATGTCGCTTTATTGGAGAGTTTAAGCCATTAACGTTTAGAGTTACTATTGATATATGATTTGTACTTCCAGCCATGTTTGATTATTTATCTTTTTTTTAACTTAGTTTGTTTCTCCATGATTAGTTTTTCCCCCGCCCTCTGTCTTTACTGAGGCACTTCCCACTGTTGGTTTTGATTATTGCTTTTCATTTCTTCCTCGTGTAGTGTTTTGCTCAAGATGCTTTGCAATGCTGGTTTTCTGGCTGCAAATTCTTTTAACTTTTGTTTATCATGAAAGATTTTTATTTTGCTGTTGTACCTGAAGCTTAATTTTTTTGAATACAAAATTCTTGGTTGGCATCCATTGTCTTTCAGTGTTTGAAATATATTGTTCCAGGATCTTCTCGCTTTCAGCAACTGTGATGAAAAATCCATTGTTAACCTTACTGGTTTATCCCTGAATGTAATCTGCCTCTTTTCTCTTGTAGCTTTTAAAATTCTCTCTTTGTTCTGTATGTTGGATATCTTCATGACAATGTGTCTTGGCTTTGGTCTACTGTGATTTTGTGTGCTCGGTGTCCTGTATGCACCTACAATTTGTATATCCATTTCCTTTTTTATTTCTGGAAATTTTCTATAATTATTTCATTCAGCAGGTTGCTCATTCCCTTGGTTTGAACCTCTATACCTTCCTCTATCCTGATGACTCTTAAGTTTGTTTTTTTAATGTTATCCCATATCTCTTGGATGTTTTTCTCGTGATTTTTTTTACCAGCCTTTCTGAGTTGGCTAGACTCTTTTCAAGATGATAAATATTTTGTCTTCATTATCTGACGTTCTGGCTTCTACTTGCTCCACTCTGTTAGAGATACTCTCATTTGAGTTTTTAATTTGGTTTATAGTTTCCTGCATTTCTAGAATTATTGTTTGATTTTTTTTTATAATCTCTATCTCCTGATTTAAGATGCTTATTTGCTTCTTTTATGTGTTTATGTAATTCATTTTCTTTTTTTTTTAAAGAGAGAGAGAGGAGAGAGAGTGAGAGAGAGAGAATTTTTAATATTTTTGTTTTCTAGTTCTCGGCGGACACAACATCTTTGTTGGTATGTGGTGCTGAGGATCGAACCCGGGCTGCACGCATGCCAGGCGAGCGCGCTACCTCTTGAGCCACATCCCCAGCCCTATAATTCATTTTCAATGAGTTCTTTCACTGAATTTGCTGTCTCATATCCTCTTTAAGGTTCCATTCCATCTGTCTAAGGTATTCCTTGAGTTCTTTATTTGACCATTTTTCTGATGCCTCTAGGTCCTCCTGAATATTTAGGCTGTCCTGCATTGTTTGTACTTCTTTTCTTCCTTGCTTTTTCATGCTGCTCATGTTACTTCTTGTTCTGTTTAACTGCTGAGTTACTGTTTACTCCTATAAATTTATTTTATGCTTTGGAGGAAAGGTATTAGAAGGGAAGAGACGAAGTCACTAAAGAGAATGAGAGTAAGCAGGTAGAATTCAAGGAAGGGGGAATAAGGAAATTGAAAAGAAATGAAAAGACAAAAGAAAAAACTAGAAAATAAAAAAAGAAAAAAAATTAAAAAAATTAAAATTAAAAAAATAATAAAAAATATTTTTTAAAAATTTAAAAAATAAAAAAAATGAAAATGAAAAAAAAAACCCAAATAAAAAGAAATTAATAAATGCAGTCTTAGAGTTTGATTAACTTCTCTTCCAGTAGGTGGAGCTGTGCCCACCGGGTCAAGCTTCTCCTCTCAATACACGGGAACCAATCACTGTGCAGCAGCTCTTCCTCCCAGACTGGGCGGGTCTCCAATCCTGAGTGCCTAGGGCCTTCTCTTGTGTCCAGTCACTTCCCCATTTTCCTCAAGCCAGGCCCCGCTCACCGGTGATGTTCACCACAATACTGGCTACACGCCAGGTCTGTTGCTCCCGGGAGCCCTATTTTCTTGAACAACTGGGCACAGTCTCCCTGTTTGCCATTCCCTCAGACCCTAACTTTGTGGAGCTTGGGGCTGAGAACCCTCAGCGAATTTTGCTTGCCCTCCGGTAGCCACGCCCCTGGTAGCTGGTGCAAGGGACCTCAGTTGTCAGCACTGGTGGGAGCAGTAGCCAGGAGTTCCGCACTGCATGTCCCGCGTCGCTCCTGATTCCCTCCGTCTGACTATTGCACTCACGGGAGAGCTGGGAGGGCCCCTTAAGGTTTCCTTGCTGTGTGGAGAGGGAGGGCTAGGGGATTACACACCTGTCGCAGCTGGTTTCAATGAAGTTATCTCCTCCGACGCATTCTGGTGACGTCAGTTTTCTGCCATGGTGGTATCCCATACAAATGGCGACAGTTCATTCTCTTTGCCGGGTGACCAATGCAACGGGTGGGTCCTGACTGGCTCTCCTAAGCCCCGTCTCAATCCTGTGGCCACTGCCTATGAAGGCTTGGTTGGTATTAACCTCTGCAGGTTCAGAAGGGCCGACCAGTTGTTTTAGCGGGATCGTTTAGTGCTGGGTCACAGCAGTTTGTCTGCGAAACGCAGGTGAACGGGAGCTTGAATTCAGCCGATCCGGGCTCCGTGTGTGTTCTGAGAGGCCCAGACTGTGCGCCCCAGATCCATGTCAGCTCAACATTGCCTAGTGATCCTGAGCAAACAGCATTTAGACGGTTTACGACTCCCTATGCCTGTGTAGCTGAAGAGGTCAGAGACTTGATCTCTCCGTGCCCGCCGCCATGTTGGATCTGCCAGTGTCCTTCATGCACTTTTGGATCTTCATTCCAGGAGTAATCCTTGACTTTGGATCTGCACTCTGGTTATAGCTTTGTGGAATCTAACTCTGTTCCCAACGTGAGTAATTTGGTTTCCAGACTTCCCCTGAGAATGGTCCTCAGCTGCTTCTGACAGGAACTTCCCATTATGGACCTCCTACAGTCTTTTGCAATTGGCTTGCCAATATCAAATTCAGTAGCATTTTGAAGTGACTCACTTATGGTCATTTTAATCAAACCCTTAATTCTCATAAGAGGAATTTTTTTCTTTGCCACTTATAAATTCATGTATAATTTAAGGAAGTTATGTAATTGAAACAAAAATGCCAAGCATAAACATATTTATGAAAAGTCTGACAACCAAGTGGCTGACAGCTGCTAGGTATAGTAGACAGTGGCTTGGACGGTGTTGCAGGCTGCTTTACAGAGAGCCCACAGTGCTGAGTAGTACTGTGAGTCCGTTAAATAAGGGTCAGCGAAGATTTTTTTTTTCAATAAATGAATTTATAATTAGCCAGGCTTTATTGCCCTTAAAAGAACCTATTATCAATGGATCAGATCAGAAAACCACAAAGGCATGAGTTTTCTTAAATGAGGAATGGTGGTAAGAATAGATATGAGATGCTGAAGGAGAAAAACAGGAAACGGAGTGACAGAGAAACCAAGAATCAGCTTCCTGTGTGTGTTTGTGTGTTTCAAAGACCAAGGGGTGAAAAGGGGAGAGATGGTTATGTTCATGGATGTATGTAGTTGATCTGCATAGGGATTAGAAGATCATTTTTATTTTTTTTTAGCAAAATATCACAAATAGATATACAGTCTGGTGGAGAGGATGGTAAAAATCTTATTCTTAAGACAAACAAAAAAAATGGAAGCATAACTGGAACAGGAGATAACATTGTTGTTCCCTTCAGTGACTGATGTTTTCCTGATGATAAAAGTGAAATGTACCCACTGTAAGACATTTGGGGAAAATGAAAAAATAGAGAAGAATATAAAGTCACTTAACTCCCAAAGTAAAATTATAAATAGTGAAGAATACCACACTTTAAAAATACATATGTAAAGCTTAAGGAGATCCACAAAATACTTACTGCTTAAATAGTACTCAGCATGCCTAGTTTTCTAGACAATTTGAATTTCTTTTATGCTGTGGTAGTTTTAAAAAATGGCTAAGCTCCACTTTCTACTTTCTACTTCCTGTTAGGATGTGCCAAACAGGTGCATCCATGCTACAGAAAGTTATTCTACATAGTTGATCTTTGGATGTTTTAAAAGGACATTAGAAACTCCTCCAGGGTACGTTTTTGCTGGACCATGGTCCAAGTTTTCCTTGATATTCCTTTTATTATAACTACCTTTGGCATCAGTTAAATCTTATGGAATTCATAGTAAAGTTGCTTCCCAATTATCTTGTTTCCTAGGCATAAGAATTTTATTTATGAATTTATTTGTAGCGGTCATTAAATCTCCTTGGTAATTCTTCAAGGGCAAAGAAAGATTGAAATCAGCATTGAAACTGGGAGAGATGGAGATCCACAAAGGAATGATGGAGATTTAGATCAAGGACAACTGATGACATTTTGGAGACCTGCTTTAATGATTTTGTATACATTACTTTTCAAAAGTACTCTGGAATCCCAGGATGTGAACATATCAATTACATAGAACTGTACACTTTCCATTTACCAAGTCTAGTTTTCTTCATTCTTCACCCATAAGGGACCTCCTTTTCCTCCTTCTGTATTTGCATATCTTTCTTTCATATTGCTCAGTCAATGTCTCTTCTCAAATTTTTAGTGTGAAAATGTTAAGTTAGGAGCAACTTAAACACACTGAAATGTCCATGGAGAAATATTACAAATACCTATTTACCCACCATGCAAAGTTCATAGACAGTGAAATTTTGCTGTATTTGCTTTACTTTTCCCCCCTAGTTTTTAAAGAAATAACATCACAGTTAAAATATCCCTTCCTTCACATTAGATTGGGTAGAGAGAAGTGATGGGAGGGAAGGGGAGGGAAAGGGGGGAATGGAAGGACAGCAGAATAAAATAGACATTATTATTGCTGTGGGTATATGCGTGACTGTATGACCAATGTAATCTGCAACCTGTACACTCAGAAAAATGAGAAATTATATCCCATCTGATTCAAATGTATGATATGTCAAATCATTGTACTGTCATGTGTAACTAATTAAAACAAATTTAAAAAATGGAAAAAAAATAAAATATCCCTTCCTCCAGTTTCTTTTTCTCTTTCCTTGGAGGCAAATACTGCTACTTGTTTCTTGGACATCTTTCTAGAAAGAGTCTCTGCCCCCATGATGATATATGCATCTGTTCTTTTCTCACACTTATTCTCTCCTCTGGGTCTCACTTTCCTGGCTTGGCTGTCGGCATAGCTCTGTCTCATCCTCTCAGGCACTTAGTATTCCATTTTACAAATTTACAGCACTCTAGCTTTCTATCTGTGGACATTTTAATTGTTTTAAATCTTTTGCAATGTGTTATAAAAAATCCTGTGGTAGAATTCCCCTGTGTGTATGTGTGTATGTGCATGTGTGGAAACTAGAATCCTATGGCTGAGTTAAAATGTGCAATACTTCTAATTCTTAAAATATCAGATTTCTCCTCCTGTGTCAGTTCTCTTCTTGAGGTGATGAGAGTTCCTTTTTCCCCACACCCTCCCTCACAAGGTACCCTCAATCTGATTATGATGAGAGAAGATGTTAACTCAGTTTCATTTTAGTTTGCTTTTATTATGTGTATTTGCCTTGCAGAACTATTTTTTTTCAATTTAACAATATATTTTTGGTAATTTAAAAACAATAAAAATTAATACATACTGGCATATGAGTCCTAGTTCATGGATTTTAATTGCTTCATAGCATCCTGAGACTCCATACCATATGTCCATCCATCTAGCCTCTGATTCTCGAGTTTTTGATGGCATAAATAATGCTAAAACATGCTACTTGGCCATATCATTTGTTCCCTTGGATCTTTATCTAGAGATAGAGTTCCCAAGTTACAGAACAGGCCGTCTTTACCTTTCCTGGGTGTGTTAAGTTTGCCAGGACTTCATAACAGAGTCCCACCAGTCAGGTGGCTTCAACAGCAGAAATGCACTGTCTCATAGTCTGGAGGCTGAATATCCAAAATCAAGGTACCAGCAGGGCTGATGCCTCCTGAGGACAGTTGGGGAGGCTCTAGATGTGCCCTGCCCTGCTCTTGCTCATGGATGGTGCTCACTCTGCCTTCAGCTGTCTTCCCTCTGTACCTGTCTGGCTGCAAGTGCAAATTTACCTTTCTTTTTTTAAAAGACACAGAGATTTATTTAGGAAAACAAGGAATACACACTCAAGGGAGAACACAGGCCATCTCCAAAGGCCGGCATTTTCCTTTTTGAAAGCACCCCAGTCATATTGAATTAGAACCCACCTTAATGAACTCAGTTTAACTTAATCATACACAAAGATCTTATTTCTGAATAAGGCCACATCCTGAGGTACTGGGGGTAATGACTCTAATGCCTTTTGAGGAACGCAGTTCAACCCATGACACCTGGTCTGCCAGTTAGGATGCTTTGGGCAACAGAATGCTCAACGGAAAGAGGCTTCACAGGAGAGATTCTTAACACACAAAACAAGCCACCCAGAAGCAGGGTGGCCCCAGTGTCTGTTCAGCGCTCAGAGGGGGCCAGGCATGTTCTTTCCACTCTTCTGTCTTCCTCGGGTGGCGTTTGTTCTTGAGCTTCTTGTCACAAGGTGGCCGCTGCAGTTTCAGGACTAGGATTAAACCTAGGAACAGAGAGCAGGGGATGGATGACAGTGTCCTCCTTTCCGGCCTCTTATCGTCAGGGAATGTTACGGTTCCCAGAATCCCTCCCATGACTGTTCTGGGATTCCTCTCAGATTTCACTGACCAGCACGGGGCTATGTGGCTACCCCATGCTCTGAGGGAAGCTGGGGAGTGGGTATTTAATATTTTGAATCATGTTAGAAGACACGCTTTGCCAGGAGGGAAGAAGGGTAAAGGAATCTGTTTGAGAAGGGAACCAACTGTATTTGCTGCCACATTCCATAGGTCTCAAATGGTCTCCAAATTTGTTGCATCTATTCCCTTTAAAAAAAGCAGTGCAAAGTCCCCATTGCCAGACTTCTCTACTATCATTTGGAATTGTCAAGCAAAAAATTTTGCCTATCTCTTTGTGCTTTTCATTTTAATTTTTCAGATCACTAGTATAGTTAATCATCTTTCCTTGTATTTTTTAGTTAATTTCAGTTTCTTCTGTGAAATGCATATTTATTTCTTGTTCATTTTTATATAGAATCGTCTCCTTCCTTTATACATTCAAATCTTTTGCCAGTTAAATAGGCTGCAAATGAAATCTCTTGATCTCTAGCTGGACTCTTCCCTTTGTTTCTGGTGCCTCTTGTGTTACTGAAAACTTAAGTGTAATCATAGTTGTATTTTCTTTTATGATGGTGAATTTTTATCTTATTCAACAACTGATTTTTTTTACATAAGGTCACAGGAAAGTCTCATATACATATGTTTTTAATTTTGGCTTTTTACAGTTAGGCCTTTAATCGGTTTGGATTTTATCTTTGAGTGTGATGAAATTAGGAAACTAAACTAATTTTATTCCCACCCCAGATGGGTCAGAAGTTGTGCGATGCTGCTTGTGAAACAGAGCATCCTTTACAAGGGCTTCAAGTTGCCATCTCTGTTGCATAACAGGCGTCTCTGTGATTTCTTTCGGGGAGGTCTCTTTTTTGATCTGACGTTGATTTATTTTGCCTTCCCCTCATGACTAACGATATTGAACATTGTCTTGTAAGTTTACAGAAGAAAGTATTCAAAAATTTCGCCCCATCTTCAAATTTAGTTTCCTGTTTTTACTATTGACTTATGAAAGGTTTATGTACTCTGAACATGAGTCCTTCAGATGTGTACTGAAAATATGTCCTCACGTTTTGTGACTTGCCTTTTACTTTCTTTAATGGAGATTTTTAGAACAAGGATTTCCTTTATTAACCTAGATAAGATTCAATCTATTTCAAAAAATATATTGCTTATGCTATAAGTTTTTAATCTATTTCTAGTTAATTTCTTGTTTATTGGATAAAGTAAGGGTTAATTTCCTATTCACTTGGCCACATAAGAAAATTTATCATTATTGAAAAAATTCTTTTTTCCCCCATTGAATTGCTTTGACACCTTTCTGAGTATCACATGCAAGTATAGATTGCTTTCTGAACTCTTTTCTGTTCCCTAGATTGACATCTATTCCTTCACCATCAATACATTGTCTAGATCACTCAATCTGTATGTTAAGCCTTGACGTCAAATAGCCAAATAGCTCTCAGTCTTTCTGTCTGTCTGTCTTTTGTTCATTGCTTTGGCGAGATTATTTGTATTTTCACTAAATGTAGAACGAGTGTGTCCATAGTTTTAGCAGAATATGTAGAAATTTTGACTTGGAATCTGTTAAATCTATAGATAGCTTTATATTCTAGTTACCATCTTAATTTTGAGTCTTCCAAATCGTGAATATGGTATGCCTCTCTGTGTCTTTGAGATGTTTTTACATTTCTCTCAGAAATGTTTTGATTTCAAAGTTTTGCATACATTTGTTAAATTTATGGCTCAGTATTTTCTACTTGTACATTTTTATAATTTTAAGTAGAGATATGGGTAGTACATGCACACCCATATGCATATGTTTGTGTGTGTTTAGGAGTTTATGTATATATATACAACTTAATTTAACTAGGTTTTCTAATTGTTTGTTGCTGGTGTATAGGAATGCTGTAAGTTTTGAATGCTGTAATGTATCCAAAAGTTCTAAACGGAAGTAAACTTAACATATTTGAGATGATTTGGGCACATAGTGGGTTAAGGGCATAGCAGTACAATTTGAGGTCAGGGGTAGCCAAGGACCAGTGCTCATCAAGGTAGAGGTATTTAAATTTCTTTTCATAAAACACATTTCATAAATGATACAATCTTACCCTAGGGTGGATGTCAATGTTATGCATCCCCATGGCAACCACTCAGTTCACCTTATTGAAATCTCTTATTTAATGTCTATACCCCCTGTGCACTAATAAAGGCCTTGGAAGGTGGGGGCTATGTGTGTCTTGCTAATCTCTGTGCCTTTAAAGTCCATAATCCTTTTCCTAAAACACAATAAGAACTTATTGACTAAAATAATGCAATCATAAAACAAATCAAGTTATATTTTATTGTATCTTGTAAATTCATATTTGTAACATTTGGAAATTTTAATGACAAAAAAAATGATAAATGAGTTTTAAGTGAATATCAGAGTTTGAAGTCAGGAGTTATAAAATGATTTAAGAATTTGTTTTGCTTTAGAGTTTTGGGAAATTTTTCATTCAAGGAGATGATCAGCAAGGAACTGTCCTGCTTAATATCCTAAGAAATGGCATTCTAGGTCTTGAAATGGGGATGGTAAGTGAGAACATGGAAAGATAATGCAAGGCTATCACTGTCTTGGTGGTGCATTTGTAATATGCTCAAATACAGGCAGTGTTTCCCAAGATCTTCCCCCAAATAAATTCTCAAAATGCATGATTTGACATAAATGGAAGAACAAGAGGAACTAATAATGGAAAGGCGACCCCCCCCACACACACCCCTGCCTGCAGTCACCAGCCATTACATTTGAAAACTGAAACAGCTCTTGGTGTAAAGGTCCTTACTAATCATTCAAATGGTCCATTCTCAAGCCTCGTCTTCCTGATCGTGAGGAGCATCCAGCACTGTCATCACTTCCTCCTACTTAATATACTTTCTTCTCTTAGCTTTCAGAAAAACCCATTCTTCTGCTTTTTGTCCAAATTCCTGGTTGCTTGCTTTTAGTCTGAACATCTTAATGTTGGTGATCCTCAAATCTCCATTCTTGATCATTTCTCTGTCTTTTGAATACTGGTCTCCTATGGTCTCACGGCTTTTTCTCTTCCTTCTGGGCTTCACACTCATGTGCTTGTCGGTGTATTCCAAGCTTCACTTGGGGGTCTAGTAGACATTTGAAGCTCAACATGTCCAAAACTGAACACTGGTCAGTGCTCCCTCCACCCAAATCCTTCTCCATTTTAACTGATGGCAACTCCATCCTTCCGGTGTTTCAGGCCCCAAACTTTGAAATTATCATTGATCCCATATCATTTTGTCTAATACCCCTGTACCCAATTTATTAAGAAATCCACAGTGAACCCAGAATGTGTCACTTGTCATTGCCAGACTACTGGGCTAGCTACACTTACCTTCTGCCCTTTTCAGACTACGCTCAACAAACCAGGCAGAGAAATTCTTTGTAATTTAAGCAACATTATGTCCTTCTGTGCTCAAAATCCTCTGTGGCTCCTCACTTCACCTCAAGTAGAAGTCTAACTCTTTACAAGGACTGACAAAGCCCTGCTCCTGGCTTACTCGGCTCCAGCCACACCATCTTCTGGATGTTTCTTGGACAGATTAGGCATTACAGCCTTGGGGAGGCTTTTCCTGCCCAGATCGTTGTCCTCCCTTGGGCGTTTGTGTGGTTAAGCCCCTCACTTCCTTCAGTTCTTCTCAGTTTTGTCCCCACCTTACTTAAGGCTGCACACTGCCATCTCCTCCCCCACCATTCCCGGCTCTTATCCGACTCGCTTCCCCCCTTTTCACATAAAACTTATAACTTTCTAGAGTGTTGTTATGGTTTGGATATGAGGTGTCCCCCACCAGCTCCTGGGCTAGGCAAGACTCTTCAGAGGTGACGTGATTCGATTATGAGAGCTGTAACCTAGTGAGGTGGCAGGTGGGACATGGCCGTAGGAGGCGGGTCACTTGGGGGCATGCCCTCCAAGGGTGCGTCTGCCCTGTGGTACCTTCTCCCCCTCTCTGCTTCCTGGCTGCCATGAGTGGAGCAGTGCTCCTTGGCCATGTCCATCCACCATGAGGTTCTGCTTCACCTTGGGCCCAGGGCAATGGACGCCATTGACCATGGATCAAACCTCTGAAACAGAGAGCCCAAATAAACTTCTCTTCCTCTAAGTTGTTCTTGTCAGGTCTTTTGGTCACAGTGACCAAAAAAAAAAAAAAAGTCTGTCAAAACCAAGTATTGTATAATTCACTATTCATTATATTTATTGGTTTTGTTAGTCCTGACCTAGTAGAATGTAAACTCTCCCAAGGACAGGAACCTTTGTCTCTTTTGTTCTCTGGTATATCCTATGTGCTCATAAATGCACCTAGAACATAATGTATGTTCAATAACTATTTGCTGGATCAATTAATTAATTAATTCTCCTTCCCTCCTTCCCTCCCTTCATTCTCTTCCTTCCTTCTTTCTTTCTTCCTCCCTCCTTCTCTTCCTTCCTTCCTTTCTCCTCACCCTCCTTCCTTCCTTCTGGGGATTGAACTTCCCTTCAACCTGAAGAATTAGCTTGCTGATCTTATAAGACACCGTATTTCCCAAATTCTACCTTTTTCACGACCCTCATCACTCACTCACTTCTCCCACAAGGTGGCAGGCTTGACCCAAGGAACAGGCTCCAGTGGCCTCATTGGAGAATTCAGTAGCTGAATGAACTTGTTTGCTTGCCTTGTGCAGAGAGAGCCCTCCCAGCAGGACTTGACAACTGGAAAATTCCTACATTGCATGTCACTAGCTGAGATCTAAGTGCTTTTAGGGAAGTGGATTAGAGTGAGAGCTTTGCACGTGAGTGACACAGGAAGGTGATGTGGCTTGATTGATGGGGACTTTGAAATACGGCTGCTGTTCAGGGAATGATGCAGTTTAGGGACGGTTGA
Organism: Callospermophilus lateralis; assembly: GCF_048772815.1. Classification (NCBI taxonomy): domain Eukaryota; kingdom Metazoa; phylum Chordata; class Mammalia; order Rodentia; family Sciuridae; genus Callospermophilus; species Callospermophilus lateralis. The sequence goes on from NC_135312.1 coordinate 11,013,207, forward strand.
ACATCTAGAGTAGGCTGTCCGTGTACAAACCGGGTCTAACCACCAAATGTTTCTTCACCCTGGCATAAGACTTTAACTGTTTCTGCCCCACTCACTTTATCCTGGTGCCGGGGAATAGGGGAGCCCTGTTCTGATCTTGAACCTTTCATATGATGACTCCCCAGTCCTTGGTTTTCATTTATGTTAGAACCAACTCTCCTTGGAGGGAGGGCCATGGTTTTAAATTTCCTGTGGGGGGCAGCATTGTCCAGGGAGAAGAACAAAGCTTGGCCGGTAAGTTTCGCCACCTCAGGTGGGTGGAAGGTATACTGAGCTTCGGTCTTCTGAAGCTGAGGGACAAGGCTAGGGCTTTGTCCCTAGGGGTGAGTGGGGTGAGTGGGAACTGTCAGTGTACGTTGGTGCTTAGTGGAGGGTCTAGCATGAGGGGGGCACTGTGTGGCAGTGTTGGCCCCCTTTCTTCCTCCAGCTCTGGGAACCTGGAGTCAACCTACCTTGGGTGATGTCAGAGGACCCGGAGAGGGTGAGAGGTGAGCTGCGGGGAATGTCTGGAGGCAGACGGGGTGAGTGAGCGGTCTGGGGTCTACTGACAGGAGGAGAGTGGGAGGAAAGAGGAGGACCTGCCACAGACCTTCTGTGCTGATGTTTGTGTCAGGACTCAGCATATGGTTTGTAGACACCCACAGTGTTAAGTCTCAGGCCCCCATCTGGGGGACAAAGCAGAAAACTGCTATCAGATTAAGATTTCTCCTGCCTTGCAGAAGTTGCTTATAGAGCTTCTGCCAATCATAAACACAATAAGCCATTCCTGTTTTCACAGACGTTTTTGTTTCCATTCGCGATCATTCGTTACTGTCCATGCCCCCAACTCATGACCACTGGAGACACGCTGGAATGGGGCCAGAAGGCTTGCTGCTCTCTGTAAGGAGGGAGAACACACCACAGGGACTCCCAGGGCAGGAGGGGGTCTGGGAGGACTTACAGGATTTGGGCTAGTCTGGCTAATCTGAGGAGATTTGAGGAAGGTTCAAGGCGGTTGGCTTAGTTTGCTTGCTCCCAGGAAGCAGGGGCGTGGGGTCACTCTGGATATACTATCTTAATAAATCTTGTCCACCATCCAGGAAGAAGGAAGGCCCAAGCAGCAATAGCCAAGGAAGTAGCAGTTGCTCCATCAGGGATGACAAAAGGGCCTGTGGGCCCTGTATTGTGGGCTGGACGTTGTTCTTGTGTGTGCCCATGTCACAGCCCACCGTGTCCTGTCGAGTGGGAGACACTGAGGCCCAGCTGTGAGGCCAGGCCAGCTCCGAGGTCAGGGACCCCGCTGCTTCTTCTGCTCTTTCATCTCCAGATCTCCACATGGAACCCGTGTGCTTTAGCCTGGGCCGGAAGGAGGTAGAGCAGCTGGGCCATCAGGGAGGGCTGCCCCATAGGAAAGGAGGAGAGTCATGGACTGGCCCACTCTCCTTGTCGTCTGGACCTCGGGGTGGACGGCTGGCCACAGGGGCTAAACAGAGACTCAGTTCTTGAGTTCCCTTAGTGTTCAGGATGTCCTTGACCGAAGGTTTACTTCCAGGAAATAAATTCAGAATCTGTGAGGCACGGCTCCCTGGAGAATCCTGTAAGCTGTCGAGCTCCCTGTGGAGTGAAATGAGGATGCTTCTTACCTAGGTCCTTCCGCTCTGTGACACCTGCAAAGCCCCTTGGTGACCTGACCCAGTGTTCTGGGCTGGGTTCTAGCACGTGGCCCTTGCAGGAAGGAAGGCAGGCCCAGGGGGCTTCTCAAGGTGGACCATCCTTTCCTTGTTTCACCTGAGCCTCTTCATTACCTGTCACCTTGACCTTGTGTGCAAACTTTGATGCTGGGTACGATGTGTGACTTGGCAATCTAGTCTTGCTTAGGGATGCAAGGAAGTGGTCTGCAGCCTTAGCCCCCTGCCATGCCCATCATGTCGTTAGAACCCAGCATATGGTGTGTAGACACCCACACTACGCCTTTCCTGGTTATGTGGCGTGGTTAACTGGATAAGGGATGAGAAAAGGCACAGTGCAGCCAAAAGACAGAGGGGAAAGGCACAGAAATACCAGGGGTGTCTCCCTTTCCCCTTCTCCTTCCTTCCATCATACTCCACAACCTCTCTTTCTTTTCTTCTTACTGAGGATTGAACCCAGGGGTGTTCTACCACTGAGCTACAACCTCAGCCCTACGTATTTGTTTATTTAAATTTTGAGACAATATTTTACTAAATTGCCCAGACTGGCCTCCAATTTGCAATCCTTCTGCCTCAGCCTCTTAACCTTGTCTTGTTTAGCATCTCCTAAAATGTTCCCATTTTCTGAGACCTTCCAGCAATCTCAAACATTTGAATCTAATTGCACAAGCAACTTAATAACAAAATTTTCATTTTGTTATGACCACATTGTTATATATGTTTTCTATAGAAAAATTGAAAATATAAGGATGAAAAGAGAAGGTCACAAAACAGTCCTTATACTCTCAGTATCCAGAGATAACTATCCTTCAAACACACTTCGTTACTGTGGGATTTCTTTTTCCAGTTTTTAAAATTGGTTGTGATCAGACTGGATCATTAATCTTTAAAAAAATTAAACTCTATTTTTTAGATCATTTGTGCCGCAGTCTGGCTGGGCACAAATCACAAGCCACTCAAGCAGGAACAAACTTTATTTCTGAACTCCACCAGCACACTCCACACACGCTCCCCAGGAACTCTCCCAAATGCCACCCATGCGGCTCCTCCCGGCACACACCACACCAACCGGAACTCTCACCCCCGGAACTTCACCAACCAATGGGAACTCTCCGGGAATCCCCGCGAGAGCACAAGCGGAACTCAACGGGAACTCCGCGAGAACTCAAAAGTCATCATCTTAATGGCTCGCTGGTGTCACCTCTCAACCACTACTTCTGGCAAAAATGCCATGTGTCATCCCAACTCGGCTGTGGCCCTCAACACATTTGCATAATAGATGGATCTATTTTTGCCACAAGCAAACAACATATAAAGATATGGAGTAAATGTAGATGATCCCCTTCATTCTCCTTCACTCCAACTCACAGTTGGGGGCAGATTTTTTTTTTCTATTTTTTGTAAGTTTACTTTTTTCACTTAAATGTAAACTACCATTTCTCAGCTTTCCCAAGCTCTGTGTAAGTACATTGTTATAAAGTTATCAGTGTATATCCTGCTGAGCAGAGTCACCTGACCAAACCATCCTGTTTGCTGGCTGCATTTCGAATCACTATGGAACCCACCACATGCTAGAAAGTAGCTGAAATCAAACCCACAGTGGTTATAAATGTAGATGGGTCTGTTTCTATACTCTATAGTAGACAATGTCCCACTTCTTTTTATTGTGTTTTCAAGTTTTAATGCCATGGGCAAATCGCCAATGTGCCAATTTTAATGAGTTTTTTTTTTTTTTCCTTTTCTACTGCTCTGTGTCTTAGCCATGAGTCCCTTGAGGATGGAAGTGATATGTAGGCGTCTTTATAGCCCCTGGCATGAGGCTGACAGCGGGCCCTCAACAAATGTGAAATGAAAGGATGGGTGCAGGAAACAACCCAAGTGCCCATCGACTGCTGAATGAATCAGCAAAATGTGGTGCTTATACACCAGGGTATATCACTCAGCCTTAGAAAGGGAGGAAATTCATCGCACACTGCAACGTGGATGTACCTTAGAATGTCATGCTGAATGAAACCAGCCAATCCTAAACAGACAAATACTACATGATTCCACTAATATGAATCTGCTTGAGTCGTGAAGTTGATAGGAACAGGAGTTAGAATAGTGGGTGCCAGTGGCTGGGGATAGGAGGCGTGGAGAGTTAGTGTTTAGTGAGTTAGGGTTTCAGTTTTGTAGGTTGAGAAGAAGTCAGGAGATTGGTTGAAAAACAATGTGAATGTATTTAATAGCAATGAATTTGAAACTTAAGAACAGTCAAGATAGGGCTGGGAGATGGAGCTCATTGGTAGAGCACCTGCCTAGCGTGCAGGAGGCCCTGGGTTCCATCCCAGCACCACAAAAACAAAGAAATAAGAGCCATCCAGGCTTGGTAGTGGACTTCTATAGCCCCAGCAACTCATAAACTGTGTGTTATTTATTTTTTACTACAATTGAAAATATAAAAGAAACGGGGGAGGTATGGAAGTAAAACAGTATTTCTATTTGCTTAGACTTGGGTAGTTTTCATTTTTTTCTCCTCAAATTACAAAGTCTTAAGCATAAAAATAATGGGCAGCATGTCCCTGTCTTTTTCATTTGCAAATATACTTAAATGGGAGACCCCATGTTAGAAAAGCTCAGATTTTCTTCAAGGTGTCACATGATCAGCAGTCCATGTGCAGGGAGTGTGGACACACTCTTATTGGTGGTGAGAGCAAGGTGGGGGGGGCATCTGCACCATGGGGTATGAACATCAGCAGGAAATAAATTTTTTTTTTAACAGAAAACTTTTGAGGATGACCAAGTTTTAGGATCTTATATCTGAGCAGTTCAAAATCATATTACAAATTCCCTTTTTCCTTTAGAACTATCTCGGGGGCTTGCCTTAGTCATTAGGAGCTATGCGTGGGGTAGACCACACCTGAGGTAGCCTTATGGTTGAAAGTATGGGTTCAGGATGTGGGTGATCCAAGGATCAAATTCTGGCTGGGATACTTATGGAGTCTTGGGCAAATTATTTGGTTTTCTGAATTCATAAGTTAAAGGAAGGTAATAACGATAGGTCTGTGTGAATAAGAATCCAAAGAATTGCCAAAGAAAGGCATGGCCAGACACCCACCTGAAGAAAGCCCTGGTCAGTGTTAATTGTGTGGCTGTCATGGTCACTGCAGAGATGAGGTGTTGATGACTAAGTGGAGAGCTGTGGGCAAGTTGGAGTAGAGGGAGTGGTGGGTGGTGGAGGAGGGGAGGTGGTGGGAATCAAAGAACACCGGAGAGTGCTGGGGAACCAGGTGGGTATCAACAAAGCCGCCCAACGACTAATGCCTGGCCTTGAAGAGCTGGGCGCAGTTGGGCCCATCTCTCTCTCTCTCTCTCTCTCTCTCTCTCTCTCTCTGAACTTCCTGTTTGTCACTTGTGAAATGAAAGGGGTCCATGAGATCCCTTGTCTTCAGTCCTCGCTGACTCAGAATCATTTAGGAGAACTTCTTATAAAATCTCAGGGTCCTTTCTCTTCCACTGTCCCATTCTGACTTGGTTGGTCTGACCCAGGAACTTTGTTTTTCCCAAACTCTCCAGCTGATCCTCAAGTGTGGCCAGAGCTGAGGACTTCAGGCACAGACTGAGCCCTTGGGAACAGTGACTGGGCCCATAGTTGCCGGCTCATAGCCTCCTTCTCCCAGGCCGAAGGCATCCTTGGAACTCTCTTGACCAAGGCTTTCAAGGAACAGAAAGAAAAAATATATGTGTATATATGGAACATGAAGAAATGACTCCCAACCTTTCCACACTGCTTCTTTGGTCAGAAAGATCAGCTGCCATCTCCATCCACTGCAGTCCTGGTTCCTTTCAATTTCAATGCATATTTAAGTCTGATTTGTACATCTGAGGTGAAAAATAGTCTCTTAAGATCTGTCTCCAAGCTCTTCATCACCTTCCACATTTGCTCTTATTTGTGAGACACACAGGAGGCACTGGTCCATTGGAAGGAGAGAGGAAAGAGAGTCAGTTAATGCTTTTCCAGGGTCACCTTCAACTCCAATGCTCCATAGCTTGGCACCTTCTAAACAAGTAACTGTTAAATTTTTAACCTGGGATTTTTTGAATCCTTGTGATGTAGTTTCCTGAACTGATCTCTTTATACCTAAAAAGCACAAAAGCAATTTTGGAGCTGTGTGTGTTTGGGGTGATTAAATAACCTTACACACCTGGAAACATCTGGTACATGGCAGGTACTCTGTGTGGTCATTTCTCTTTCCTGCCAGATGTTTTGCAGTGGAAAATTCTTATGCCTTAATCTTTGTCTTCCCTAAGTCTTACACATGATGCTGAGAAAAGACATAGAAGAGTTTTATGAGAGAGCTGGAATCCAAAACAGGAAGTTTTTGAGATGGCCACTGCATTAATTAATGGAATGAAAGCATAATCCCTTAAGCAAAGTAGCCGCCAAAACACCATTTCTCTAAACTGCCCAGGATGGTGCCCCATAAATTTTGAAGGACATTGAAGTGCAAAGTGTTATTACTTTTGTTTTCACCTTAGATATATAAAACATATGGGGAAAGACAGGTCAACAATAGTTTCCTGATATCACTTTCATGAAGCTGAGATGACCTGCCCAGACATTGAAAAGAAAGTTCTGTTGAATTTTGTATTTCATACAAAATACAGTGGTTCTCAAACTAATAGGGCATCCAAATTGCCTGGGGATTTTTTTTTTTAGAGTTCCACTCCTACATTGACTGCAATGACCCTATTTCTTTTATTTTTGATTTACACATGGTAATTATACGTATTTATGGGGTGCAGTGTGACATTGCAATGCAAGTATACAAAGTGTAATGACCAGATCAAAGTAACTAGCATGTCTGTCACCTCAGAAACTTATTATTTCTTTGTGTTGGGAACCTTCAAAGTCCTCTCTGTAATGATTTTAAAATACACAAATTAACTGTTATCAACTGTGGAGTACTACTGTGTTGTAGAACAGTAGAGGTTTCCTCAGATCTGATTACATGCACCCTGCCACCACCCTGTTTCTAAATAAGGTCACATTCCAGGATACTGGGGGTTAAGACTCCAACTTGCAAGTGGGGGCTGGGCACGGTGGCTCCCTCACACCATCCTCATGAGTATGAGGTATGAGGTGTCATTTTGTGGGTTTCATTTCCAGTTGCCTAGTGACTAATGAGGTCGAGCACTTTACATGTGTTTCTTGGTGAATTTCATATCTCTTGTGGGAAGATGTGTATTAAAATTCATTGCCAGTTTGTTAATTGGGTTAGCTTTTTATCATTGATGTGTAAGAGTTTTCAATTATTTTGGATGCTAGTCCCAAATCCAGAATAATATATGTGAAAACATTTTCTCCATTCTGTGAGCTCTGTGTTCACTAGGGTGTTGTCTTTGGATATACATCAGTTTTCAGTTTTCATGAAGTATGACAACAATTTTTTTTCTCTTGTCACTGTGCTTTGGGTGTCATAGCTAAGCAAACATTTCTTAATCTAAGGTTATAAAGATTTTTATTCTGTGTCTTTTTAAAATAATTTTAGCTATATATTTGTGAAGTTCGTGGGCATTACTTCTTCAAAAACAGTTGCTCCTGCCTCTTTGTCTCCTCTTCTTCTGCAGTTGCCATTACACTTGTGTCTCTGATCTCAAATTCACTGATGTCTTCTCCCAGCTCAAATCTGATGTTGGCCCCTCCAATGAAATGTGCAGTTCAATGCTAGTTGCTTTCAACTCCAGACTTTTTCTTTATTAAAAAAAAAAAAAAAAACTACAATAATTCCTATAGAGTTTTAGCTATTCCTTATTTGGGGAGACTTTCTTGTCATTCCTATGGATATTTGATTCTCCAGTTTTTCTAAGTTTTTTGTCTTAATAGCCCCAGTGAGTGAGGCTACCTTATGCACTTGCTTTTGTATAATTGCAGGGATTGTTTTCGTGAACTCTGGGTAGGTAGTTTTATTCACCCAGACTGAACTCAGTCATGTCAAAGAAAGCCAAGTCCTGACATGGGCTTTTCAGCAATCGTTTAGACAGATCCAACAGTGACAGTTCTCCGGGGGTGGGGACATTTGGGGAGATCAGTGTTGCTCCACACCCCAGTGGCTGGCGGCTGTTTTTTCATAGATAGAAGAGCTGTTGGATTTCAAGGCTACATGGAACTGGGGAGAGTGAGATGTCAGTAAGCCAAGTTAACAAGCTGCAAGGCTCACTATTCCAACCAAGATTTCACCTAAAAAAAAAAAAAAAGAAAAGAAAAGAAAAAGAAAAAACACACTTCTTGGATTATTGCGGACTTTAATTTCCAGAGTTCTGAAAAATTGGTTGGTGATAATTCTTGCTAGTGTTCCTATTGCTTTTATAGAGGAGCAGAATTTTGAAGTTCCTTACTTCTCCACTTCATAAAGTAAGATCTTCTTTAAATCATACATATATTTTGAATCACAGGAATCATATTTGGTCTTCCACTCAATCTGCAAGCATTATGTCGAACCTAGTGTTAGAGGCACTCACGTTCTGGGCAGATTGGCCTGTTTGTAGCTAGCTTTCCTTTGAAGCAGGATGAGTTAGAAGTAGACCATGGGGGAGCAGATTTACTTATCCACAGGGGAGCAGAGGGTTCCCTAAGGAAAGAGGCCTTTAAGATGAGCTATAATTTAAGAAGTCCTTAAACCAAGGGTGAATGACGGCTTCACACTCATTTATTCCTCATTGCAGGAGAAGCACATGTGGATCAGGAGGCTGCCCAAATTATGGGAACAGCAGAGTCACATCCTCAGGGCTTGCTCACAGCAGGGCATTGGGCATGAAGTGTGGCTAAGCTTCAGCAGGCAGATACGGCAAAGGATGGGATTGCAGACAGTGGGCATTGTGCCTGCGAAGAAATGGGGAAGCTCAGGGAGAGTTCAGTGAGGAACTGGGACTTTTCTGAAGGCAATAGGCCTCCTGGAACATTTTTATACAGTGTAAGTGGTGAAAAAGAAAACTAGGTGTCTTTGCATGATCTTCTCAACTTCCTCTAACAATTAGTCCACAGAGCACTAATGACCGACTCCAGCTCTGGCACACAGATCTGAATCTTGGCTCTACCACCTTGCAGACTGTGTGAAAGAGGGAAGGTCATTTGGACCTCACTGAGACTCAGTAGGGAGGCTAGTTCTACCTCACAAAGATGTTGCACAGGTCCGGTGAGATGATGTGAACAAAGTACTTGGCACCGAGTAGTTGCTTCCTAGTTATATTTTTTTGTAATTATATTTCAAAAAATATTTTACAACTATATCTATGTTTTATTTTATTTTATTTCTCATGACTTATCTCACAGGGATCAAGACTGTCAAAAGATACTGGATGCATTTAAAAGTGCATTTCTTTCCAAGAATCCTTGCAACATCACAAAAGAAGACTACCAACCACTACTTAAGCTGGACACTCAAACTATAGCCTGCAACAAGGTAGGTAACCTGGACAAGGGATTCATTTTTAAAACTGGGGACTGGAGCCAGCAGGAAGAGGTCACAGGACCAAAGGTGGATAAGAATGAGGGAGGGAAGAGGAAATATTCAGGCATTAGAATCTGGGTGTGGTTGGTGGGGTTGGAGTTTGTGGGGCGAGTAGGGATCTGAGATATCCTCAGGGTTTAGGACATCTGGGGAAGGAAGGTAAGAGAGAAATGGGCCACAAAGGGAGGTAAGGAGAAGTGGCCTCAAATCGTGCAAAACAAATCTAACACCAAACCAAACACAGAAAGGCAAACATAAATAACCCAAAATTATATAATTATAAAATTTCCCTTGGCCTTTGATAAATAACAGATAAATAAATAGTAGACATGCCAATTTTCATTTGAATAGTGCTTTTCACTTTATTCTTTTTGCTTACAAAGGGCACAGCTAACCCTTACCTTCTTAGGCCTGAGCAGGTGTCTGCATCCCCATTTCACCTTTGAGAAACCCAAGGCTTGGTGAGTTTAAGTGACCAGTGATTGCCCATGTTGGTCAAGCTGGTTGAAGTGTAAATACACAAGACTTGGACCCAGAGAGGCCTGTGTTGTAATACACTCACTATACCAGAAAAGGTCAGCCACAGACACATCTTTTCTAAAGTCAGTGTTTAAGGCAAAAATCCCCTGTGCCAGAAGATGTCTTTGTGAAGCCATTAAGTCCATCCACAAATTACAGCCTGGCATCCCAGGCGAGTGAGCTGAAGTCACTAGGCTCTTCTCCTTGGTGCACCAGGCACAATGTTCTGCACAGAGGAGGTGCTTGGCAAATAACCCACATGCTCAGAAATTCTATCTGCATTACTTCCTTTAATCTCCCCAGCCTCACATGAGCTTGTTACAGTCACCATCGCTACTGTTTTGCAGGAATAGAAAGGAAGGCTTAGCGATGCTTTGCTTGCCCCAGGTCCAATGGCTGATCAGAGTGATGACCATCTTTAACAAGGAGCCAGGTGCCAGGGCCTCTGTGGTAGCCCACTGCCCTCCACTGCTTCCTGCTAGGAATGAATAGGTTTATGGGACAGAATACTGTTCTGAAATCTGACTGCTTTCACTTTTGAGGTAGACTCTTATAAAAAGCCCTCCCCCACTGCTTTTTATTGGGGTTAGGAGAGATTTGAGGGAAAATGGGAGGACTTGAGCTTCTTAAGAATTAAAGAGCTCTTCTTCCAGAAAACAGCACATAAGCAAAACAATTTTTTTGGCCAATAACTTTAGAAATATTGAAATTCCCTAATGTCTGTTCCGGATGTGATCCTATCCCATGTCAATTATAAGATTTTGATCAGTAGCTTCCAGACTTTTTTAACTACAACTCAAAAAAAAATTCACTTTACACTGTGACCTAGAAAACACACACACACACACACAAATACACACACAGCCACACTCCCTTTCACACAGAAAGCAACAATGCACAACAATCCCTGCCCTTGCTATATGTGATTTGTTGATAGCTTCTGTTTTCTTTCATTTCAAAAATGTGGGCTTTTTTTTTTTTCTTACTTTCTAAATTGACCTCGTTATGGGTTGATTCATTCTTTCTTAGAGTCTGTTTTGGAGCAAATTAAAAGACCTGGTCCATCAGTACACAGGGGTGCAGCAGGAGATTTTCACCCTGGAGGACACGCTGCTGGGCTACATTGCTGACCACCTCACATGGTGTGGAGACCCCAGCACTTCCGGTGAGGACTGGAGCCACGTGGCATGGCCCAGGGACATACTGGGTAGAGGAGCCTTGTGCTCTTCGAGGGGCCCCGAGGAGCCAGTGTGGAGGGAAGAACCACAGACAGCCACGTGACATTGTCTCTAGCCTTTAAGGACAGCTCCAGCCCATGGGAATGCATCCCAGGAAGAATCTCTGAACCCTGAGGAGTCAGCGTCAGATTTTGGGGCTGCTTCTTTGATCTCCTCTGAGTGCTTAAGCAGCTGGCTTCTAAATTCTTGGTGTTCTGCTTTCCATAAGGGCATCCTTCAGCACCGAAGAATTCTAGAGCAGGGTGAGGCCTCAGAGGGACCCATGTACCTGTGCCGCAGAACCCTATGGTGGCTGCAGTGGCCCCTTCCCTTCTCAGGCTGGTCTGGCTTTGCTGTCATCTCTCAGCTGTGGCTTTTTCCTGCCCAGAAAGACCCAGAGTGCCTTGCTGTGGAGAGGTGTTCTCTACTCACTCAAGGCTGTTGAATCTGTTTTCATTTCTTTCTTTTTTATTTTTGTGGTGGATATTGTTTACTTTATACTTCTTATTTTGTTGTTGTTGTTGTTGCTTTTGACTATTTTATAAAGCTTATCTTTCTGCAGCTTCTTCATCCCAGGTTTGCATTATTGTCATTTATAAAAATGAAACCTGCTTACTGAAAAGAACACTTTCGTGTTACAGAACCAGGTGAAAGTCAGAAGCAAAGGTCACCCTGAATCCTTCCCTCACCTCCGACCTCCACATCACTTCTCAAGGGATAACTATTGTCAACAATTTGGTACATATCCTTCCAGAATTTTCCCTATGCTCGTATAAACACAGATGTTTAAAATGTGCACATATGTTCTGCAATTTACTTTATTGATTTTAGGTATAAGGATATCTACATTCTCTCTCTTTCTTCTTTTGAGTTTTTGCGGTGTTAGGGATGGAACATGGGGCCTCACACATGGTACGCAGGCTCTCTGCCACTGAGATTCACTGCCAGATCCTGTACACCGCCAGATGTAAAAGGCTACATCATTAACCAATTTTATTGATGGATATTTAGGATTATTTTAGTGCTTGTTGCTATTATAATCACTATCAGAAGAAACCTTTGTACACACATGTGTGCATACACACACACATACACACACACACAACACCTGCAAGCTGAAAGTATTACTGAAAGGTTAATTTCTACAAGTGGAATTTTAGTGTTAAAGGGTTAATTGTGATAGAAACTGATAAAATGTCATTTAAAAGGTGACAATAATTTACACTATTATCAAGAGTATATATGAGATTGTTTATTTACCTATACCATCATCAACACCAATTATTAATACTTTAAATTTTTTTGACTCATTTGATAAAGAAATAGCACTTCGATTTATTTTGAAAATTTTTTGGGGGATATTCAGCGTGCATACGCGCGCGCGCGCACACACACACACACACACACACACAGGGTAAATGTTTTCATTTTCTCTGTAAACGGCTGGTTCATACATTCTAACCCTCTAGTGGGGCGCTCATTGTTTTCTTCTCAGTGAAAGTCCTTTGTAAGGTTAATAATAAGAGCTAAGACTGAGCACAGTGCTCATGGTCTTCATGCTGTATGAGTATTAACCCCTCTCAGGCCACGAGGGTCTGTGGCGATCACATTTTACAGATGGGAAGTCCAAGGCCAGAGTTAAGTGACTTGCAGCAGGCAGGTGGCAGAGCTGGAGCAAACCCAGGAAGACTGGCTTGAAAACTCCGTGCTCTTCACTGCCACGTTGTTCTGCCTCTTTTTCTGGCCCAAGGTGGAAAATTGATTTCTTAGTTTCCCTTTTCTTTTAATATTGATTTTAGTCTGTCCTTGTCCGCAGACTGATTTGGTGAGATATTCATCAGGAAGGATGTTAAAGTTTGTCAAATAGCTCTTTTCTGCACCAATGAGGTGATCATACAGATTTCCCCTCCCTTCTGTTAACGTGCTGCTTCACACTTATGAATTCGTGGGTGTTGAACCATCCTTGCACCCCAGGGATCCATCCCTCTCGATCCTGAGGGCTGACTCTTGTAATGTACCCTGGAGTTCAGGGTGCCAGTATTTTGTTGAGGACTTTGGCTTCTATGTTCATCAAGGATATTGGCTTGTAAATTTCTTTTCTTGTAAGACCCTGCCTGGCTTTGGAATAAGGGTACACTGGCCTTGATGAAAGACTTTAGAAGTATTCTTCCACTTTCATTTTTTTTTTTTTAGTTTAGAAGGATGGGTATTAGTTCTTTGAGTATTTGGTAGAATTCAGCAGTGAAGCATCAGATCCTGGCTTTCTTTAATAGAAGACTTTAAACTAATGATTCAATCTCATTACTTAATATTGGTCTGTTCAGAGTTATTTTACTTTGGTTCTTTTTAAAAATTTGTTCTAATTAGTTATACATGACAGTAGCATGCACTTGGACACATCATACATAAATGGAGTATAACTTCTCATTCTTCTGGTTGTACTTGACGTAGAGTTACACCGGTCGTGTAGTTATATATGCATATAGTGTAATAATGTCCGAGTCATTCTACTATTCTTCCTATCCCTATACCCCCTCCCCTCCCTTCACTCCCTCCTGCCTGATCCAAAGTAACCCTATCCTTCTCTTGATATTTACAAGCCAATATCCTTGATGAACAAACAAGCAAAAGCCCTCAACAAAATGCTGGCACACTGAACTCAATGATACATTGTGAATTAGCATCCACATATCAGAGAGAACTTTCTGCTTTGGTTCTTTGGGATTGGCTTATTTCACTTAGCATGATGTTCTCCAGCTTCATCCATTTACCTGCAAATGCCATCATTTCATTCTTCTTTATGGCTGAGTAGTATTCCATTGTGCATATATACCACATTTTCTTCATCCATTCATCTGTTGAAGGGCACCTAGATTGATTCCATAGTTTAGCTATTGTGAGTTGAACTGCTATAAACATTGATGTGGGTGTATCACCATGGTATGCTGACTTTAAATTCTTTGAGTATAAACCGAGGGGTGGGATAGCTGGGTCAAATGGTTGTTCCATTCCAGGTTTTCTGAGGAATCTCCATACTACTTTCCTTAGTGATTGAACCAATTTGCAGTCCCACCAGCAATGTATGAGTGTGCCTTTCCCCCCATATCCTCATCAACATTTATTGTTGCTTGTATTCTTGATATTGCATTTCTGACTGGAGTAGTTTTGATTTTCATTTCTCTAATTGCTAGAGATGATGAACATTTTTCATATATTTGTTGATTGATTGTATTTCTTCTGTGAAGTATCTGTTCAGTGTCTTAGCCCATTTATTGATTGGGTTATTTGTTTTTTTGGGGTGTTAAGTTTTTTGAGTTATTTATATATCCTGGAGATTAGTGCCCTATCTGAAGTGCATGTGGTAAAGATTTTCAACCATTCTGTAGGCTCTTTCTTAACATTCCTGATTGTTTCCTTTGCTGAAAAGCAGCCTTTTAGTTTGAATCCATTCTATTTATTGGTCCTTGATTTTACTTTTTGCGCTTTAGGGATCTTGTTAAGGAAGTCAGATCCTAGGCTGACATGGGGAAGATTTGGGCCTACTGTTTCTTCTATTAGTCGCAGGGTCTCTGTTCTAGTTCCTAAGTCTTTGATTCACTTTAAAAATTGAGTTTTGTACATGGTGAGAGATAGGGGTTTAATTTAATTTTGTTACGTATGGATCCCAGTTTTGCCAGCACAATTTGTTGAATAGGCTATCTTTTCTCCAATGAATGTTTTTGGTGCCTTTATCTAGTATGAGATAAAAAAGCCCTGGACTAGATGGATTCTCAGCCAAGTTCTACAAGACTTTCAAAGAAGAATTAACACCAATACTCTTCAGATTATTCCATGAAATAGAAAAGGAGGGAACCCTTCCAAACTCATTCTAGAAGGCTAATATTACCCTGATACCAAAATCAGACAAAGACACATCAAGAAAAGAAAACTGCAGACCAATATTGCTGATGAACATAGATGCAAAATTTCTCAATAAAATTCTGGCAAATTGCATACAAAAACTTATTAAAAAGATAGTGTACCATGATCAAGTGGGGTTCATCCCAGGGGTGCAAGTTTGGTTCAACATACAGAAATCCATAAATGTAGTTCATCATATTAATAGATTTAAAAACAAGAATCATTATGATCATCTCAATAGATGCAGGAAAAGCATTTGACAAAACATAGCATCCCTTCATGTTCTAAACACTAGAAAAACTAGGGATAGTAGGAACATAACTTAACATTGTAAAAGCTATTTATTCTAAACCCAAGGCCAACATCATTCTAAATGGAGAAAAATTGAAGACATTCCCTCTAAAAACTGGAACAACACAAGGATGCCCTCTTTCACCACTTCTATTCAACATTGTCCTTGAAACTCTAGCCAGAGCAATTAGTCAGAAGAAAGAAATTAAAGGAATACAAATAGGAAAAGAATAACTCAAACTATCACTATTTGCTGATGACATGATTCTGTATTTAGAAGATCCAAAAAATTCCACCAGAAAACTTTTATAACTAATAAATGAATTCAGCAAAGTAGCAGGATATAAAATCAACACCCATAAATCAAATGCATTCCTATACATCAGTGATGAATCCACTGAAACAGAAATTAGGAAAACTACCCCCTTCAAAATAACCTAAATAAAATAAAATGCTTGGAAATCAATCTTAAAAAAAAAAAAAGAAGTGAAAGACCTCTACAATGAAAACTACAGAACACTAAAGAAAGAAATTGAAGAAGAACTTAAACGATGTAAAGACCTCCCAAGCTCCTGGATAGGCAGAATTAATATTGTCAAAATGGCCATACTACCAAAAGCAATATACAAATTTAATGCAATTCCTATTAAAATCCCAATGACATTTTCATAGAACTAGAAAAAGTATTTGGAAATATAGGGGACCCAGAAGAGCCAGAGCCATCCTTAGCAAGAAGAGTGAAGCCAGAGGCATCACAATATCAGACCTTACTATACTACAGAGCCATAATAATAAAAATGGCATGGTATTGGCACCAAAACAGACACATAGACTAATGGTACAGAATAAAAGACACAGAGACAAACCCACATAAACACAGTTATCTCATACTAGACAAAGGTGCCACAATTGTTCAGAATTTTTATTAATTCATGATTCAGTTGTAGTTTGTATTTGTCTAGGAATTGATTTCTTCTAGGTTATGCACTTTGTTAGTGTGTAATTGTCACTAGTGGTCAGTTATGAGCATTTATATTTGTGGTAACAGTTGTGACGTCTCCTCTTTCACTTCTGATGTTGTTTATTTGAGTCTTTTCTTTTTTTCTTAGTCTAGATAAATGTTTGCTGATTTCATTTAACTTTTTTAAAAACCAACTCTCAGTCTTATTGATTTTCTCTATTTCATTTATTTCTGTTCTGCTCTTTATTTTATTTCCTTTCTTCTACTAACTTTGAGCTTAATTTGTTAATTCTTTTTCTAGTTCCTTATTTATTTGAAATCTTTCTCCTTTTTTTTTTGCTGTTGTTTTGTTTTTGTGGTGCTGGGGGTTGAACCCAAGGCCTTGTGCATGGGAGGCAAGCACTCTACCCACTGAGCTATATCCCCAGACCTTTCTCCTTTTTGATCTAGGTATTTATTGGTGTAAACTTTCCTCTTAAAACTCAGTTTGATGTGTCTCTTAAGTTTGGGCATGTTGTATCACTGTTTTCATTCACCTTAAGATATTTTTAGTTTCCCTTTTAATTTTTTCATTGTTTGATGGGTTGTTCAGGACCATGTTGTTTGATTTCTATGTTGTTTAATTTCTACATATTTGTGAATACATATGTATTTTCTCCTACTATTGATATTGAGTTCATATCACTATGTTCAGAAAGACTGTCCTCCAGGTCATACAAGTCTAGTGTCAGTGCTTCTCCAAAACGCACAGAGGTGGGAGCCTCCCCGCCTGGGTGAGGTATGAGAGGCTTCCTGACTGAGGGGAACCACGACTTGACTTCTAGGTCAAGCAGCTCCACTCTGCTTCTCTAAAACGGGAAAGCACTCCCCTACCCAGCCTCAGAGCATGCACCCACAACACCAGCCAGGCAGGAAAATGCTTCAAACTAGGTTAGACTTCCCAGTGTGATGCAGAAGGTGAGCAGCTCAGCTTTGCAGGTGGGCTGTGAAGTTGGCTGGGAAACAGTTGGTAGAAATACCGAGGTGCCACCGAGACTCATGTGTCAGCCTATGACTCTGTCTTCTTTCTTTGTTTCCACTTGACCCCAAGTGACCCACCCCTGCCTTTGCCCTCAGTGCTACCCATGAGGTGAGAATGGTGCCCGTGCTAGGGAAGCTGATGACTGCTTCTAGTTCTTTTGTCACCCTGTAGAAACCATTAGCCCAGGACAAAGCTCTCCATCTGTTGTGCTGACCTGGGAGGAGAGAGGGGTGGCATAGTTGAAGTGAGACCATTCTTCTTAGAACCCTTCCAATGCAGTTTTCCTTTCGCTCTGAGGACGATGTGGGCATTGCAGGCTTGTTTCCAAGTACTGGAGCCTTCGAGAAGATGTTGTGGTCTTTAGATTGATTGAACTTTCTGGATGGGGGAGTGGAGCCCGAGACTTCTTATCCTGCTTCCTTGCTGCTGTCTCTTGGCCATCAGTAGTTCTGGAGTCAGAGTAGTTCAAGATCCAGGCACTGGCAGACTCAGCATCCAGCGAGAGCTCTCCTTCAATCCAAAATGGCGCCTTGTTGGTGCATTTCCACATGGTAGAAAGAAGAAGGGAAATTTAAAAAATTTTCCATGTTCTGACTTAAGTTTTTTCTCTAAATTTTTTAACCTAATATAGTTTTACTTCATTTGTTTGCTGTACAATAGTCTTCTTACTTTATTAGCTTCTAATCTTTTTTTCTTTTACTTAAAGATATACTTCTCCAAGCTCTGCTACTGTCACACATGGCCATCTTCTCTCTGTGTCTTCACATCACCTTACCTCTGTGTATCTCTCTCTTCTCTCTGTCCAAACTTCCCCTTCTTATAATGATATCAGTTATAACTGGATTATTTCCCAGTAACACAAATGACATCATCTTAATTGCACTGTAAAGATTCTGTTTCCAAATAAGGTCACATTCACAGGTACCAGGGGTTAGGACTCAACATATCTTTGGGGAGGACATAATTCAGCCATAAAGAGGTAGAAGTAACACATCTATAGGGAAACAAAAGTCTACCCATCAGAAGGTGGAAATAGAATTGTGTTTCTTCAAGTTCAGATTGGAACAGGCAAATACCACAATTCCTGACTTCTGGGACACAAGAAAGGGATCTAGATCCTGTCTTCATACAACTTCCCTACCTAATTGTCTTAGTTCAATTTGTATTGTTAGAGCAAAGTACCTGAGGATGGGTGCTTTATAAAGAAAAAAAAAAACTTTAGGTCAGCCTCCATCTGGCAACCACAGAGTTCTTCCTAAAATAAAAATGTGATTGTATCTGTCTCCTACTGGAAGCCTAAAATGTTCTCTTTTTCTTCTCAGGTAATGTCTGAATTCCTTGACATGACCTGACTGACCTCTGTTTTTTAATGTCTCGTCCTCTCTCATTCCCTTTCTCATCCTGTTTTTTATTTTATTGCTATGACCAAAATGCCTGATGTAAATACTTAGAAGGGGAAGACTTACATTGGTTCACAATTTCAGAGGTTTCTCTCTGTGGTCAGCTGGCTCCATTGCTTTGGGGCTGAGATATAGCAGAACAGCGATGGCAGAAGGGAACAGAGGAGGAAAGTGGCTCTGCCCACGGCAGCCAGGAGCGGGGAGGAGGATAGAGAGAAGAAGGGCATCAGGACGGAAAATAGCCTTCGTGGCCCTCCCCTAGTGACCTGCACCCTCCAACCATGCCCACCACCTACCGTTTCCACCCCCTCCCGGGAGTTTGTTCAGACATCAGTGGATTAATCCACTGATGAGGTCAGAGCCCTTGTGACCCAATCACACCCCAAAGGCTCCACCTCTGAACAGTGCTGCATTGGGGACCAAGTGTTCAGTTCAGAAGCTTTGGGGGAACATTCCAGATCCAAGCCATAACAGCTCCCTTTACTGCTGTGAACCCACTGGGCCGTCCTGCCTTAGAGCTCTGTTCCTCTGCACACGTTCTCCCTGCGTGGAGCCTGTCTGAAGATGCCTATTCTTCCTTCAAAACAAAGTTCAACGTTAACCTTCCTGGGGGTGATGCACAGTCCCTGAACCAGGCATGGTTGTTGGATGTCACTCCATCCTGTGCTCTCTGAAGGCAGGACTCCTATCTAATTCACCTCTCTGTCCCCAGAACCTCATCCCTGTTACATGCATTAAGGCAGACATCCTTGAGGGAAGCCTCACAGACAATGTGCGTCCATTCCCTGTGTCTCCTGCCTCACTGAGGCCTCGGCCTGATAGACCGGGGGGTGCATACAGAAAGCCTCTGAGGCCACTTGAGCCCAAACTTATGGAGGCAGGGAAGGAAGCTCTAACAAAAGAGAGTTGTCAGGAAGCAGAGAAATGATTGCTGAGAGCGACCCCCGAAGGCCTGGAATCCCCTCTCATTCTTCCTGGACTTGGGGATAGCAATGGGGTCTTTTCTCTGCTGGGTGAACTTTCACGGCCATTTCCCAGAATGATGACTCAAAACCTGTCACTGTGTTCCTGTCTGGAATTTGGAGAGTAAGGTAAGAACTTGGAAGGGATTCAGGGGACACTTAGTTAAATTAGGTCGAGTTGTGTCCATTCTCCAAGCCTCTATTTGGCAGTGATGCTGTTGGAAAATTGCTCCACAGTGACCGACCAGAGAAGAAAGGAACTGATCGATATGCTTCCTTTTCCACTTTAATGATTTTCTATAAACTATGATTTTAGACTTGAATTATCAATCTTGCCCTCACTGGAGGAATGACTGCAGTAACAACCCTGGTTCAGTGTTCTGGAAAGCGATTTCCCAGAAGGTGAGTACCCAGTCATGAAACTCCAGAATTTTGAGACCAGAGAACTTGAAGATGTCATCCAGTCAGTGATTGGTTTCAACACTTTTTGGGTCATAGATCCTTTTAGGACTGAAATTGTAAGATTCTTTACTGAGGAAAAGGTTCAGAAACACATGCCAGCAGATTTTCACACTCAATTTTAGAACATTCATGGAGGGTCTATGGGGACTCCAGTTGAATAATTCCTGATCTTATCCAATTTGGGGCTGTGGGTGCCAGGAAGCAAGGGGTTGGTTTAATCCTCTGACATAATGATTAGATTCCTAGGACAGTTTTGATAATCTACATTTATAGACCACATGCATTGTGCTTAACTCTTTACATGAATTAAAATGTTCCTTCTCACAAAAACCCCATGGAGGAAAAAAGGAACCCTGTGGAGTAAGTACCATGAGTATTGAGCCCATTTTACAGACGTTGAAACAGAAATGCCAGTTCATAAGTAATCTACTAAATGTACAGTTAGCAAATGATAGATTGAGCATTTATTCTAAGTCTTCTGACTTTAAATCCAGAACCTGGCTTAAGAAATACTCACCACCACCCTCACTCCCTATTTCTGACTTCACTTGAAGCTTATTTTTTTCTATAAGTTGCTTCTTTGTAAGTTGGACAAGGAAAAACTTCTTTGCAAGTCAAAGAGGGGAAAAAGGAAAGGAAAAATAAGAAATAAAAAAGGGAGGAAGTAAAACTAAGTATAATATTTCAGAATTAAACATAGACATTTGAGGAGCTAGGGAAAATGGAGACTTGTATGTGTTAAGTGCACATGTTGTGGTTCATTTATGCTGCTGTAACAAAATACCAAAGAGTATGTAATATATAAGGAACACACATTTATCTTGCCAAAGTTTGAGAGGATGGGAGGTTTAGGGTCAAGGTCCAGTGGAATGGATATCTGCTGAGAGCTGTTCTTGGCTTCCAAGATGGTGCCTTGTTGCTGTGTCCTCACATGGCAGAAAGCAGAAGGGCAAGAAAGCACTAGCTAGTTTCCTTGAGCCCTTTTAAAAGAACTGTCTTCCCATGCATGAGGGCACAGCTCTATGGTCTAATCACCTCTTAAAGGCCTGCCTCTTAATATTATGCACTGAGTCTTAGTTTCCAATATATGGATTTGTGGGGTGGGGAGATTTAGGTAGGGACAAACATGCAAAGCATAACACCATATTTGTGAAAATCCCTGATGTGTCTTTTTGATGTCATTCCCATCCAGTTCTCCCAGAAGGAAGTATGAGAAGGAAAACATTTCAACTTGGGTGCATCCTTAATTATTCCGACCTTCAGATTTCTCATTTGTCAAATGGAGGTCAAAATAAGCCTGTTCCATTGGGTTGCTGCCATTTTTAAATAAAATACCACTGAACTTTTAAGTAACTTGGAATTCATCCACTTAACACATATTCGTTAAGGACCTACTACGTACTATAACAAAATAAAGGGCCCTGCAGAGTTTTTGTTTGCTTACTTTTTCTGAGAATAATTTCTTTTTATTTCATTGCTATATAATATGTTTCAGG
Source organism: Callospermophilus lateralis (assembly GCF_048772815.1). Lineage (NCBI taxonomy): Eukaryota > Metazoa > Chordata > Mammalia > Rodentia > Sciuridae > Callospermophilus > Callospermophilus lateralis. Next base: position 11,034,632 of record NC_135312.1, read on the forward strand.
ACAGTGCTAATATTAAAAACTCCCAAAGCCATATTATGTTTTGAGTGCTTGCTTATGTTCCCACTCAGTCCTTGGTGCCAGGAGTACAGAGGTGAAGAGGATCAGAGGCACCTGGTGAACCACATAGATACCTGTGCCTTTATCTTTGCCAAATTTTCATGGGTGTGTAGATGGCCCTTTGTACCTTTCTTTTCTTTCTTTCTTTTTTTCTTTTTGACAATAGCAGCAGCACTTCTTGGTACTTCAAATTTTTGTCTCAACTCCATATTTCCAAGTAATGTGATTTTGAGGCACATTGATCCAACATTTCCCTGGCGGGGCAGTGGAGTGGGGGGTATCTTGAGAATTATACCTTGAGAATTCCATCTTGGGTGGTCCAGGGTTGGTACCCGTGAGCATGCTTTTGAGTTGGTACTTGTGATTAGTCACAACCACTGGGCCTTTGTCCCTCTGCTCATGGTGGCAAGACAGAGCAGCATTGGATTTCACAGTCCAGTTTCAGATCCTTCAGTGGAGCCAAGGTCACCCGCAGAGCAGAGTCCAGATTCCTTGGCAAAGCGTTCATGGTGCCTCACAAACTAACTTTATACCCAATGTCAGTGCCCACAGTTTCCCCAGTCACAACTGCTCTTAGACCCTAGTCCTTTCCCTTCTCAGCTGCCTTCACCTGCTGATGAACCCTCCTCCGTGGTTCACCACTTCGCTGACCTGCACAACCCTGTTATTTCCTAGTCTCCTCCACAGAGCAACCAAGCGCTGGCTGCTTCTTTCCCTCCCTCTTTTTTTCTTCAGATTTTTACTGAGTGTCCACTCTGTGTCATGCAGCAGGTGCACAGCACCCAGGGCTGGAGAAGACAGCTGGCTCTCCGTTCTCATGGAGCACTCCGTACTGGGGGCTAAATGACAGTGAGCTCATTATCACAATGCGTTATAGTAGCACAATGTGAAGGGACATCGATGGGGCCAGGGTTCAGAGAAGGGCACTGAGCTGGTGCCAAGGTCCACCATGTCTCCTGGGAAAGCATAGAGGTTGCTGTGCTCATGTTGTTTTCAGTGGAGCATTTGCTGCATGGAGGGACACACCTCCATCTGTCCAAACCCCCTTTCTCTTTGTGCCTTTCCAGGCCCCGGAGTCATCTTCTCTCTCTTGGTTCTCTTTTCCCTGATGTTCCCCTTTCCTTTCCTCCTGCATCGCCCACATTGCTCCTCCTAAGTAAAATGACACAGTCACAGTGCTGGATTCTACGAAGACACCCTCATCTTTCTCCTCCAGGGACATTCTCCTTTCTCCCCTGGACTTCCAAACTCGGCACTGCTAAATTCAGCAACCCTGTGAGCATTCAACTTCATTGTTCACCAGTTGGTTCAGATGGTTGACGAACCCCGCTGTGAAGGAAGCCTCACACCTCCAGTGGCGTGGAGTGGAGATCCTGTAGACTGGGCATCCTGTGCAGGACCAGGGAGACTGTTCCCTCCCTAGCCAGCTAGTAGATACCATGCATGATTTTAGAGGGAGTTGCTGGGGACTGAGGACTAAGTTTACATGCTGAGGAGTGGGGGGAACATTATTATTATTGTTTAAAGTTTGCAGAAGCTGCCTGTGGTGTGGTCCAAGTGATGCTCAATGGATCCCTCACTGAACCCTTTGACAAGAACAGGTAATCATTTCTTTGTATCTTATTTGCAGTGGTTGCCATGGCCTTCTGTGGGGTACTCCACCGCTAGAACGATTGTGCTTTTTATGTTTCAGAATATTTGGGCTAAAAAAAGCAAATATTTTGTATTCTCTGAACATATTTTTCTTTCTGGCTCACTGCTTTTGTCTAATTTCTCTTCTGTCTGACGTCTTCTAATGTTCCTGACGGCCACTGCACTGTCAAGGGCCCCTGCTCGTGATGTTTCAAGGCCTGGCGCCATTTTCTCAGCCTCCTCTATCATTATCCTCCACCTCCCGATTTCCACCTGTGTCCGTGCTGCTCTCGGATGCGTGGACACCTGCCTCCCCTCCCTGCTTCTCCCTGTCCAAATCCTCACCATCCACGAATGGCCTGACTCCTCTCTACTCCATGAAGAGTTTGAATCCTAATTCACTACCACTGGGCACATGGGTCACTGGCTTGGGCTCCTGACCTTCATCGTCTCTTTGTAGATATTGCCAGCATGACATTGGTGGTTAAAAGCCAGGACTCCAGGGGTCATTCCATATGACCTGTGTGGCCTTAGGCAGGGCACCTAACCTCTGTGAGACCCTCATATGCGTATTTGAAAAGATGATGGTGATGTGACAGGCCTTCCTTCTCTGACGGGTTGTTATCTTTTGGCCATTGTTCCCTAATCTTGTCCTGGTGTGGTTGTTGGAGAGACAGGAGCTTGTGTTAATTTGCCCTGGGCACCATAAGTGACCTAAATTACTTTTCCTCTCTCTTTCTTTTTTTTTTTTTGTATTTAATTCTACGAAGGAATGTTTACCCTTTCGTCTTCTTCTGACTTCCTCTTCTGTGGGGTTTTGGGTGGAAACTGGCAACATTCCAGGATTTTATAATCTGATCTTAGGGATCCAGCTACTTAGAACAGGAGTGGTATCTGTCAGATATTAATAAGGAAGAATTTAGAAATGTGGTTAAGCAGATTATCAGCCTCTTTCAAAGCAGGGCTTCTCAGATTTTGCTGAACATGTGAATCACCCTCCAGGCAGAAGCAGGAATAAGATTAACCAGGCAAGAGGGGGCTGAACTGCAGCTCTCACCAGCTTTCTGGTGATGTTCACAAAGCAGATCAAGAGTCACTCTTGAGTAGCAACTAATTTCAAAAATCAGCATGAAAATGCAGGCTAAAAATCTTATCTTGAAAATCTTTGTTAACTGGGGGTCATGTTAATAAGAAATGGTAACTATCTCTAAGGCAATTCCAAGGGTGGAGTCCACCCAATGTGTCCAGCTTTCTGGTTTTTGACAGGAGGTATGGATGTCCTTGAATTTGAGTTTAGGATTGACAATGTTCTTTGTCTCTTCTCTTTTAGCATTTTTGGAAGTGTGGAAATCTTTAATTTGCGCCCAGAGAAAGTTCATACGGTACAGGCCTGGGTGATGCAAGATATTGGAAAAGGTCCCAGGTACATCTTATTACTTTGTACGCAAGGGATATTTTACATGTCGGCCAACAGAAGAATTCACTGTCTCACGAATACTTTGGGAACAGACTGGCTCAATGAACGGGGCCGTATTCTACATTTAGCTCATCCCAACAACTAATTTTATCTCCAACAATGGTAACTAGCAGTTTCCCACCTTCAGTTTCCCATCTGCTCAACTAGGGCCACTTAGAGGTGGACTTCTGCTTCTCCTCTTTATCCAGGGCTTCAGAAAAGAAACTAAGAGACTCAGGGAAATAACAAGAAGTCTCGTTATTTTAACATTTTCTTCTTTCTTCCTCAGTGATTCATGCTCAGGGTCCTCCTTGAATGAGCTGAAATTGATTGTGAACAAGAGGAATATGACATTTGTCTGTCAGAATAACTACAGGTAATTGACCTTCTTCCTGAAGAAAGGGCTGCTTACCTCCTACAGACATTTCATCTTTTCCTGTTCCCTTTCGAGCTAGGAGGCTGGGGAGTCTCTCCTGGGGCTTTAAGGGGATCTCAGGTGACCTGTGGCCGTCTCTCCTTCTCTTCTTCGCCTCACTTGGAGGATTTTCTAGCCAGTTGCCTTCACCTGGTCACTACCCCCATCGGCCTCTTTCCTCACTGTCACCCTGAAGCAAGTCACCCTGAAGCAGTGACTTGCTCTTGAAGCTGACCCAGCCTTGGAGGTATATTTTCTGGTTTGCAGAGCAAGCAGCCTGGTCCAGGGCTGGAAACCTGCTAGATGTCAGGGAGCAGAAGCGTGTTTTTGCCAAGACCTTTCTCCTAATTTGTAAAATCCCTGTGATTTGGCACAAATTTACCTGTGAAATTCCCTTAGTAGGATCTGGGTGTACATGTCTAATCCTTAGTAAGCTTCCCCATGGCAAGCTACCAAGACTTGTCCTTTTAAAATTAAGAAATGTAAAAATCTTAGAAGAAAGTTTATGTGATCCATGTTTATTGGAGAAAAGTTTAAAATTTCACGTAGGTATGTATCTTTAAAGTGACCTGTTTTTCAAAACCGGGACCCCCTCATTCATTTTTAAGTAGTTGTGGCCAATCACATAGGTAGGGATACACCGAGAGAGGCCTCCTTGGAGATTTTCCTGGTGTCATAGCTTAGAACGAGACTAAAGCAGGGAGAAAAAGGCTTTCTAAGAATGTAGAAGCTGAAGTGTTAGAATATTCTTACTGTGTCTTCATGTCACCAACCACATCATAAAAGCAGAAGGACAGATTTAAGGGATTCATGCTGATGGCTCTGGTTTCCCAAATGGTGTGAATTCCCCATCAGTCAGCTGGTTCCTATCTGGAAAGAAGGAAATCCATGGGCACGTGGCAGCTGTTAAACGGAAAATGGAAAGAACAAAGGAGCAACCATGAAGGAAACCCGCAGGCCCCCGGCCAGGCTCAGCTACTCAAGGCATTTTGCACGACAGAAATGGAGTCTGAGAGCCTTGGAGGAAATGGGAGGAAGAAGACGAGCTTATCCCCTGTGCTCTTCTATCTTTTCCCCTTTCTGACCTTGGTGGCCAGAAGTCCTTCTTGTTAAGACTCATCGTCTCCCCTCACTCCTGCCTCTGGGGAGAAGGTATGGGCCTGACTTCCACTCGCACTCGTACAGACAGGAGCATCAGATCTCGGGACCTTCAACTGGGGGATGATATTCAAAACCACTGTTTGTTTTCTCCACCCAAGAGATTTAATTCCAAGAGATCTGATAGATTCGGCATTACTCTTGGAAAGACAGACCTGCAGGACTCCTCACTGTGGCTAAGAGCTGTGTGACTTGGAAGACAGCTGTTTATTTCCAGGGGAACCCCATATGAATGTCCCAGAGATACACAGACTGTAGTTGAAATCTCTCCATCCCAAATGTACCTTCTGATTTTAGTAAACTTTTGTCCAGGTATTTCTGTATAGTTATTTAATAAACAAACAGGAGTATAGTCACATTTACATAGATTAGACTTCTTAATATTATGATATTATCCCCTTATTAATATTATGATATTATCCCCTTATTAAGTCCCACAGAGAAAACACTATTAACATTTGGCTTTGTATCCTTCGTGAATTTTCCTTTCTTTCCATACACACATTCATGGTCCTTTTGACCGAATTTCCTAACATATGTTTCAACCAATGAGTGAACAGAGATGACAACTTTTTTGGAATACTATAAAAAGACAGCAAATGCTCAGCATGCTTCCTCTGGTTGGTGCCCCCTAGTGGCTTGAGTAAACAAACAACCTTCAGGGCACACTGCTCTGTAACTTCAGAACAGTGTATCCAAATGTTGCCTTATGAGAGATATATGCATTTTATTGGAACATCAGATCTGAATATATATGTATTTATGGAGAGAGATCATCTTAACAGAATAGTTGCTGCTTCTTTTCCACTGTTGAATTTCCCCAAAATCAGAAACTATAATTAAGAACCATATTCATAGTATCATATCATTCATATTATCACTAATAAAAAAAAACAGAGGTGGCTTCCAAAATCCTAAATGTCCTAAAAAGTTTCCCTTTCCATATCAGGGTTTCTTTAAGGAAGCAGATAATCTCGTTCCCTAGGATGTATTTATGTGGGGGAGTCCCAGCTACCATATTGGTGAGGATGAAGTGACCACAGTTAGAGCCACTGTGCCCAGCTGATCATGACTATTGGCTCTAGATGAACCTGAGTGGTCCCATCACAAGGGCAAGTCTCTGCTCTAGAAGGCCAGGGACTCTGGCAGCTGATCTCGAGGATCTCTGTCTTCCTTGATTCACATTTAGCAGAACCAAATTTAGCTATAATGGAATGAACCACTTTGTACTTCTGTCCATCCCAACCCAGCCAGGTGCCAGCCACTCTCCCTGCATTCTGTGGCTTCATTAGCTCATATTTATGAAAACGGCCGTCATTTACCTGTTAGGCATTAATCGAAAGTTTGCTTTATGCAAAGGAAGTGTGGTCCTCTGCCAGTGGCCTCCAGCCCTCTCCCAGGGGTCCCATGACTCCTGTGGTGCCTCTGGTCCTTTGACCTACCAGTAGCTCTGGAAGCTTCTGAAGAGAAGAAAGCAAATCATCCTTAGACACTTTTTTTTTCCTATTTAATCAAATAAATTTTATTTAAATAAAACTAAATGGTTTGAGGTATGTGCGTAGAGAAAGCATAATAGAATCAAGGTTGTTTTTAATTTTAATTAACTTATTCTAATTAGGTACATTTGACAGCAGAATCTATTTAGATTCACGGTACACAATTGCAGTGCAACTTTTCATTTCTCTGGTTGTACACAATGTAGCGTCCCACCACATGTGCAGTCATACACGTACCCAGGGTAATGACGGGTCCATCTCATTCCACCATCTTTCCTGCCCCCATGCCTCCCCCTTGCACAATCACATTTCCTCCATTTTCCCCAAGCCCCCCACCACCCCCATCATCCTTAGAAACTTTGAACTTCCTTGATCCCAGCGGCTGCTTCTGAGGTTTCTTGAGCGTCAGCTACGTTGAAAGCACACGTCTGGGGCACACTAGAGCCGGGTGTGTGTTTTTGCTTCCACATGTTACCACCCAGCACCCCCTCTTGGTATTAATTCTATGGCTTTACAAGTGAAAGGAAACTCAACTGGGCCACACTCTGGGACTGGGCCTTTCTCTGTGTCCCTGCGGAGAGGGGCGTGTGTGGAAGCTCAGTGGTCGGTGTGTACTTTTGTTGCTGGGAACAGGGCTTCTCTCATTGGTGTGTCCAGCTGCAGACGAGTCCCACTGCCTCTTAATCTCTTGTCTTGCTTTCCTCTCCTAGGCCCGCCAGGTTTGTCCAGTGCGTGAAAAACCCTGAACACCCATCTTGCAGATCTCTCTAAGATCTGAGCCACGGCTGCTTTAGATCTGTGACTCCCTGCAGTAGACACCCTGTGCAGGATTCAGAAGTCATACTGGAGGAGAGCCGAAGTCTTGGGGAGCATCCTCTATCACTATGGCAACGTGGGAGATGGGCACCTTTCCCCCCAAAGTCTTAAAATAACTTCTGTTATAGGCATAGTTCTTATTGTGTTCTACTAATAATCAAGAAAAAAAAAACTATGTTATAAAATCAGAATGAAAATTTTATATTAAGTTATTTCCTTTTACTTTTATGTGATCCTTTGATATTGGTAACATCCTTTTTTCCCTATCTTGGGGTGGTGGTTGTGGGGGTTGAATCCAGGGCCTTAGCACATGCTGGGCTAGTGCTCTACCACTGAGCTACACCTCAGCCCCTCCTTGCTATTGAATAGTGACTGTGGCAAACCTCTCCTATTAGAACGGGAAAATAAAGAAAATAAATGGGCAAGCCTCTCAGAGACACTACATTTACAAATGGATGCTATTGTCTCATGATCTATTTTTGTTCCCTTCCCTCTGATAGGTCAACTTTAGACCCCGTGATGCTGGGTCATAGTGAGGAAAGTGCTCAGTAGGATTTAAGTCTCAGGTGTACATGGTGCTTCATCTCTAACCCCTTCCACAGCCCCAACACCCATAAATTGTTATTATTATCTTTCTTTATTGAGATGAGAAAATGGGAGCGCAGAGAAGTTGCATAATTATTTAAAGTCAAACATTTTGTATCAAGGTAGAGGCTGGATTTGCCCTCGGGTCTAACTCCAAAGTATATATTCTCTTTCTGTCTAGCTGTTAAGATCAAATTTGGCAATGATTTTTGTTCTTTTCCAACAAATGTGTGTTGGATTAAGTTGAATAAAATAGAATCTGTAATGCAATTTCTCTGGGTGGCTTCAAAACAGATTAACTTTTTTCCCCCAAAATCTTCTTCCCCACATGCTCAGTGTCTCATACATGTAGTAGATAAAATATATTAGTTCCTGATACTGGCAATTTATGTTTTCTTAGGTCTGTCTTGCTTAGGATTTACCAATTTTATTACTTTCTCAAAGTACTAATCTTTAGTTTTGTTGATTTGTTTTTTCTATTTAATTGTTTTTGCTCTTTTTTAAAATTTTTTGAAATATGCAAATTCCTTCTAATTTCTCTATTCATTTTCTTAAACAAAACCTTAGATCACTGATTTTCAGCTTGCTTTCTTATACATGTTTCAATACTACAAATTTTCCTCTGAGCCCTGCTTTAGCTATAATTCTTAAGTTTTGATATGTCTCCTTTTACTATTATTCCACTAAGAATGTTTTCTAATTTCACAGTTATTTAGAAATATGCTGCTGAATTTTCAACATCTAGAGATTTTTGAATTTTTTAAAAAATATATGTAATGAATCAGAATAAATAAACTAAATTGAGACAACATGGAAAAAAAATTGAGAATCCGTTAAGTAATTTGCCTGATTTGTTGAAAACAGCATCAATTTGGGGGTCAGGCATTTCTGGGTTGTGATCTTAAGCAACATACCTAACCTCCTCTCTTAACTTCAACTTTCTTGCTAAAGATTATTAATTTATCCCATTAAATTTTGGTGAATACTAAAACCTGTGACAAAAATTGGCAGCCTAGCACAAAAATTGACAAGCCTAGAACAAAAATTGAAAAGCCTAGAACTTTGTATATATCCAATCCCGACGCAAGGTGGGCTGCTCTCTGCCTCCCCCTAGTGGACAATCCTGTTTACTTCATGAGTCCTTGCAGCTACAGCCGTTGTGGCCAGTGCCGTCTTCAAGAGCCCATTTTCCACATAGGCATGTCCTCAATGGGAACTTGGTCTTGACTGGACAGGAATGTGGTGTTTGGAACCAGTTCTGACTGAGAGTCAGACTTGCTCCAAGTTTCAATGAGCCCCACCTGCAGAAGGTCTTCAGAAACAGGTCCTTTCCAATCAACCAGACATTAATGTCAACATCTGGAGATTTTTGAATTTTTAAAAAATATATGTAATGAATCAGAATCAATAAACTAAATTGAGACAACTTGAAAAAAAAATTGAGAAACCTTAAGTAATTCGCCTGATTTGTTGAAAACAGCATCAAGTCTGGTGTCTGATTTGTGGACTTACTAGAGTCATTGTTCACCAGCACAACCTCGAAGCGGCTGCCTGTGTCAGAGAGATAGTCTCCTTCGCATCTCCTTCCAAAGATGACATGAGTACTGTGGAAACCAATTTATGAGACGTCCCTCAAGAAGAGCCACCCTAGGGGTCAAGTTCAGAGCCAGTGGAGACCTCAGAGGAAGCTGGTCACAAGGTCTTCACAGAACTGCCAGGGTCACTGGGGAGCTTCAGAGGTGGCTCAAGGGCTGGGTGTCGTTCCTGTCACCCACCACCTTTCCTATCTGTATTTTCATCACCCACGTGCCTCATCCCTGCTGCTTTTCTCACTCCCTGCAATTCTGACTTTGGGTTTCTTTGCTGTTGATGAAGCAGCCATCTCCAGACCTGGGGACCTGCTCCTGCAAATAGATGCCTCCATTCCTCTTCTTATAAGTGACAGCTGGGTCACTGGTTGCTTGTAAGCTTCCTGTTATACTCATATCACCTGTCTTCATACTCCATTACTGTTTGAGCTAGGACATTTTCTTACCATCCCTCCTTGTACCCACCTTCATAGTTACCCCCAGGCTGTCAAAATGACCTATGCCAGAATGTCGCTTTTCTGACTTCCTAAGGCTGGGATGGTTCCCAACCTTGTCGTGTTTAAGGCACGCTTTCAAATACCATTCTGAAATTTGAGGCTGAATCCTTGAGGCTGAATAATTACAAGAACAGGTAAGCACATGAGAATGTGTGTGTGTGTGGGTGTGTGTACACGCGCGTGCACTTCTGTGTATGCCCTGTTACAAGAACAGTGTCTGTCAGTACCCAGTAATTACAGCATTCAGCATTCTTACATAACTGACTAATAAAGCTATCAAATAATTTGGCAAAACATGTTACTTCATTGGCTCTGTCCTGGCAGCTCCTTGTGCCTCTTAGTGTTGTTTGAAACCAGCTCAACCCTGGGCTACGCATTTTCTGTTGCAAAGGATAGTCCCCAGTACCGCAGTGTTGACTGACTTCCTGGGCGCCCATTCCTCCTTACAACAATCCCTAAATCTGTGGCTTGAGTGTCTCAGGAGACTTTGGACTGCACAGGACACTGCTTTGGTTGGTTTTTAAATGGCAAGTAGTTACACACACTGGATAATTTTTATGTAGGACAAATAAAAAATATTTAAAGTAAAATGGTGAAGTACACCTAAAGGACTATGTGAATTTAAAGGTGTTCTATAAAAGCAGTTTTAACTAAACTAAATGTTTTCTACAGTTTTTAAAAGCATACCAAAGCAATGAATTTACTACTGAGTCATCATTTTAATATATAATTTTTAACAGTCCAACAAGAACTCAGTAGTAGGGGGCTGACCTGAGAAGCAGTGTTAGCTGGCCCTCAGCCCACGCACAAAACACAGAAGGCTTTGAACTGCTTCCCGACAGAGCACCCTTGAACTTGATTCAGTAGATACACTGCCCTTCTCATTCCCTGCTCAGAATGCAAGTAGCACAAGGTGGGGAGAACCACACAATCCAGGGGCGGATGACCCACTGGGCTAGTTCATTAACACCTGTGACTATCTAGTCTTGAATATATTGAAAACACACAAAAAGAATTATACAAATAATAGAAAAAATAATACAACTTCATGCAATTCTTCTTTCAAAAACAGTTGCTTCTGGGCTTAGAGGAAGAACAAAGTGAACATATTAAACCATTAATACAGTGCCAAAGACCAGAGGACCTCCCACCCACCCCTGCCCCAAGGTGGAGTGAGTCAAAATGCCCTTCTTGCCTGCCTGCCCACAGGATCAGAGGGAGGGCACTCCTCCTGGGTCAGGGAGGTAGGAGTGGATGTTGAGAGGAGCCCAGAGTTGCACCCTGCTGGACACCTGGAAATCTTCACTCCTTTTTCCTTTGAGACACCAAAGAAGGAAGATTATTGTTTTGCTCTTCTAGTAAGAGTCTCAGGCTGAGAACCACACACTGACCCCTCTTTGTTTCCTGTTAAGAAAATTCACCTGTAGCCTCAGAGGATGTGATGTAATGACGTTGCAAAATGTGTGGTTATTAGCAAATGACATGGTAATTTAGTGTACTAGCAGGTCAAAACATTTAAAAGCTTGATACAAAATGCAGACCTGTCAAGAAAAGGAAACTCACATTCATCAGGTACCTCAATAAGTCACACCACCTAGCGATCTCACTGCAACCACGGAATCCAACTTGTACTGAAAGCAAATTTACTAAAGACAGTCAAGAGCTTACAGGTTCTCCAGGAGGGCAAGGAAACATTTTGGAAATTAACCAATAACAACACCACCAGTTACTACACTGATTGACCTGTGGACCCTTGGCTGTGCCAGAACATGTCCATGGCTGTTCTTGGGAATAGAAGCCACCAACATGGATGATGGAGGGATCCTGGTGACTGTTTTCTTGCTGTGCCAGCCTCAAATCCACAGTTGCACAGATCTGTCTGGCGTGTAAGAGCTGATATAAATAAAATATTCAGAATAGAACTTAGCTTCTCTGTCTGTAAAATGGGAGCCATACTAATACCCAACTGTAAGCATTGCTTGGAGCATTAAATGAGATGATGCCTGTAAAATTCTTCAAGAGTGCTGAGCATATATGAAGAGCTCTATCAATGTTAGCTTTTAGAAAGTTACTGGAGTTCCATTTTTATTATGGAGGAAATTGCTTGACAAACTAACTTGATTAGAAGCTGAGACCCAGAGACTTGGGGACCGTGGAGAAGAGGGCGGGGAATGGCCTTTTTGCCTACCCACAGGATCAACCACAATCTCTCCCAAGCTTTGAATCACCCTAGAGGGCCAGCAATTTCCCCCCTGAAAGAAATGAACCAGGTATCCTAGGACCTGTGATTAAGAGCTGTCTCCCATCCCATCCCCTCTACCTGTGACAAAATGTGGCAAGAGAACCTTCCCTGACCCCACCTAAGAATTTAACATCTGTCATGTTCATCCTTCAAGCAGATGGAGTTCGGTATTCTCTCCTGGCATTGCCGGTCCAGCCCCCTGATGTCCTGGCCAGGACCCCCTGCTCTGGCAATAAAGGGGAGCCGCTCTTCTTGATGGAAATGAGAAGCCCCCACCCTTTATCTTGAGCAGAAAGAAGAAAGGTGCCTAAGACCGCTGGTGGCAACTGGGAGACACTTGTAGGCCCTGTCCCCTGCAGCCACTCTCAGGCCACCTTCCCCCACCCGCTCCGCCCTGGTCTTCCCGCTTCTCAGTGTTGCCTCTTGCCATCCCTGCTCAGTACACGCTGTTTTCTGGCTGGAATCCTCTTGTCTGGCAGTCAAACTTAGTGGTTGAGTGAGGCTTTGGAGAGCTCCCTGGGCACGGGTTCCACTTCACCTGCTATGAGTGATGTGACCTTGGCCAAGGTACTTAACTTCCCTGGACTTGGCTACCAGTGCCCAGCTTTCTGTAAGGATTCATCAAAAGGCTGCTTTTAATTTCTTATTATTTTCTAGACCTTGTTCTGCCTTGCAGAGAACCAATTTGAGACAGAAATGTGTGAGAGCCGAAGGCCCCAGGGGGTGGAACGGGTCAGACTGTGAGAATTCTAACTCGCCCATTGGCTCTAAGTTCTTCTGTGCTTCACTTTGCTCATCTCTAAAATGAGACAATAACCATGACTTACCTTGTCGCTGTGAGGCTTAGTGAAAACTGGATTCACCTGTAAGTGTTGGAACACTCATAGTCAGGGTGGGCTAAGGCTGAAAGGTACTTATTTCTCTCTGTCATGGAGAAGTCCTGACGTCAGTGGTCTATGCAGCTCTGTGCTGCAAGGTCTGCAGAGAACTAGCCACCTTTCTCATCTCTATAAGGTCATCCTTTGGTTTCCATGGCCCAAAAATGACTCCCCAGTCTTCATACCCATGTTCTAAGTGGCAAGAGGAAGGAAGGAATGACTCTTCCACTAACACCCTTTGACTAAAACTTACTCACATAACTGCACCCAGCCAGAGAAGAGGCTAGAAAATGAAGGTTTTATTCTGGCCAGCTATGAACCGACTAAATATGCTATTCCTTTAGGTGGAGGTGAGAATGGGCTTTGGAGAAACAGCCATTGGCTGGGGCACATGTCTGCCATTTAATCCTGGTTACAGGGTAAATTTGCAACAAGGGTCCATCATCATCCTCACCTTCATCCTCTATCTACACACACTTCATTCATGTAAAGACCAGCGTGGATTCCCAGAACAAGTTCTCTGGGCGCTGAGGTTCCTGGGTTTCACTGTTCGGGGTCACAGTCCCTGTGCTTATGGGTTAAGGGGCACTCATGGAAGCATCCCGCCCAAGCGCCTCACCTAGTGCTTTTAAATTATTTGAAGATCAACAAAATTATGTTATTGCTATAATATGGGACATGCACTCTTTGGAATGATATTTTGGAATGAAAATGTCTGTGGTTTTCATGGTTTAAAATAGAGTCTAATCTTCCAGTGGAATAGGGAGTTGAACCTGATAGAAATGTTGTATCAGAATAAATTATATTATAGAATTATATGAAAAACTGCATGAAAGATAGAGTGTTTGAAGACGTAGATGTCAACACAGGGCTTGCCCCTTGAGTTACTTTGAAACAACTGAGACATTAAGTTCATATGTCACCACAAAGGGGTGGGCTTGTATGTTGTGAATCAGAAACTTCAGAGCAAATATGAAACTTGAGAGCCAGGTCAGAGTATTTCCAAGTCCATTTTATACAGCAAAGCCAGGAGAAGAGTAAATGGGAGAAGCATAGGGCACGCAATTTAAGGAGACATCTCTCTCAGGGTTGAGCAAGACTGAGCATTTACAGTCTTGTCCTTGACAGTCAACATAAAGCTTATCAAAGGTTTTTTTTTTGTTGTTGTTTTATTTTTTTAGTCTCTCTTTAAAAATTTATGCATTGAAGAATTAAAAATGTGTGAAGGTTTTTGGAATATGTTGACTTATATTTAAATAAATCTATAAAGGACACTAACAAATAGGAAAGTAATTGCAAAAAATAGGAAGATTTAGTTAATACTATGGAAACATGGCTAACAGGAGTCAGGGAGACGTGGTTTACAAATACAAAAAAATTTACAACAAAATTTAGAATACAACCTTTTAGATGCTGTCATAAGAAAATTGAGTGCTGCTTAGTTTTTTTTTACTGGTGCAATATTTAACAATATTCAATTACTGCTTTTCATGAATTCATGAATATCTATATATTAATGTACCAATTAATAAACTAGTATATCTTCTCTTTGAACCTAAGAACATTTTCATTATTTTTTAAAGGATGTTTCTTTTATTCACAAGTAAAAACAACCCATCCTATAATAGGAATCTAATGGTCTATCCATTCATAATGTAAATGGTGAATTCAGGATGGCCAAAGCATCATTTCTAAAATTAAAAAACAGAAAAAATACTCCGAATTCCCATGCAAAAAGGTCTATTATGCAGATGACCACAGAACTATAACTCTGACCATTTATTTTTTGTTGGTGTCAATGGGACTTCCCACGTTCCCAAACTCCTCAACTTGACTCTCATTCTGGGCCTTTTCTTTGGTTTTTCCACTTTTGCTAAAGACGCAAGCATGATTCAAATCCTTGAAGTATTAATCAGAGTCAAGGATATATCCTACAACAAATTGGTCTGGAGTTTTGCATCCAATACAATATGGTCTAAATCCAGCAGAATTGGGTCTCTGTCTAGCAGTGTCCACCATTTTTGATCATGCTGCTTCACCAAAGGAAGCCAGGTTTTATTGTTTTCCCAGTATCAGGTGCATCTTTTGTAATCAAGACATTCTTTCCAGTTAAAGTTGTAAGATCATCTCTACGAAGTACGTTTATGTCCCCAGTTGAGTGGTTGTTGCAATAGCTCTTGTTTGATGCAATCTGCAGTCATGGAATGTATGTGTTAGTGCTTTGCTCTAATCCAGCAAATCAGTGGGGGACATGTAGGCCCCTGAGTGCACAGAGAGCTGCAGTGTGATTGCTTCCCATTGCTTTCACAGAATTTCAGTGGCAGCCCATTTGTCCTGTCCATTAGTCTGTGAGGAATAGGTGCCTTTTCTAAACCTTTAGTGTAAAGACTGGAAATACAAAATAAATCTAGGTCAAAGTCCAGTTCAACATCACTAATTGTGACGCAGGGCCACCATGATGAGATTAGCATAAAGCACGATGGAACTAGCTAGTCTGTAACTGGCCACTTAAAATTCTCATGTTTACACAGTGGTCAGATGACCAGACCATTTCACAGCAGGCCATGTAACCTCTTAAATAGCGTTGTCTGTAGAAAGAGCACTGGGTTGAACACAGGGTGGCTAATTTTTCCAGTTGGCCCAAGATTGTCCCAATTTTAACACTGAAAGTCCCACATCAAAGATCCCTCTCAGATCCAGGCCGGTGGGACAATTGGTGATTCCCACTTGGAGTTAGAGATAGAACTTTGTTATTAACTGATCGTGAGAATTTGAGCATGTCACTTCATTTCTCAGAGTTGTTTCATGTGTGTAAAATACAGGAAGTGGCTCTTCTGATTGGGCTGGTTGCAAGGCTGTCACATATTTTTGAGTTTTTAATGTATTCATTGTCATATGGGGGAGATTTATAAGACAGGCTACTGATGTTAAATCCATTTGCAGAAAACCATGTTTTTGTGTTACAACATGGGTGTCACCTGATTTTCAAGAAAGTCAGGAGAAGCAAGGCCAAGTTTGAACTTGATCAAGGAACCCAGGCTTTACCATTTTCTGAGTCACTACAGGCATTGACCTGGGCTCAAACCAGTCATTAAAGTCACATAACCTGGGAGCCACTTGCTGGCTCTGCTGCAAATACTGACAAATATTGGGGCTGCCATGGAGGGGCGATTGGTCAGTTTTCCTGTATTCTCTGTATTTAGTTCCATTTCTTTGCTGAAGACTGATTATTGTCTTTCAGTAAAAGCAAGTGAGAAAAAACCCAGCACCGGAGAGGACATATGTTGCTGAGTGGGTGAACTCAGTGGATGGATGGGTTTGGGTATAAGAACATTCTAGAAAGGAAAAAAAAGTGCCCAACTAAGACAAACTTCTACCCTATTTCTTCAAATCCAAGAAGCTCATTTGTTTCACATCCTCACATCTCAAAAATGGGGAACATTTTAAAATTGATGTATTTTAAATTTTTTCTGGAAAGTGGCTCTTTGGTGATGATGACATCAATGATGTAATAAACAAATGGCCATTTACAGCTCAGGAAAATCTGTTCCTTTCCATCCTGATATCCCAGTGCTTCCTACTTTTATCCTCAGTGGTGATTAAAGTCCATCATTTTCAAATGAAAGAAAAAACAGAGCACAACAAAATGTATACAGCTGGGTAAAAGAAAAAAATATAACAGGTGGTCACCATCTTTAGGGGAGGTGGGCACGGAGGACGTGGGCTTTACCAGGCTCGAGGACTTTCGGATTTGTCTCCTGGGTGTTGTGTGAAGTGGGTCAAGTTGAGTCACTTATTTGGAGTTTAACTAACATGGCTCACCCAGATCTGAGCTCTCTGAGCAAGACACTTACCAGCAACACCCCACACAGGACTTTAACGGATGGCTCAGAAATGTCCTTAGTGGCAAAAGGAAATGTTAAGTTTTAAAACTTGCAAGCAGGGTAAGCTCTCCCTGCCCAGTTATTCTGAATCCAAAGCACCTAGCCCAGAAACATGTCAGAGGAGGTGTTCAGAAAACACTGTCTCCCTTCCTCTGTCTGCCAATGTGGGCACTTCTCACCGTCACCCAACATTGGGAACGTTTCCAGGAAATGTGTTTGTTCATATGGCCCGATGCAGGGCCTTGAAGAATAAAAACAAACAAAAAATTCTCCCCGAAAACCAAATGAAACAATGATCCTAATACTTGCAACACAAGAGCAACAACAAGGGCAGATGTCTGTGGCCACCTGGTGCCAGGCCCTGGGATGGACATTTTTATAAAAGCAGGATTTGGGTCAAAAGGCTGAGAAGAGATGGCCGTTGTTGAGAGAACCATTATCTCCCTTAATCTTCACCACAGTCCTGTGAGGTGGCTGCTACTATGATTCCCTTTAAAAGGAAATAAAAAAGAGACAAAACTTAGACCAAGTGCCCAGAGACATAACTGTGAACTGGTGGAGCTTGGTTCTAATCCGGAGCCTCATCCTTAATCTTGGAGGAGTGGATCCACAGGAGCCATGGCATGTATGTGCAGCACATCAGAGGTGCCAGACTTTCAGGTGCATGATGTCCTTTGTTTCTCAGTTGGTTCCCATTTTACGCATGAGAAACTAGAGGCCCAGAGAGGAAAAGTGCCTGAAGTCACACAGATAATAAAGTCTAGATCTTAAATGTGAGTCTTCTGGTGCTTAGTTAAGAGCGATTTCCCCAGGGGACAGTGCAGTCCAACCCCTGTATCTCTCCCTGCCTGACGGGTGCAATACACCCCAGAGCTCAGGGAAGGCACTAAAGACAAAAAGGCCCAGGAGTCCACCCTAACGTGCAGCAGACCCCGTCCTGTGGCAGGTGCTGTCCCTTTGGACACAAAAGGTGCTACAGCATCCCAGGAAAAATGCCCCGGGTCAAGCTCTCCATGGGCAGCATAGCTGTAGGCCAGATGCCCAGGTGGGCAGAGAAAGCCAGAGGGGGACAGGAAGTGGTGTGGACCCAGGACCTAGCTTCCAATCCGAGCTAGGGATTTCCTTGGGAGGCCAGGGACCATGGGCCAGTCATTTCTGTCCACACCTCAGGGAGCTCACACGTAAAGTGGGGTGCGGAGCGGCACCTACTCCAAAGATGCTGAGGATGTTAAAGGGCCTGGTGTGCTGTGTGCTTCACGCCAGGCTCAGCACTGGGGTAGACACAACGGAGAGTCCTCCTTGTCAGGAGCTACCAGAGAAACACAACCCAAGACCTAAAGAAATGCTATGGTGGCCTCTAGTTTGCTTTCATGTCACCAAGCTTCTTAGTCATTGGGGCATATTTTCCAGGGACAAGAAGGAGTCCTAGAGCAGGCCAGTCACATCGCCTTTTTGAGCCTTAGTTTTCTCTTGTATACAATGGAAATAATGCCTTTCTCACCTTGCAGAGGAGGTGAGACCTAATGAAGTCACACATGAGAAAACGTTAAAAGCAAAACAAAAAAAGAAAGTGGGACAAAGGTGGACAGTTGGTGTGACCATGATAATGTTACGTGACTTTTCAATGATCTACTCTGGATTTAGAACACACAAAGAATGTTTATAAATGGGACCCTGTTCAGAATGGTCTTATAAAACCCGAATATCTAAAGGAAAGCAATGGCAAATACTCAAAATAAAATGTCAGAGTACTTAGCAAGAAAATCACCACAGCAAGGAACTCTGATCCTCTGTCCTCAGGTGTCAGCACAGCCCAGCTTCTCCTGCCCATGATAGTGACCCATGACCAGCTCCAAGCTGACACCTCAAGCTGATGCTCTAAGCTGACACCCTGAACCTGCCATCCGTCTGGACCCTGGCCTGGAGGAGTATCACTCTCCAACAGCTCTGCACCCTGAGCAAGTGCTCCAGCTGGTTCTTATACTTAGTCTTAATCTCTGTCCACCTACAGTACCTGCTCCCTGCCTTTGCTCTTAGTTCAGCTCCCTGAACCCCTGTGGCCACCTTAACCCTTGCTTAGCCTTTCTGCCTCCTCTATATACCTGTAGATATTTATTTGTATAAAGTGTGATGTGTGATTTGAGCGTTATAGATGTTAGTAGTTAAGATTGGATAAGAGAACCTGTGATTGCCCAGTCTATGACTGTCAGGTGATCCACGAGTGTTCTATAAACTGCCACTGCTGAGAGTAGTCTACTTGTGAATTTCTTGCCGTTCAGTACATTCTGACATTGTGGAAAGACACACATGTGCTTGGTCTGTGTCAATGACATAGCTCGCTCACAACAGCTGGGAAAGGATTCATTGCTGTGTGGTCTGGTGTGCTGATACGTTCCTGGGTCTCATATGCCCATGTGGCCGTGGGCTTCTGATTTAATTTGATAAGTTCACAGGTGGTCGTTTTTGTTAGGACGACTGAACTATTTATCAGTTCATGCCTTATGGTTGTGCTGTGTAGCCGGGGTTATTCTCTTCAGGAGATTCTGTATGTCTACCCTCTGGTGTTTATTCACTTGCCTGGGTAAGTTACCAGGTCATCCTGCCTTAGCATTGATCTCAAAATGGAGCAGCTCAGGGCAAACTGCTGCTTTATGAAATGGAGTGACTTGGGGCAGGGCGTAGCCTGTCCTTCATAGACCTTGACCCAGGAAATTCTCCAATGAGAACTCCACGTCAGCCCTGGAAATGTTGATTCCCAGAAGTTCTCACTGTACCTTCACTTGTCTGGAGATGGGTAAAGCTGTTAAAGGGGCTGACCCTCCTGGCTCCTTGCTTCTGACCTCCTTAGTTACATGGTGCTCAATTAGGGCAGACAGCGCCACCCAGGATGTGACTTGGCATGGAATCGGCATAATGGCCAGACTCCCAATTTGGACATATCTTTACATCTTATTTTCTATCTTGACTTGGCAGAAATTCATTAGCAACTGGAAGAGTTTCTATAAAAGTGTCCACATTTTCATTAACCTTCAGGTTAACCTTGCGGAATACAGTCACAAGTTTTTGCCAGGAAGATGTAATAATTAAATAAGTAGATTTAATCCCAGAACAGTAACAACAACCACAAAAAAAAAAGCAAAACAAATACATTTGGGGAAAGGAATAATCCTTCAGAACACTTTGTCTATCTTTTGCCTTTTTTAAGCTTACAATGACAATATATGAATTTTCTTTTCCTCTCTGACCTGAAGACCAAATGTAATCAGTGAGGAATATATTCCAAGTCAATGTGGGGCAAAGGAGAATATATGAATCTTATCTTTGGGTGGCAGGCTCCAGATAGGGCTGATAAACAGCAACAGGGTGTTTCGAGGTTGATCTCACACCCACGAGACTAGGCTCTGTCTTCTTGAAGTCTCTGGTGTCCTCCTTAAATATTCAGGGCTGGGAAACTCTTAGGTGCCTGCTGTCGTGCAATCTGAGGTCCTTGGGAAGTGCCCCAGTCTCTTTTTCCCAGCTTCAACATGCAAATGAATCATGAAGACTCAGGAGGCTTTTGCTTTCCGTACTAGGGAATTACTGACAACTCTGCAGATCCCAGATCCCCAAATGCTCAAAACTTGCTCTTCCACTTCTATCGAAATGACATTTCTTATTTTTGCAGATCTCGGGCTTTTCCAGAACTTGAAGAAAGAAGTTTGGGGAAAAAACTTGTCTATGAAAATTGCAGGGAATATTCATTGAAATGCTTGATGTAATGCAAATTTATTTATGCAATGTTGATTTGTAAAGTCATTTTTCTAACTTTGTATCTGCCAAAAAACAAAATTTGGGAACTATTTTAAAAAGAGGAAGAAGAAAGTTAAAATCACTTCTAACTCCACCACCCAGTGCTTACTACCATTTTCATATTTTTGGTTATAAGGCCTAGACTCTGCCTGGCAAAAAAGCAGAAGTTCAGGAAGTTTCAGTCCTTTGACTTCTCACTGCTGTGGATCAGTCTGAGCTTTCATTTCTTTTGGCTTTCTTGGGTTTCTGTCACTGTGCATCAGCAGGTAGGGTGTGAGTTGATTAGTTCTTTTTTTCTCCCTTCGAATTACTGGCCTTGTCTTCTTCTATTTGTTGCTATATTGCAATTGATACTGGCTCACTCTTTTTACTATCCTTTGTGAATATGATCTTTGTAAGTCGTTTACTCCTACTGTGCTAAAGAAGAAAGGTGTTATTTTGGACTCACACCAATAGAAGAATGGGGCATGATTCTGAAGGAATATGAATGCTGACTCTAATCGCCAAAGCTTGAGTGCTTGTAAAATGCAGAAAAGAACTTCTAGAAACCTCTGTAGCACTGCAAAGCATCATTAATACAGTGAGCCTTGGTCCCAGGGTCCTGTTGTCACTCTGTTTAAACAGAGAACGGTCCTTCTTTAAACAGGTGAGGTAGAATGAATCTTGGGTAAAATGAATAGATTTGGGTCCACCCATCCAAGGATGATGAAGGTTTGTTTTATGCTGTTCCCTTTTTATGTGGATTTTTGTCTTGGTGAATATTAAATAGGATTATGTTCAGGGAACATTATTGCATTTAAAGGGAACACATTTAATGAGAAGGGACAAAGAGGCCTTTATGGTTTGTTAACAGTGAAGACAATGATGAGAAGACAGAGATTTGCTCTGGGTTGAGACGCCTTTTATCCCTGATCCCAGAGCAGGGTCCCTTCTTTGACGGGATTAAGTACTCATCTTGAAACAGGTACACACACCCACCGTTTACACAATCCCTGATTGGCAGCAAAGCACGATTTCCAGAAACCTGGAGAAAATTCTAGCTACCCCTCAGAGTGTGCTCTGGAGATTACCCCGATTTCCTTTATGCACATTTACATTTTTATTCCTTAATTTCACTTTTGCTCAAGCACTTAAACAACCTTTCGTGCAACTTCCTAGTCAGTCCCTTTAGCAAGTTTCCATTTTCCATCCCTGGTTGCCTCAAAGCTAGACACTGTCACTTAGCAGGAATACAATGCCATTGGATCACAGGGGTCATGGCTGGGATAACTCTCTGGGTGGTAGGGACTACAAAGCTCCAGTCTGTCATATCTCAGTAGCCAATTCCAAGTGCATTTTGGTCCTCAAGGCAAAGTAGAGTGTATGCTTGGTAAATTTCCATTTAATTAGATAAATTAGTTAGCCAGCCCAGAAACGTGACTTTTAAGCCAGTCCCCCAGTTTAGTGTTTACCAATGGAAATCCTTCTCCATCTTCTGGGTTCAAGCAAGTGCTAGACAACCATATCTCCATCTGTCCTCTTTGTATATTTCTTAACCAGTGTGTCTTGGGCTCCTAAAGGCCCAAAACATGCTTAAAAGAACTTTGTAAACTTGTAGAAGTCCAAAGGAGAAATAGTATCCATAGTTTCTCTATCTAAGTGCCATAGTTAGGTAGGTTTCCTTCTGTTCATTTTGTTGTTGTTTTAGAACAAAGTTTAGAAATAAAAAAAAAGTAAGCTTTTTTCATTTTTACAAACTAGCCGATCACCGCAAAAAACAAAACAAAACAAAACAAAATACATAATAGTGCAAATAAAATTCACTTTTAAACTTGCCCTGTGAATCTTATTCCTATTTTTCCTATGACTATTTTTAAATCATTGAAGTCTTATTGTACACATAACCTTGGCTTGATCTTTCTTCCACCTCAGTTTTTAAATTTCTATCAGATTTCCAAGATGCCTATGGAGTCAAATTGTTTAGAAAGACTTGGAAAGAGCCACCATCTCTACCTCGCTAGCCTCCTTTTCCTCTGGTACAGAAGCAAACTCCCTCAGCCCTTCTGCTGTTCTTTACGCTGAATGGTGTCTTGAAGTTGGTGAACTAAGGAATGTATCAAGAAATTGTTAGTCGCTTCAGAAAACACTCTACATCCGAATTCAAATCAAAGAGCGCTTTATTTACCTGGCCAGGGTGTCACCCACCCGTAGAGACTGAAGCTCTGTGGGAGAACAGCAACTTCCTGGCCTGTATCCTGGGAACTTAAAGACAAAAACTACAACTCAGGGGCTTTCCTTAGCGTCATGCAAGCAAGCTAATCACAGAAATTAAAACAATAGTAAGTGGGACCTCCAGCCCTAAGCAGGACTGGAGCTTTCCAGTTAACAAGCAAGCAAGTACAGAAGCTAGAAAAGAGGCCACCCCACTGCCACCCTGGTGCTGGAGACTTCCAGTTGTGCAAAGTTGTCAGCTTTGCACTTCAGTTGACCACATTCCTGGGTTCAAGCAGGTGCTAGACAACCATAACCCGAGATTGAGCAGGGGTCGGCAAGGGCAAGAATCTGTTTCAAAGTCATGTAGACCCACCAGTGCACCCAAACCCAGGATGTAGCTCATAGCTCATCTCGACCACCGCTGCATCCTGAGTAGGGAACAATTTGTGGGAACAAAGTACAGGAAAACAATTTTTATAAGAAAACAACTTTGATTTCAGTTTCTCAGAAACAACTCTTGTAACAGTTTTTTTTTTTTTTTTGTAGAAGACAGCAAAATGGAGTCTTAGGTCTGTCTATGTCGTATCTCACTTATCAAAATCTTATATCTATAATCTATATATTTTTTATTAATCTATAACTTATAATTTACACTCTTATTGATTGTATTTATCAGTTCACACCACCACAAAAGGTTTCAAGAGTTGACATTCTTGGTTTTGATGACCACTAAAGCATGAGCTTTATTAAAATCTTAGGAAAAAATCCATAAACTAAGTTGGTAAATAAAGCATGATTCCTTCATGTTAGAAGATTAAGTTAGGGTCTGGGGCTGTGGCTTAGAGCAGAGCAGCTGCCTGTGGAGCACAAGGCCTTGGCTTTCATCCCCAGCACTGCAAAAGAGAAAATGGATTTTGTTACACAGTTCTAATTATTAGCTTTAAAAGGAGTTCCAATCTAAAAAATATAAGTCTTTTTGCTTTATGAAATACAGAGTAGTTTAGAGACATCTGAAGAGAGATGGTGGAGGAAATACAGTATTTATTTGTTCTGCTTTGTGAAACCAACCCTAAATGAGAATAAGCAGGCATATGAGGAAAAGGCATAATCCCTTCAGGTCAAAGAAGAGTTAAAGATAAGCACGTTTGGGAAGGTGAACAGCAATTTAGTGATCTTAAATTTAAAAAGCTAGATTTAAGTTAGCCCGTAGGGAACCAAAATAGCCTGATACTCCACTGCTTGTTTATGGGCTGAATTCCTTCCTTCCCAAATTCCTATGTTGAGGTCCTAACCCCAGGACCTCAGAACGTGACTTTTTTTGGGGAATAAGATCTTCAAAGAGGTGATTTAGTTGAACTGAGGTCATATGATGGGCCTTAACCCAACAGGTCTGGGATCCTACTTTTTCCTATTTTTTATGATTATTTGTATTGTTTTTAAATAATTGAGGAGAAAAGAGGAGATTAGGATGCAAAGATACACAGAGATATGACTTGAGGTCACAGGGAGAAGATGGCCATCTCCAAGCCCAGTAGAGAGGCCTCAGAAGAAACCAATCCTACTGTCATCTTGATCTTGGACTTCCTGCCTTCAGAACTATAAGAAAACAAACTGTTGTTGTGGTACTTTGTTATGACAGCCCTGGAAAACGAATACATTACCAGTCCCTTGGGAGAAACTGCTGGAAACACCTAACTTTGGAGTGAAGGAAGAGTGGTACGCTTACCCGTCCACAGAAGCAGTTGAAATCTCCCTACCCTGTCCTTAAAGTTACCCTCCCCACTCTGGGAGGTGGTTTTATCCTTTTAAAAAAGGATAAAATAGAGAGAACACAAAATGAAGGGATCAGTAAAACTTCCAAGCTAAACCTGGGTCTTGGCTCCTTCTTTGCTCACTCCGGCTCCAGGGCACTGAAGTGTTGACTTCAGATTATTGACATCGTCAAGAGAGATTTGAAGAGTCTTCTCTAGTGAGTTTGGGAGGCCTAAGACGTGGGGTTTCCTCTATGAATCAGCCCAACTTCTTGTGCTGGAGACTCCCAGCTGTCCTGTCAGTGCCTCATTCTATAACATGAGCAGGTGCCATAGGTGGTGGCATTGTGCCGGTCCTGAGGGAGGAGAACCCAACCCTGTCGTGCGGAGCCTTGACGCTGGCTCTGGTGAACTTAGATGTGCAGGGAAGCTTCAGAAAGGAAGCCCTAAGGATCAGTTTGTGCCCCTTCCCTGCCCTTTGGGGCACAGAGGTGTGAGCTGCTGGGCAACGAACAGCACTCGGACCCTCCAGAGAAGGTGGTGCAGGAACCTGCTTACCCATCCATGAAGGACGCGAACCTGGAGCAAATCACCAACACGGTGACTTTAAGCTACTGAAAGTTCCAGTTTATTCCTGACTGCAGCATGCCATGATTACCTGATGGATTAAGAAGATAACTAAGGTCCCTAAGCATCTGAGGAGATTCTCTGGAATGAACTTTAGATATCTAAACAAGCAGGAAAACCGTCTGGAGGAAATTAGGCGATTCAAGAAGAAAACTCCAAAAAATGCAAAGCTGTTGTGAAAGCAGTCAGAAATGTAGGAACCGAAATAAATGAAGAAATAAAAAGCAGGATGCTGGCTTTAAGAAGAAAAAAGAAAAAATGGGTAGTTAGCTAAAAATGATTCTTTTTTTTTTTGGAAATAAAAAAAATTATAGAGGAAATGAAAAATTAAGTTCCACAAAATAATTTTATCAGTTAGATGGACAGAAAAAAGCATTGGAAAATAAGGTAGGAAAGAAAATGAGAGAACCCAACTAAAAGAGACCTCCTGTTCACAAGGTCCAGAGAGAACAGCAGCGAGAGAAGAGCCAGCGGGGGTGGACCATGACTGGACACTCCAACACCTTCTTGAATGAACGTGAGGACAGAACGCGAAATCAGAAGAGTCCACCAAGCTGCCAAACCAGAGAGGAGAACACACCTCTGCCAAGATGCAGCATTGTGACCTGTAGCATTCCAAGAAGAGCTGGGCAGAAAAGTGGAATGAGCCCGAAACTGACCTTCCAGAGCACAGCAGGACCTGAGAGGGCGCAGAGGACAGCAACTGACCTCCTGCACGGCTGTGGTTGAAGAAGTTGAAGAAGGGCGTGGAAGCCTTCCAATCTCTCTTTGTCAACCCAGAGAGAATTGTGTTTTCCTTTGTTGGTTGTGACAGCAGACCACACCCAGGCAGTCAATGTCACCCAAATGCCCAAGAGAACCCTGGGAGTGGAGGCGGGGTCCTCCCTGTCTCCAGGGCTCATTTTCTTGTTGATGTTTTGTTATGTTTTTTTTTTTGTTGTTGTTCCTGGAACATGTCCTAAGGCAAGAGACCAAGTTACCCACTGATGGAAGTTACCCAGGACTCTTGAAAAGTTACTCTTCATTTTATATCATCTTAGCTCTCCCAGCAGGGACTAGGCCAGACTAGCAGGGTTCCCAGGGTCAATAATCTCCTAATCTAAGTAGGTGCTTAGTGTGTTTGTTTCCCCTTTGGGCAGCATTAGCCACACACTGAGAACATCAAACACCATGTGATTCCAACATCACCTAGGAGGGAGGAGGGAGCTGAGGCTCTGAGAGATTAAAGGACTTTACCAAGGCCTCAGAGTACACAGGAAAGCTCTAGAAACTCAGCATTGTCTTTGCCCTCCCCTTTATTAGTCATTTTTTCGTTTTTATTTTTTTAAATTTGTACATCTTTCTGGGGTGCGTTATGGTAATCCCATACATGTACATAATGTATGATAATCAAATTGGGGTGATAAGCATTTCTGTCTCATCAACCATTAATCATGTGTATGTGTTGGGAATTTGTACTCTCCTTTTCTAGTTGCTTTGAAATATATCATAGGTTGTTTTGCTCAGTAGTTACTACAGAAGAACCAGGGATGATTCTTCCACTCTGTTTTCCGCCTCTTGTTGAACAATGTCTTCTCCTTTCTCCTCCTCCTCCTCCTCCTCTTCCTGTTTCTTTTTCTTCCTGTACTGGGGATTGAACCTGGGGTCTCTCTACCACTGAACTACATCCCCACCCCTTTTGAAATTTTGTTTTGAGACAGGGTCTTGCTAAGTTGCCCAGGCTGACCTTCAACTTGTATTTCCCCTGCCTCACTCTGGAGTCGCTGGGATTACAGGTGTGCACCACCTAGCCCAGCCCTTATTGAACTTCCTTCTCTCGGTCCCTTCCTCTCCAGGCTCCTGTGACCACTGTTCAATTACATTCTTCTACAGCTTAATTTACTGGTTTCCACAAATGAGTGTGAACATATAGTATGTGTCTTTCTGCATCTGGCTTTATTCATCTAACATAATGACTGCCAGTTCCATCTATGCTGCCTCAGGTGCCAATATTTCATTCTTTTTGGTGACGGAATAATGTTTCATTGTGTAAATACACCATATCATCTGGGTTAAGTCCATATTTTATCTATTGTGAATAGTGCTTCAATGAACATAGGAATACAAATATTGTTAATATTTTATTATTATTGTGTGTGTGTGTGTGTGTGTGTGTGTGTGTGTGTTGCTGGGATTGAACCCAGCACCTTATGCAATTGAGGAAAGCACTCTACCAAATGAGCTATATCCCCAGCCTGCAAATATTATTTTTGACATAATGATTTATTCTTCTTTGGATATACACCCAAGAGTGGAATTGCTAGATCATATGGTAGTTCTAATTTTTAGTTTTCTGAGGAATCTCCATACTGTTTTCTATAATGGACACACTGATTTACATTCCCACCAATAGTGGACAAGGAACTCAGTGTAATCTGAACCTAATTCATGGGCATCCACCATGTCCCACCTCCTTGAGTTCCAACTCCTGGAGAATAGTGCCCTGTATGGCCACAGTTCTCCTGTGGGTCACCTTCCCTTGCTTTCTGTGTTACCTCCATGTCTCCAATGTATACTTTTGCACCAATTTTGGGACAAATCCTATCATGTTGTTTAGTTTTACAAATTAACACTTGGAACATCTGAGGCTATAACTAATGTTTTCAACAATAGATTGTGGAGAGTGCCAGCAATATCACTTATTGTTGGTTTTCCAGAGCACTTATATTATGTGTGCATGGGCTGTTCTTTCATTGCCCTTAGGTGAAAATTACCGTGACTTCAAAAACTGGCTGTCCCTGGCCAGTTACTATTCAAACTCTAGAAAAATGGAGCCCATGGAATAATCAAGATTTCTACCATGGCTTAAAATCAGCTGTGCTAGTCAGCTTTGCATCACTGTGACCAAAATACCTGACAGAAACAACTTAGAGGAAGGAAAGTGTATTAAGGTTCATGGTTTCAGAGGTTTAGTCCACAGTGGCCTGACTCCATTTTTCTGGACCCAACATGAGACAGAACATCACGGCGGAAGGGCATGGCAGAGCAAAACCACTCAGTTCATGGCAACCAAGAAGCAGAGAGAGGGCAAGGAGAAGGGGCTTCAGGTAGACACATCCCTCCAGGATACGCCCCTGTGACCCACCTCCTCTGGCCACTCCCCACTGGTCTACAGCTACCCAGTCAGTCCATTCAAACTAGGACGCACTGATTAGGTCACAGAGCTCAAAATCCCATCATTTCACCTTCAAACATTCCTGCATTAACACAGGATATCTGAACAACAATAGTAGCTTTGCCCACCTTCCCAGCTAAAGCACTGGCTGGAGGGGAAAGCAGCAGGGGGACCGAGGGGGGCAACTGGCTCCCTCTATTCCTCACACACTTCTTCCCACTCACCAACTGCCGTATCTGACTCTTCTGAGGTGAAGGAGATGGAGAAGAGAGACAGGTGTGGGAACGTTCTAACTGGGCCACCTGGTACTGTCCTAACTTGGCGTCATGCTTTGGGGGCTGGCAGAGGTGTAGAAGGGTCTCTCCTTCCTGCAGGTACTTTCACCTGTTTTGTCAGGGATGGCCCTCTCTCCCCCGAGCATGAGCATCTGTCACCAGCAGTTTGATAAGGGCAGATGCACATCACATCTGGCTCAGGGAATAGCTTACCCCTGCTCAACTTCTAAGAAACTGGTAATAGTTTCAGATGTTCTCTGGTGTTGCCTTTTGTTTCTCCAAAGTCTCCTTTGGACAGTGCTAAGAGCCACAGCCAATTAATATGATGCATGGCATTTTTGATTGAAAGGTGATGCCAGCTAGCCATTGAGATGATATGATTATGTTAAAAATTACATTCATATGGATACCGGACTCCTGCTGTTTACCTCGGCCTGCTGCGGGACTCCTGGAGAGTTCCCATTGGTTGGGAAAGTGCAGTAGGAGGGAATTCCGGGGGAAGAGCTTGCGCTGGGGTTCAGGGAGAGGACCGGCGGAACGCCGCGTGGGTGGATCGGGAATCTTCCCGGGCACGAACGTGGTATTGGCGGTTATTTCAAAAATAAAGTTTGTTCCTGTTTGAGTGGCTCGTGATCTTGTGCCCAGCCAGACTGCGGCAGGACAGGACCTGAGATGCCCCGGGCCAGCTTCTTGCTTTTACTCATATTTAGTCCACAAGTCACACTCAGCATCCTTGTCCCAGTGAGCTCTGCAGCCCTGGCTGGTTCCCTTGCAGCCAATTCTCTGGCCTCATCTACCAACCTGGGCCCATGGCTGCTTCATGAAGGAATTAGGTAGGTCACCTTTTGTCCCCCTATCCACCAGGGAAAGGTCCAGTTTTGAGAGGGGCTTTGTGGAAGCTCCTCTGTCTTGACTTGAAGAGATGGGGCTTGCAGTACAGATGTCTCCAAGGAGATCCTTTTCACAGGTCGTCTCTCAACCCCCAGCTTGTGCACACTCTGTATAAGTCAGTCTATGCCCAGGAAACAGTTGGCACACTCAGAGGACAGTTGAAGAGAAGCCATTTACCAAAGGTGTGGCTGGGTTTGACAACAACAAGAGATGCAACCTACAAAGGCTGGTGAGTGCTCAGAGGAAGCAACAGAGGGGACCTGTGACCACCCCAGACACGAGCGTAACTAGAACCTGGTGAAGCTGTTGGCATTTGAGAAGGGACACATGCCAAGAACCTTGGCTGTGGGTATGGGAAGCAGCCACTGTAAACCAGGCCTGGAGAAAACCAGGAAGGAAGGAAGGGCTGACTCCGGCTGGTGTGTAGCCAAGATTGAGCCCCCACCTGCCACCCCCATGCTGGCACCGTGTCCATGTTTGAGGAGAATTGCCTTAGTATACCCCTTTTCTCCTACTGTACCCGCTTCCCCTGCCAATGCCTCCCATGGCAGGAGATCGGGTACAGTAGGAGGAAACCTAACCAGAAGCCAGAGGGCATGGGAACCTGGGATGTGTGGGCCTGAAAGGTCAACCCTCAGTGCTGTGCTGGTTTTAAGATAGTTCTTAGTGTCCTAACCTTTTGTTCTCAGTTCTGTAGCTTATGACTCATTCCCTTGGTATCTCAGAGCTATTTTATCCAAAATCTTCATCAGAAGTTTCAACTCCCTGTCTTCTGACACTTGTCATGTCATTAACCCATAAAGATCTAATCGGCAAACAAAAACATTGTAATATTTACAACAGAAGGAATTTAACACCGGGAATTTATTATTATAATGATAAAAGAGACCAAACCAAACAAAATAAAACCCAACAACAAAGTGATTGGGACCAGTGAGCCTGGGTTTTCTCAATAGTGAAATGAAGGATTTGGGCTCCATGGCTTATAAGACACTTGTAGCTCCAACATTCAAATGTTCTTTACTTATGAAACTCTGTGAGCTTATTTGCTCAGAGAATGCTGCTGGCAATGGTTTCAACTACCTGTTGCTTCATAACAAAACACAAAATTTAGTGGCTTAGAACATGTTTTAGTCAGTTGGTTTTTTTTTCCACTATGACTAAAGGATCTGACCAGAACAATTGTAGAAGAGGAAATTTTATTTGGGGGCTCACAGTTTCAGAGGTCTCATTCCATGGACAGCCGGCTCCATTCCTCCAGGCTCAGGTGAGGCAGGACATCATGGTGGAAGAGGATGGAGGAGGGAAGCAGCTCATGTGGTGATCAGGAAACAGAGGGACTCCACTTGCCACATACAAATGTATACTCCAAAGCCAGACACCCCCAATTCCCACCTCCTCCAGCCACATCTACAACTTCAGATACCACTCAGTTAATCCTTTTAGGGATTAATTCACTGATTAGGTTAAGGCTATGACCCAATCATTTCTCCTCCAAACCTTCTTGAATTATCTCACATGTGAGCTTTTGGGGGACACCACATCTAAACCATAACAGAACGATATACATTTTATTGTGCACAGTTCTTATGGGCTGGGAATCTGAGAAGAGCCCAACTGGGACAGCTCATCTCTGCCAGTGTCTAAGATGGGTGACTCACCTGGGACTGGGTGGCTCAAGATGGCCTTATCCAGGTCTCTGTGCCTTAGCTGGAAAGACTGCATCAACTGGCTAAGATCACCAGGCTCCGCTATTCTATCAGTGTCAACTAGACACATTCATGCTTCAGAACCCAGGTTCTCCTCCACCTAGCCTCCCGCCGTCCACGTGGATAACCTGGGCTTCTTTCCACAGTGGGTTGGATTTCCTCTGAGTGAAGGCGAATCTACATGGCTTCCCTGGGTCCAGGCCCAGGAGTTCCAGAATGCAATCACATCAGCTGGATGCTAGAGGCCCAACCAAACTGGGGCAAAGCCAACCCCAATTTGTAAGACGGAAATTTCAGACTCTGTTTCCTGATAGGAGGAGGAACGTGGGACCAACTTTGCAGAAAAGTCACCACAGAATCCAGTGAAGAAAGAAACTATTGCGACACTCTCTACCAACTCATCTCCCCTCAGAGTTAATAAAATTTAAAAATCCAAGAGCACGCAAGGCCTATCTAGGGAAAGAATAGGGTCCTACATGGAGATAAATGTGGAAGCAAAAGAAAAGTCAATGAAATGGAACTGAAAAATACTTCTGACAGACTTGCACAGCTTTAAACCTGGGATTGCAAACGCCCAGCCACAGATACCTCTTGCTCGTCCTGAACACATCATAGACAGTATTAATCATCCATGGATCTTTCTAAGGAAGTCCATTTGTATCCTTGGTATTCTCTTCAAGACAAGGCCTAGACAACCATTTCCAGACTAATGGCTTGAAAAAGTGGAGAGACACAGGTGTTTTGAACACCCTCCACAGGTAGATCCTGGTGCATTCTGCCCTCCTCTGGGTGGCAGCAGCTGCTTCAGCCCCTTAACTTCAAATGCCTGGAGGTGACCTTAGTAGTTTTCTCCTTGGATTGTATTTGATTCTCATGATGCAAATGGAAGATGAGGAAATTGTGAGATTCAGAGAAGTTGAACAATCTACCCAAATTCCACAGAAGGATAGTGGAGGCCCCCAGTCAATCTAGTCCCATAAAGCACAGCAGAATCTCAGTTCACAGACCTGGAAAGCCAAAGTGATGTCACAGGTCCCATGCAGCCTGGCTGACTGCACACTTTGGCTCATTGTCTGGCTGATAATTGCTAGGAGATCAAGTAGGGTAGGAGATGTTTTCTCAAAGGTTCTGTTACAGCAGGTGCTGTACCTTAAATTTTGTCAAAATCTAGAGAAATAAATCTTTAGATTTGAAACTAGCTTATCCAGACAGGATGTTAGAGATACAAAATATGATACTTTGTCAGATTTTGTGATTGCCTTTGATTTGATATTTTAAATGCAAGCATTTTGTTAAAAGTGGCATGTTTTAACATTTTAACCAGCTGTTTATGGATAAACTCAACCTTTCTAATTTCTGCAGGTTATCTAATTGATGCAGCTGTCTCAATGGAGAGGTTTCCAGATCTGGAAATTGAAGTCTTAGGGACAATGACTAGTCAGAAGTTTCTGGTTTTGAGGCCTTACCTATATTAATTGCATTAACTTATTTGGTCCCTACAAGATCTATGTGAGGTGAGCATTTTAAGGCCGAGTTAGGACTAAGAAAACTGAGAGCCAGAGAGGTTTTCCATCTCCTACCACTGATACCCACACACTCTACTTTTTCAACTACTACAATGGATAATGTCTAAATCCAGTTACTTTGGGGAGTAGATCCTACCCCTTTTGCCTCTGCAAGAATATTTTTCTAGAAATTTCCCTTTGTATTCTATAATATTAGTGGGTCATTTTTCCCCATTGCTAGGTCATTATCATCAACACACAAATATAGAGTCAATTTAACAAAGACAAACATGCACAAAAAGCACCTCTTCTGAATGCTTGCATTCGCAGTCTCACTTCTTAACTCCCCTTTGCAGCAAAATTCCACAGGAGAGTTGGCTAAATTTACTGACTCCTATTCCTTCCCTTTTATTCTTTCTTGAGCTCATACCATCTGCCTTTTGTCTCCAATGTACCAAGAGAGCTCCTGACAATGTCATAATGACCTCCCTGTGGCTAAAGCCCCTCTTCTCCTGTCAGTGAACATCTTGATGGTTAGCCAGTTCCTCCGCAATTCTTCACTTGTTTCCCAGGGTCCCGTCTCTCTTGCCTTGCGTCCTGTATTATTGCCCACTCCTCCTTGGTCTCCTTTTGGCTGCTTAACATTTTCACCCAGAACCCTTCATGTTGAAGGCCTGAGTCTCTCTCACTCCTTGACTCCACCTACCCTCACTCTCTGCCTTGCCTCTGATCTCATGGCATGGGTTATTATCCACTTACCAATGACTGCCACAGCTCTCTTTCCTTCTGAGATCCATCTACTGAACTCCAAACTCAAATACGCAAATAGCTCTTGATACCTCCACGTGGCTACTTAAGACAGAGCTCAAATTTAACGAAATCCAAATGGACTAATCCCACCCATGCTCTCCGCAGTACCCTGCTCCATTCTCTGGCTTCACCCATCTCAGCTGTTAATGACTTTTTCTTTCTTCTTCCAGTTGGTCAGACCAAAGCCCTTGCCGTTGTCCTTGGTTTTCTCTCACACACCACACTCCACATCAGGGAGTCCTTTCCAAATATATCCGGAAGGTGCACATGTGTCAGTCTTTTTCCTGTTGTCTCTGGGATCTAAACCACCTCTTGTCTGGATTATGGCCATTGTCTCCAACCTGGTCTCCACCTTTGCTCTTACACCTATATAACATTCTCCACAAAGCAGCCAGCGATGTCCTCTTAAAACATAAATTGGAACAGAACACAACTCTACTCAAAACTCTTCAGTGGCTCCTCGTGTCTCTCAAGTAAAAGCTGAAATCCCAGAAGGAAGGAGCTACAGAGAGGAATGCAGCTCTAGGGCTGGACAAAGCCTGGAAGCCAATGTAGCTACTCTAAAGCCTCCAGCATCTCACTCTGGGCACAGGGAAACTAATTTTAGACTTCTGGCCTCCACAGCTCTGAGAATAAATGTGTCATACTTTAAGCCACCATGTCTGGTAACTTGTTACAGCAGCTACAGGAAGCTCATACATGCCAACAGAAAAGAGCAGTAAAGTAAGGGCCACAGTGGTGACAGCCAAGTGGAAGGCCTGTTTCAAGAAATCACCAGAGCAAAACTGCCCACCTCCCCATCACCTCTGGGGTTCAACTGGGGTGGGGAAAATAATCCATTTTCTACTTCTTCTTCACATATAGAGTCTATTACCCAGGAGGGGCTCTTGCCTAAGACCTTGAACTGAGAGAGAAGAAGCAATGCCAGCATAGTTAATGCTCAGTGCAAGGTCTGGTTTGGTGACTCTCTGGCCCAGGCAATTTACAATTGAGGGCTTTACAATTGAGATGCATGGGGTTCCCTGGAGAGGGTCTAGAAGAGGAGAATGACCCTGAAATCATCAGCTGATCTACAGAACATATCAACAGGTTAGGAGTAAGAAGGCGAAATCTTTGTAACTTGGAGTTGGGAGAGGAGAGAGGGGTCAGAGACACTGGCCTCAACAATCAGGGCCAGATGAGGAACTAAAGGACGGCTAAGGTGTTCAGAGAGTAGTAATTTGCTGTGGTTCAGGAACTGAACTGAATAGTTGTTTCTGATTGCATGTTTAGGTTGTTCGATATTCTATGTTATGCCTGGGGCCTACTCTTACCTGCTAGTCTTCAGTATAATCACTGGTCTGCTGTACTGCCCAGCCAAGTAGCAGCGAAGTTGTAATCAGGCAAGCAGAGGGCTGAGTTCAGCAGGAGAAGAAATCTAGGAGAGCTGAGCAGAATAACATCTGCATCACAGGGATCCTTGGAGAGACTGGGGAAGTGGTGGAATTTCGAGAGCACAGAAGATGGAGCCAAAGCATTTTCTTTGACTTCAGGGTAAGCAAATATTGGGCACTCACTTCATTCAAGTGTACACAGGTGGAGTTTGAGGCACTCCTGAGCCAAATGCTTCCATGAGATCAGAGAGGCACCGCCTTGCCCAGACCACATTAGTTAGATGATAAAGGCAATCCATAAAAAGCATTGGTTATATAAATACTCTTTTATTTATGTATGCATTTTATTTATTTGTCTATAAATATTTAGACTCATAGTTACTGGCAATGAAAAAGACACATTTCCTGCCTTCAAAGGATTCAGTGGAGCAGAGAAGGTAGAATCCCAAATAAATCATTGTAAATGTTATGCAAATAGTTGTTCTACTGTATTATTTAGGGAATAACGATGAATAAAAGTCTGCACATGTTCAGTACAGACACAAGTTTTAGAAAGTATTTTCGATGCTGGAGAAGATGTGAAGAAAAAGGAAAACTTTCATACTGTTGGTGGGACTGTAAATTAGTACAACCACTATGGAAATTAATATAGAGTTTTCTCAGAAGACAAGGCATGGAGCCACCATATGAACCAGCTGTCCATATTTACCTTGAAGAATTAAAGTCATCATACTGTAGTGATATATGCATATCCATGTTTACAGTGGCACAATTCACAACAGCCAAACTATGAAACCAATCTAGGTGTCCATCAGCAGATGAATGGATAAAGAAAATGTGGTGCATATAAACAACGGAGTTTTATTCAGCCATAAGAGAAATCACACACACACACACACACTTACCCCCACACACACACAACACATGGCAGTTCTCCATATCTACAGGTTTCTCATCCACAGTTTGAACCAACTGCAAATCAAAAGTAATTCTTTTTGCTTCTACATATAAATTTTTTAAAAATTTTTAGTTGTAGTTGAACACAATACCTTTTTTTATTAATTATTATTATTATTACTTTTTTCATGTGGTGCTGAGGATTGAACCCAGGGCCTCGCATGTACTATGCGAGCGCCTTACCACTGAGCCACAACCCCAGCCCCCACATTTTTTATTAGTACATTATAATTGTATGTGATGGTGGGATTTGTTGTAACACACTCATCCATGCACACAATGTAACAATATAATTTTTTCAATATCCCTCCCCAGCAACTCCCGCTCCCTCTCTTCCTCCTACCCTGTGACCCCCCTTCCTCTTTTCTATTGGTCTACCTTTGCTGTTCTTGCAGTCATCCCCACCTTCCTCTCCCTTCTTCCTGTCTCACTTCCACACATGAGAGAAAACATATGACCACTGACCTTCAGAGTTATGGTCTCAAGTTTCATCCATTTTCCTGAAAATGACATGATCCCACTTTTCTTTGCCAACAGGCAACAGAGACACCCAGTTGAGAGAGAAGAGAACCGAGCCCAAGCTCTGAGTCAAAAAGGCAGAGAGAGGCAGACCTGGCTGCATTTCCAGGGTCCTGCTCTGTTTCTTTTTGGTACTCGCTGTTTTCCCTACCCTTGAGTGACCAGAGCATCCTTCGAGTGGCACATTAAAATGGACACAAGTTTTTTGCAGAGGGACTAATTCATACATTGCATACATTGAATAATTCATTCATGCATACGTTGAAGCTCTATCCCTCGGTGTGACTATATTTGAAGATGAGCCTCTGCAGAAGTGGTTAAGATTGAATGAGGTCTTGAGAGACCCCAATTTGAGAGGCTTAGGGTTCTCATGGAAGAGATGCCTGACAGTTTCTACTCTTTCTACTCACACAGGCAAAAGAAGAGATCGAGACAGTTGCCAGCCAGCCAACAGCTAGAGAAGAGACCTCAGAGTGAAACCAGCCTGGCAGGCACCTTGACCTTGGACTTCCCATCCTCCAGAACTGTTAGAGATGAATTTCTGTGGTGTAAGCCACACAGTTTGTGGCATTTTGTTATGGCAGCCTGGGCTGACTGATACATCCTGCTGCCAAAGAAGGTGTCTGTTTCCCACTGCTTGAATCTGGGCTGGCCTGGTGACTAGCTTTGATGGGTAGAATGTGGCAGAGTCATCTTGGGTAGTTTCTGTCCATGGACCTCAAGGGCTTTGCAGCTTCTGCCCTCATACAATATCCAGAGAATCCTGCTGCTGTGTGAAGCCTCAACCTCCTGCCTCTGGAGTTGGATGGGATACTGGCTGAGGGTCCTGCTGGTGGCCACCCAACTTCAACCCTCAGTCACATGCATGAGGCCACCTGGCACCCCCCAGCCCCAGCCAAGCAGCCATGTGAGTGACCCCAGAAAGGGACCACAGAAGAGCTGCTCGGTGAACCCAACCTGAAATGCCTACCCAGAAAGTCATGAGCAAATCAGTGGTGGTAGTTTTAAATCTCTAAATTTTGGGACAGTTTGTATGCAGCAATGGATTCATTAATGCACTCTCTACTTAAGACTGCACCCTGTCCCTGCTGCCCCCGCCTTTCAACACATGCTGTAAATGTTCTATTCCTTGCACCCAAAAAAGTCTTGAGCAAAATCATAAGAAAACTTCATTGATAAAGTTCACAAAACCTTATAAAACCCGTGCACCATTGAACCAGGGATTGTTCTAAATGCTCAAAATGATGTCTTCATTTTGTGGCTGAGAACACAGGTGCAGAGAGATCTATTACCTTGCCTGAAGTCACACACTGTCTGACAGAACTGGGACGCAGCCCAAGAAGGTTGCCTCCAATCCTGCTCTCTTAAGCCACTTCACTCTGGCTTCCACTGTGGGTGACTCCTCTACATTCCAACAGGCTTTCTGCTTTGGATCCAAACCTCGTAAATGTACCTGGTGGAATTAAAGGAAGCGCAATTGAAATGAACTTGGGCTTGTGTCAGATTATTCTGTGTGAGCTCTGCTGCCAGAGATTAGGAGACAGCATCACACAAATAGGCCCTCCCCCCAAAGCCTCAAGCTGAGTGTTGCAAGGTGTGGAAGACGTCAGAATCAAAACAGACTCACTCATATCAAACCTTAATAAAAGGTAGTTGTAGGCCTTGATGATAGGGCTGTCATCCACACACAGGCATAAAAACCATTACAAGGACTCTGTGAGAACCCCAACCTTGCCCAAGGTGACTGCAGCCTTACACAAAGGACACTTCTCCGAGGACATCTGCCCAGTAACTTCATGTTCATCTTGGACTGATGCTACTCGTGTTATTAAACTTTGTACCCAAAATTATTGCTGCAAAACAGCTTGTGTTTTTTTCACTTGCCTTAAAACCCTCTAGTTGCCTTTGCCTCCCTGGGTACACCCATGCCCCCACCATGGTTCTCTGTGGCACACATACTCCAGGTGTACAAGTCCTTGGCTCATTCCTGAAGAGACTCATATTTTCTTAGAGCCTTTAGGTGAGCAGGGTGTTCATCTCATTCACTCCATGGTCCACTTGGGCCAAAAGATGTTGCCTCAAGTTGGTGAGTACAATACACAGGAGTCAGAAGTCAAGCTTCTGTGAGTTTCTGAAGTAGCCAATCCAGGCACACTAACTTAGATGCCTACAGGGCAGGTGACATTGCTGAGTGGAGCAGGTGGCAAGGACTGCCACAGAGAGGGACAGTCGTGTGCATCTCCTCTAATAATTGCCATGTGCCCTGTGGTATTGATAGACTTTAAAAATCTTTTGGAGAATCTAGGAGTAAGGGGCTTTCATTTTTTATGTGAAATATTTTAGATGTTGGTGAAATTTTA
This sequence comes from Callospermophilus lateralis, assembly GCF_048772815.1. Classification (NCBI taxonomy): domain Eukaryota; kingdom Metazoa; phylum Chordata; class Mammalia; order Rodentia; family Sciuridae; genus Callospermophilus; species Callospermophilus lateralis. The sequence continues at coordinate 11,073,250 of NC_135312.1, forward strand.
CCAATGTTAAAAACACCATGAAGAGCTGCAAACACTACCTGTTGGCTGGCCTCCTTTGATTACCTCTGTACTGACACCCCTCTCTGCAGAAGACACTCCTCTGGTCTCTAGCAACACATTCCATGTGTTGACGACTTCTGTTTTCTTTACTTCTTCTGTGTTTTTGATTGTTCTTTCTTTCTTTCTTTTTGGTGGGGTGGGGGAAAGACAGATTTTTATTGCATTGTAACATACATGCAGGAAAATGCACAAATAATAACTTGATGAGTTATTATTTAGATAAGGATACCCATGTATCAAGCACCCAGGTCAAGAAATGTTTTGCAAAGGCAACAAAAACAAAAATAGACAAACAGGATTGCATTACACCAAAAAGTCTTTGTACAGCAAAAGAAGCAATTAAATGGAGAGACAGACAACCCACAGATTGGGACAAAACATTTGCAAATCGTACATTGAATAAGGGACCAGTATCTAAAACATGGAAGGAAAATAAGCTATACAATAACAAGAAAACAAATTACTTTATTAAAAATGGATAAAAGAGTGGAATAGATTTTTTTCAAAAGAAGACATCCAGATGGACAATGATATATGAAAAAATGCCCAATATCTGTAATCAATAGAGAAGTGCAAATTAAAACGACAACAATATCACTTTACACTTGTTAGTTTGGCTAGCATTAAGAAAAATGAAGGATAGCAACTGTTGATATGGATGTGGAAAAAGGAGCTCTTACACATTGTTGGGGGGAATATAAGTTAGTACAACCATTGTGGAAAACGTTATGGAGCTTCCTTGAAAAACTGAAAATAGAACTACCACGTGATCTGGTAATTCATTTAAGAATATACACCAAAGGAACTGAAATCAGTAAGTCAAAGAGTTTTCTGCCCTCCACATTTATTGTAACATTATTCACACTAGCCAAGATATGGAATCAACCAAAGTGTTGGTTAATGGATGGGTGAATTTTAAAAACTATATGCTATATACACAAGTTTCTACTATATACACAATGAAATACTGTTCAGTCTTCAAATTTTAGGAATTTGATCATTTGTGACAACATGGATAAACTTAGAGGATTTTATGCATTATGGTTTGGATATGTACTAGTAGTCCCCTAAGAGCTCCTTTGTTAATGCAGGAATGTTCAGAGGTGAAGTGATTGGATTATGAAAGCCATTAGCTAATCAGTTCATTCTATTTTGGTGGACTGACTGGGTGGTAACTGTAGGCACGTGGAGCATGGATGGAGGAGGTGGATCACTGGGGATATGCCCTGGAAGGGGGCATGTGCCCTGTGGTCCCTTTTCCTCATTCATTCTCTGTCTCTCTGTCTCTCTGTCTCTCTCCCTCTCCCTCTCCTCCCCCTCTCTTGGCTGCCATGAGCTGAGAAGCACTCCTCCACCAATTCCTTCTGCCATGATGTTTTGCCTCACCTTAAGCCCAGAGCAATGGAACTGGCCAATCATGGGCTAAACTTCTGGAACTAAGCCACAATAAACTTTCCCTCCTCTAAGCTGTTTTTGTCAGCTATTTTGGTCACAGTTATAAAAACTGACTAGTATGTTATATTAAGTAAAATAAGCCAAGGACAGAAAGACACACAGCATATGATCTTATTCATGTGAAATATAAAAACATTGAATTCATGGAATTTGAGAGTAAAATGGTGATCATCAGAGGCTGTGGAGATTGGTGGGGAATGGGAAAGGTTGACTGATGGTCCTAAGTTGCAGTTGGATAGGAGAAATAAGATCTGGCATTCTAGTGGGCAGAAAGTGACTATAGGGAACAGTAAAGTATATTCCAAAATAACCAAAGGAGAGGATTTTGAATATTCTCATCACAAATAAATGATAAATATTTGAGATGATGGATATGCTAATTAGTCCAGGGGATCATTCCACAATGTATACATGAATCAAAACGTCACACTGTATCCCATAAATATATACAATTATATTCGTCAAATAATACTGGAGTTGAGAGCATATCTCAGTGATAGAGCACTTGCCTAGCATGCATGAGGTCCTGGGTTCAATCTCCAAACAGCCAAATAATAATAATAATAACTATAATAAAAAATAGAATTTAAAAAATAAAACTTATAAGAAATAAACATCTGCACTACTGCAGAAGCATCCTTCATGCCTTTTCCAGTAACAACACCCCAAGTGTAGCCACAGCCTTTCTTCACAGATTTGGTCTCCTTTCCAGTATTTTTGCCTCTTTCTGAATTTTATGCAAATGGAATCACACCACACATTCTTTTGTGGCTTCTTCAGCTCAGTATTGTACTTGTGACTGTCATTTTCATTGCTGCAATTTCCTCATTTTGACTACTATCCAGTATTTTATCATGTAAATATGTCATAATTTGTTGTCATAATTTGCATCTGGGATGGGCATTTGAGTAATTTCCAGCTTTGGGTTAGGAATACTGCTCATGTGTTTCCCTGTGTGCCTCTTGGTGAGCTTAGTATGTCTGTATTCTGACTGGATGTGATTAGGGAGTGAATTGCTGAGTACATGTGCTCAGTTTTAGTTGCTACTACCAAAAAACTTTCTAAAGTCAGGGCTGCAGTAGACACCCTCTCAATGTATGAGAGTTCCGGTGGCTCCACATCCTTGCCAACACTTGGCTTTCTCCTTAACATTTTTGCCCACCTGGTGGTTGAGAGGAGGAACTGCATTGTGGTTTTAGTTTTGCTTTTCCTCTAAATTGCAGAGAGATGGCTCTTACTGTTGGCTCTTACTACCAGCTCGTACTTTATGTAGTACTTAGGGAACCAAGTTAATTCCGATTCCTTAAATAGTTCCCCACTGCTTTCAGATTAAGCTTTTCTCCTACCATGCCCCCCAGGTTTGTCCCTCAGGTCACACTGATCGTCTGCTGTTCTTGTTTTTATTCCCCAGATCTTTCCTTTCAAGTTCCTTTCCCAACTCTCTTTCTGTGTGTTCCTCTCTCTGGCTGCACCCCAGTTCCCTGGCACCCCTGCCTGACTCATGCACCCAGCCCTCATTGCTCAGCCCCAACTGTGGCTCTTCCAGGAAGTCTCTCCTTACCTTCTTGGCGTAGTGGCGCATCTTGGGCTCAGATGGTCCACTGGCTTGTAAGCCTCTACCAGTTTTTCCATGGTGAGGGCAACGTAAGTGTGGTCATCACGTATGAGAACAAATGTTTGCCAAGGGCACGAATATATGGTGCATTAATATGGGACATTTGGAAATGTGAGCAAACTTTGAGATTAGTTAAGAGGGACTTTTAGTGATGACGACGATGACAATGATGATAAGATGTTTTCTCTCTTTTGGCTCCGCTGGCTTCTAGGAAGCCTAATGACACATTCTTTATTCAGTTCAGTGCCAGGGTTGAACGACTATTAAGAGATGCTCCTGGCTTACGCAAGACTGACTTCCTTTAATCATGGCAGTTACTCGGCAGGACGTGGGGCACCTGATTAAAGCAGATGAATCACTACGGGTTTCCAGGAGAAGTCGTTTGAACCCTGCCCTGAAGGCCTGGTGGGCAGACAGGCTTGGTATCAGCTACCTTCATGCTCAAACATGCTCTGTACAAGCTTGACTGCTTGGTATTTCCCTCTGGATTTCCTACATGAGGAAACTTTTATAATCCAAGAATCATCTAGAGAACAATAGGCCGCCAGGGGGTCATCTGACTCACCTTTAAATGTCAGAGCTGAGATTCTCATTGAACACTAATACACTGGTTGGCTCCTACTCAGAACTAGTGATGGATGGATCTATCTGCTGGATTTAGGCAGCTGTGCTCTCAAGCAATGACAGAGGTACACCAGTGACGGACGCCAGGGCTACTGGAGTACAGAGGACCTTGACTCCCTAACCCAGATGGCGCTGCTCCGTTGACTTCTCCAAATTGGAACTTCCAGGATTGGTTTAGAGAAAGTCACCTACTAGTGAAACTCATTCACTACAGCTGTTTTAAGGACACAGTGGCATTTTATAATTATAATTATTATTTTTTTTACTCTAAAATGAAACAGGATTACTGTATGAAAAGGCATTTGTTCTGTGGAACACAGCTCATCCTCAAGGGCTCCAGGAGGGGAGGAAACAGATTCCAGAGCTCGAGCAGAGCTGGGTCCTAATTGTATTCAATAATTGCTTAAAAAAAAAAAAAAAAGAAAAGAAAAAGATAAAAAAAAGCGTTTATGACCCATGTGTTGGTCTGATTTTTTTTTTTACCGCATAGCAACTTTGAAGCTCGACTTGGCACGTTTTCACAGCAGAGCAGCAGCCCCCACCCCCGTCCCACTCACATGCACACAGGCTTTCTTGGTTTTAACTCTGGGCACAGAATCCCTCTCTTCAAAAACAGAGCTTCCCCCTTGGAGGTCCGTGTCTCTATTCATGGGAGGAGACTTCTGTGGTTTGCAGTGGTCATTCCCAGAACGAGCATAACACCACATATTGTGGTAAGAAAAACGATGCCCTGAAAGTTCTTTTCTCCATCTTTCTGATTACATCAGAGAATGATTTCAGTGTGTTGTCATTGTGTCTCCCTTCTTTTTCCTATGCCTAACCTTCCTTCCTTCCTTTCCTCCTTCCTTCACCCGTTGTAAGCTGCTCGACAAACTGTGAGGAAATTCTATTGATTAAAGTCTAGAATTCGCTGTATCAGCTGGGCCCTGAGGAAGGAAGGAAGGAAGGAAGGAAGGAAGGAAGGAAGGGCAGGAGGGAGGGGCAGGACTAGGATGGGGCAGGACTTACAGCACAGTCCTGTAGGATTGGTGGATACAGCAAATGAGGGGTTCCCAGGAGAAGATTAGGCTGGTCCTGGAGGATAAACAGTCACCTGATGACATTTATTGCCATATCAGTCTTATCCGTTTCTCGGGATGTTCCTGACCTGAGGGACACAGTCTTTTTCTCTTCCTGGACAAGTTTCTCAGATTACTAAAGCCACATGGATGAAGCAACTCTGGATTTTGGTTTTTGCCACTCAGCATCTTTAAAGCATGAGCAGCAATTATTGATCAAGAGCTCACTGAATTATCATGCAGTGGTGTTTTTGCTGGGAGTTTTCAAGGGACAATCAAGGAAAAAGTCTGTCTTGCAGAGAAGGGTCATGCTGTGCCGACAGCACAGTGCCAAGGTCATGTCAAGGAAGGCAGCAAGCGGGTGTGGTGGCTTCGGTGACCATGATGAAAGGGATTGGATTTTCAGGAGGAAAAGAATAGATTTTGTTGGGTCACAGGGCTACAAAGATTCTCATCCAGCTGTGGCTGGAACCAAGGGCTCCCCGTTCCATCCTCTGGTGTAGAGATGTGAGTAGGGAAAGATCTATCACTACCATTCCTCTCTCCACTTCCCAACTCTGCTGTCCTCTCGGTTGGTCCCATTCTCAGGCCAACTCATCCTCGACACATTCTCTGTTAGACACCCACGTGATAGAACAAGTGGCCACTTGGGTCCATGAGTCTGGTCTTAGAGGAGAGATTAGTTTTTTGGTACTTTGGGAGGTGGGAGTGACAATGACTGGATTAGAGTTCCCAGGACTGATCCCAAATCCCTCCAACCTGAGGCCAGATAAAGGGCTAAGGAAAAGATTAAAGATCTTCCCCAGTCGGCGCCTGTGTGACCTTCCCATCTCCCTCGTGGAACGTGGAAACAAGGCTGGCTTCTTGGTGGGTTTGGCTCACTCTCAAGGCACTCCCTCCCTCCCTCCTTCCCTTGGAGATGGGGCCAGTCCTTGGGGCATGGATGGATGAAGTGTCTGTGAGGACATCACTAGGTCACACAGGTTGTCAGAACAGAGCTTTCTTTGTTCTAACCTGTATTTAAGGAACCCCACCCGGAATAAGACCTTGGAGTCTCACCTGTGGAGAGAACGCTGCTCTGTTCGGGACGTCCCAGCTAGGACCCTGAAAAGCTGCCCAGGACTCCCCAGCTGCATGACTTCAGGTGTTGATGTAGGACAGATGAGGCTGGATGGACACCTGGGGAATTTTCAGGAAGCAGGTTTATTAGCTGCTGTGGTACAGATTGGCTATTGACTATAAATTTCTGGACAGTAAGTCTGAAAATTCCTTGAACTTTATACCCAGTGGGAGGAGGGGTTTGAAAGTTTACATGAAAAGTGCTTTTCCATTTTTCTTTTCCATTTCCCTGATGGAAAGCCTCTTAGCCATGGCCACCCTGGCCACCATGCTGCACAGACTTTCTCTTAAGAGTCTTGCAATCTGCCCAAGCAATGCTGGGAAAAGTAAGAATTAAAGAACTTTTAAATTCCCTCCTGACCTACGGAGAAGTGTTCCTACTGTCCTTCTCCCACCTCCACTCTCAGGGGCATCAATCCTGAGGGGACAGCTAGGACACTGGTTCTGACCCCTTTACCTTCTTCGTGGTTTTCCTCATCCTGTTCCAAGGCTTGCTTCCTTCCTATCCCAGGTCTCCCTCTGGCTTGTGAGGTTACTGTGATCCCAGGCACAGGCTGGGCTCTTTGTAAGTAAAGAAGAACTTTCTAACATGGACTAGGAACTCCATTTTGACATTCAGGCCAAGAAATGACTTCCAATTAGCCCTCCTCCCAAACCAGAAAACCCGTCGACCCATTGGGATCTGGAGCCACAGGGGAATGTGCTCTAGAGGAATGAAAAAGGAAACATGCAGTCTATTTTTATAACGTTACCCATTTTTATAAAACCCCTGCTGTAGTCTCGAGAGTCACGTTTGTTTTGACTTCTCAAGTGCCTTTTGGCCACATCCCAGAAGGTATTCCAAACTTCTCCCATGCGCACTCCCATTGCTGCCCCTCAAAGAATCTGTGTGCAGCCAGGGGGAGACCCCAGCACTCTTACCCTGATTCTGCCCCTGCCAGGCACAGACTGTCACACAGTCTAGAAGTGAAATCTCACTTCATCCACTCTGACATGCTGACCTGGTGTGAGTTACCTATGGCCTCTGAGCTTAGTTTTATCTTAATTGTAAAATGGATATAATGATACTGACCTCGAAGGATCATTGTGCATGTTGAAGATAAAGGAATTGACATAGGCAGAGAGATGCTTATGGAGTTGGCACTTCAGGAAATACAAATAATAAAACAACAATTACTAACGATAGAATCTGAATTTCTTTTTAGAATCTACAAGACTGTTTCACAGTCTGATTTCTGGCCATCCTCCACCTCGAAAGGGTTTTTTTTTTGACTCTAACTTGGGTTCTCAATTCCATTTTGACACTAACTGACTTCTTAGTATTAAGGGTTAAATCCCACTAGACTGCCCCCCCTTCAGATGCCAGTTGCAAGTACCAGGTTCTCAGGTGACACACACTCCTATCTCACTTAGTTGTAAATGTTAGCTTGTTATGGTTTAGATATGAAGTGGCCCCCTAAAGCCTCTGTGTTAATAGTGCAGGATGGTTTGGAGGTGAAATGATTAGATTATGAGATACCTAATCCACAATCCAGTCCATTTTAGTTTGAATGCAGTAACTAACTGGGTGGTAACTGGAGGTAGGTGGAGCATTGTAGCAGGTGGGTCACTAAGGGCGTGCCCTGGAAAGGTGCACCTCTCCTAAGGCCCCTTCTCCCCCTCCCACTCTGCTTTGCTCTGTAGCTGCCCTTCACCATGATGTTCTGCCTAATCTCCAGCTCCAAAGCTATGGGGCAGGCCAACCACGGACTAAACCTCTGAAACTGTGAGCTCAAAATAAACTTTTTCTCCTGTTGGGGATTTTGCCCACAGCAACATAGAGCTGACTAATACAGGTAGCTAGTTCAGCCATGAGCAGGTGGGTAGGGGGAGGACAATGGAGGGCAGTGACTTACAAGGAGGACCTCAGACATGTATGTCAAAGAAAGCCCATAAGTCACAGAAAACTGGGGGTAAATGGTAGATCAAACCTCTCCAGCCACAGTCATTGTTATAGTCAGATTTTTCACTGCTGCAACTTAAAGAGTTGACCAGAACAATTTTAGGGGAATAGAAATCTATCAGAGGGCTCTCGGTTTCAGAGGTCTGAGTTCATAGACAGCCGACTCTATTCCTCACAGCTCTGGGTGAGGCAGAAGAGTGTGGCAGAGGGAAACAGCTCCCGTGGGGATCAGGAAGCGGAGAGAGAGGTCTAATATATACCCCACAGCATGTCCCCAATTCCCACCTCCTCCAGCCATACTCCACCACTTCAATTTCCACTCAGTTAATTCCTGTCGGGGGATTAATTCACTGACTCTGGGTTAAGATTCTCATAATCCAATAATTTCTCCTTTGTACTTTCTTGCATTGTCTCACACATGAGCTTTTGGGGGACACCTCACATCCAAACCCAAAGAGTCATGATAACTCCTTAAGAGACTACTGTTTCGAGATCCATCACAGCTATCTCTTTTGATCAGGTTTTCTTGATCCTCCTCCTGTGACCTCATGACCCTCACAGAGAAGATTTGCTGAGGGGTAGACAAAGAGTAATGATCCACTATGGGGATACGAGGCAAGAAGAAAGGGACCCAAATCCGTAAGAACCCAGACTCTGTGGGAGCTATGCCCTTTGATCCCAGTGAAATTGTCCACCCAGTGCCTGTACCGGACATTGATCCTGCTCATCTCAGTTCATCTAGTAAACCCATTACTCTGTGCAATTGACTCACTTGAAATCCTGCCTCTGGGATTGGAAGAACTGGTCACCATGGACCCCTCAGTTGCTTCAGTCCACGGGTCTCCTCTACCACCACCAACACTACACCCCTCCCCTTTAATAATCTCCTAGAACAACCCACATAACCAGGAACGTGCTCTACTTACTATTGTGGTTTATTATGAAGGACACAAACGAAGAGACAGATGAAGGGTACCTAAAGTGAGTCTGAAAGGGTGCTGAGTCCAGGAGCCTCTCTCTCCATGGAGTTGGGGTATGGCACCCTCCTGGCAGGTGAAGGTGCTGGTCAACTTGGAAGCTCCCCAACGGATTGTTTAGGGGTGTTCATGAAGGTCTCATCATATAGGTATGACTGATTAAATTATTGGTCATTGGTGACTGAATTCAATTTCTACCTCTCACCTCCCCAAAGTCAAGGTCTGGGTGGAAGTGAGGGGGCAAGTTCCAAGCTTTTAGTCAAAGCTTAATCATCTGGTGACCAGCCCCCGTTATGAAGCTGTCTAGGGGGACCCATGAATTGCTGCATTCACATAATCACATCAGGAATAACAAAAGATGCTCCTCTGACCCCTGTCACTCAGGAAATTCCAAAGGTTTAAGGAGCTCTGTGCCAGAACCAGAAGAAAATTCATTTTAAAATTATTACTGTTAACCCACAGCCTCTTTTCCTACTCTTTCCTGCCACAGGGTCCCATTGCTTGGGCACACCCTGGACGGTATCCAGCAGCAACACCACTGGTACTGTCCCTTCCCCACACACCCCTCCAAGGTCGAGTCTCCTCACTTTGTCACAATGGTCCACTTTATGCTATGAACACAGCCCTTGCTGCTCTGCCACTGTGACTCATTTCCCCCCATAGCTTTATTGAAGTAAAATTGAAGTACAAGAAAATGTACATAAGCATGTAATTTGATCAGTTTTTGACATGTATGCAAACAATATAATCAATATAGAAAGCATTTCCATTACCTTTTTAGAAATTTGAAATCATGCAGACTGTGTTTCCTGGATGATTTATTACATTAGAAATCAATCACCTTAAGATATATAAAAACCTCACCCCCAAATGTCAACTATTTCAAAATTAAATGGCACACTTATAAATAGCTCAGAAGCTAAGGAAAAAAGCACAAGAAAAGTAAATCAAAAGTGATTTTTGAACTAAGTGATAATAAAAGCTTAAAATATCAGGATCTCTGAGATAAAATGGTATTTAGATCAACATTTATAACTTAAAGTACTTGTATCAGAAAAAAAAGCTAGAATAAGAAATTATTTTCAAATTATGTAGTAGGAAGAAAAAAATAAGAGTAGGAGAAGAAATATATGAAATAGAAAGGTAATAACAGAGCTGAAATTTGATAAAAATCAAAAAAGATGAATCAAGAAAAAACAAAGAATATTAATATTAATGGAAAGATAACTATTAAAATAACCCTACAGATGCTAAAAATATATTAAGGTAATATTACAATTGTATACCAACATATGTGATACCTTACATAACATGGTCTATATTAGAGAAGGATCTATGTGCTGCTGAGAAGAAAGCGTATTCAGTCATTGATGGAGAAAATAGTCTATATATGTCAGTTAAGTCTAAATTATCAGTTTTATTTTTTACTTCTCTAGCATCTTTATTTAGTTTTTGTTTGGAGGATTTATCCAGTGATGACAGAGGCATGTTAAAGTTACCCAGTATTACTGTGTTTTGGTCTATTTGACCCTTGAAATTGAGAAGAAAAGGTTTGTTTGATGTACATAGTTGCTCCATTGTTTGGGGAATAAATACTTACGATTGTTATGTCTTGTTGATGTATAATTCCTTTAAGCAGTGTAAATGTCCTTCTCTGTCCCTTCTGATTGACTTTGGCTTAAAGCCTACTTTTTCTGATATGAGAATAGAACCGCCTGCATGTTTATGAGATTCATATGAATGATATGTTTTTTCCCATTCGTTCACTGTCAGTCTATAGATTTTTTTGCCTATGATGTGATTCTCTTGAAGACAACATGTTGTTGGATATTGTTTTTTTAATCCAATCTGTCAGTCTGTGTTTTGATTGATGAGTTTAGACCCTTAATGTTCAGTTATTATAGAGGTATGATTTGAATTCCAGGTCATTTGGGTTTATTTCTAGTTTTTAATTTGAATTAGTTTCTCCTTTGATTGACTATTTTTTTTAGTGTAGTTCCTCATTTTGCTGTTTTTCACTTTTTGTTTTATTTTTATCTTCATGGAATATTTTCTTGAGAATATTCTGTAGTGAAGTCTTTCTAGTTGCAAATTCTTTTAATTTTTGTTTATCATGGAAGGTTTTTACTTTATCTTCAAATCTGAAGCTTAATTTTGCTTGATATAGGATTCTTGATTGGCATCCATTTTCTTTCAGACTTTGGAATATGTTATTCCAGGACCTCCTCACTTTGAGAGTCTGGATTGAGAAATCAACCAAGATCCAAATTGGTTTTCCCCATATGTAATCTGATATTTTTCTCTTTGCAGCCTTTAAAATTCTATCCTTATTCTGTATGTTAGGCATTTTTATTATATTGTGTCTTGGTGTGGTCTGTTGTACCTTTATATATTTGAGGTCCTGTAAGCCTTTTGTATTCGATTTTCCATTTCATTCTTTCAGTTTGGGAAATTTTTTGATATGATTTCATTGAAAAGATTGTGCATTTCATTGGTTTATATCTCTGTACTTTCATCTATCCTGATAAATCTTAAATTTGGTCTTGTCTTGTTATCTCATAGTTCTTGAAAGTTCTGTTCATAGTTTCTTAACATCTTCTCTCCATGGCTAACTTTATTTTGAAGATTATATATTTTGTCTTCATTGCTTGAGGTTCTATTTTCCAAGTGGCCTAGTCTATTGGTGATGCTTTCCATTTAATATTTAATTTGTTTGTTTGTTTCTTTATTTATTTCAAGGATTCCAGCTTTTTTTTTTTTTTTTTTTTTTTAGAATCTCTACCTCTTTATTGAAGTGATCTTTCACTTCTCTCTGATTTCATTTCTTATACTGTCTTTTACTTCACAGATCAGTGTAACTATGTACATACTAAACTCCTTCTCAGACATTTCTTCCATTGTGGTGTCAATGGATTCTGTTATTGGCTTATTTTGGTTTGTTTAGGACAATTTGTTCCCTTGCTTTTTCATGTTTTATTATTATTATTATTATTATTATTATTATTATTATTATATTGTACCTTGGTGTGGGTCTATTGTAACTTTGTGTGTCTATGCATCTTACAGTATGGATCTAAGGCAGTAGAGGTTCTACACTGTAGACTTATAGTCTCCCTGAAGGTTTCCAGGACCTCAGTGCTTAGGGGGAGACCAATAATAACAATAACCAATGCAAAATATGTATAGCATTAAATCAAATAGTCCCTACTATGTTGTCTACAATGTTAATTGTCACAACAAATAGAAATTATATGATCATTTACTGACTACAATAAAAGCAAGTTTGCAAAAGGGTGGTTTATAATTTCAAATGGACAGAAAGAGAACTGAAGTGATACAGGATGTGGTGATTAGGAGACAGGAGGAGAGCAGAAGTAAAAAGTTAAGGAAAGAGTGAAAGGGAGAACAATAGAGTTTGGCTGTTAGCAGAAGAAAAGAGAATCAAGGGAAACGGGTAGGAGAAAAAATATGAATATATAAAGCAAAAATTAAAAAAAATTAAAAATAAAAGAGTATACAACAAAACTAACATTCTAATCAAACATCCTAGCTCACAAAAACTAATCCATGAAAAATAACTGGTTTCAAAAATGCTAGAAATGAGAAAAAATATGGATATATATAAATGTGCAAGAATCATTAAGGTCACAAATGGAGAAAAATAAAAGAATAAAAAGAATTTTTGGTGAAATGTTAAAGAATTCTTTCTGCTAGAGTTCAAAATAGTCTCAGCTTCTCTTCTCAGAAGTTGTAAGTAGTGTGGAGTGTGATGCTCCACCCTCTGGATTGCTGGAGTGAGAGGTAATCCCATAGGCAGAATTCCTGGAGGTGGGATTTAGGTTTACGTGGGCTCCAGGCTCTTCATTGAATGCCAGTTGGTCTAGAGATTTTAAATCAGTGCACCTCCAGAGCCCAGTACTTGCTGGTCCATGATTGAAGACTATACCCCAGCATCTCCTCTGAGTTCCACTCGTGGGGTGGGGCACCCAATACTTAGTCCTCTACATCATCTTTAGACCCCACGTTTCCTGGTCTCAGTTTCAGTCTCCCAACAATCTCTCCTGCCCCTGCCCTTCCAAGTTCCTGGCCAGATGTGTCTCTCCCAGGTGGTCCTGCAAGCAGTTGGATTGGAGCGGGAGGGGTAAAGTCAGGTGGGTTTCTTCAACCACTGTCTCCTGTGTAAACCTCTCTCCACATTTGACTCTCTCCTAGTCCCTTAAGCACACTCGGTGTCATGCAGTGAGTGTTTACTGTGCCTGTATTTCAGGCCAAACTTGGGTTTGCCAGGGATTGGTGTCTTCAGCTGCAGGGCCCTACATAGTGGCTGTAAAATGGTTCCTTCCTTAGTCCTCTGCACACCACCTGGAGAGATGGCAGCTTCTTTCCCCACATACGAATATTGTGCAGTGTGTCTTTCAGGTTTGCTGGCAATGTCCTTGATCTCTAAATACTCCGTACCCAGACACGCCTTGGCCTCACAAAATTGTGAGTTCCTTTAATTTGCTTATCTTTCCACTTTGCTCATAGAGTGACCGCTCTGGCTTGTGCTTCCTGCCCAGCCACAGCAGAGGCTGTTCTGCTGGGATTTCTTCCTTATTTTATTATATCCAACCTCCTGAGTCCCGATCTGCTTTGAATGTCCAGTTCCAAATTCCAGTAAAGTCCCCTCCCTTGTTTTTGTTCACCCACCTTGCTGAGAAGCTGCTGCCTGATTTTTTGGTTTCATTCCACAGAGCAGCCAGGAAAGCAACCTCCTCTATTCTCTCATCTTGAAAAGCCCCAAACACTCTTTACATTTTATCTTCGCTTCTCAAAAGGATGGTACCTACAGATTCAGATCTATCCTTCACAAGGTTCCTGGATTTTGGATGTACCATTTTCTGTTTCCATAGGTTTAGTCCATTAGAAACTGTACTAATTGGTTTGGAAAAAATCTCACACCTAACCATAGGAAGGGAACTTGCTTCTTAGATCCACTGGGACTTACTTTTTTTTTTTTTTAACATTTATTTTTAATTGTAATTGGACACAATACCTTTATTTATTTTTATGTGGTGCTGAGGATCGAACCCAGGGACTCGCATGTGGTAGGTGAGTACTGTACTGCTGAGCCACAACCCTAGCCCCCTGTGACTTACTTTTAAAACAAACATGTTTGTTTGTCTTCCTCTCTCCTTACTCCTCCCTAATCTCACCCTCTTGTTAATCTCAGGGAAACAGGATTACCTTTCTTCCCCATCCAAGGCAGAGGTATCTGTCCTTGAGAATACACCCATCACAGGAACAAAGTAATTCAGACTTGGGAATGGCACCAGAAGATCTCAGAAATGACCACCTCCCAAACTAACAAGTGAATTTCAACTCTGGAAAAAGAATACATGGAACATTGCCTTTGAATCACCTCTTTAAAATCCACCTTCCTTCCCTTGATGGCCAGAATCACAGCCTCTGGGACAGGAGTCCCCTGGGCTTTTCCTTTGCTAGCAAAGCAATAAAACTTACTTTTCCTTTTTTTCAAAACTGTGTTCTCATTATTGGATTGGCACCTGGGACAAGGACTGAGCTTTGGTAACAACTTAATTCTGGTCTCTGATCAAAGTTCAACCTCTCTGGAGGATGCTCCTGACCACCATGTCCAATACAGCAACTAAGCTCTCTCTAGCCATTCTTTCTTCCTTATCTTTTGTAGTATTTACCACTACAGATGTTATTGTGCTTGCTTTTTTATTTGCTTATTTCCCATTCCCATCCTCAAAAAGAACATAAACTCCATTAGGATAGGAACTTCACAATCAACACTGTGAACCCACAGCATCTAGATGGGCTCCTGACACAGGATAGGAGTTTGGCAAACATTATTTGAAAGGAAGAATGAATGATTTGCCTGCTCAGACAGGTAGATGTCATGAGACCTGCTTGATGAACTGCATAGTTGAGGAAAATGCAACCTTGCATTTCATGGTCATGGGTGAGGGTCAGAAAGTCTTTCCCATTGTCTTCCTTTCTTTTACCACCCAGTGGTTCCCAGAGGAGGTAGACCTGCAAAGATCTCTTCTGACCTGATCTGCCTTTACCCGGAAAGGGTCTTCCCCACTGGGGGCTACCCAGCAGCAACCCCAGCATTTTCTTGTCCCAGGGAGCTCTTTCCCTGCCATCATGACCTAGAAAGAGGAGATTCCTGTCTCATTCCCAAGAAGTAGGTGAATCAAAAAATAAAGAAGGAAGAGAAGACATGAATAAAGACACTGCAAAACCTAACACACAAGGGTCTTCAGTACTTGCCAGAACAGGCAATTCAGGATCTGTTCAGGCTTTGAATTCTCCAACAGATCGGGTTCCTCCTCACCTCAGACTTCATCAAACATTATTATAGAGCTGGGGATGTGTCTCTGTGGTAGAGTGTTTGCCTAGTATGTGCAAGGCCCCAGGTGACCACAGTAACCCAAAACAAACATGAACCTTCATTATGAATGTAATGAAAGAACCAAATAAAGGAAACAGACAGGAGAGGCCGGTCAACAGTAACAGGTTTACTCAGGGCTCACCTGCAGAGGTGGGCCCAGTGGACACTGGAACCCACCCTCTGCCTACAGCCTGGGTACACACGGGGGAGTAAGGGAGGTGGAATTTTTGCCATCAGGCTATTGCTGGGGTTATCAGGGAAGGGTCCTTGTGGTGTCACCTTCATAAGGAACCAGGTGTTTTTCAGGATTTCAGTTCAATTTCCTTTCTTATAATGAAGCAGTATTGGGGTTTCTTTGCATAATGGAGTATTGTCTGGGGTTTAGGTCAGGCTGAGTCGGAGTGACTGTGAGGTGGCTCTTGCTCCAAGATGGATATAATACATTTCAAAATGACGTTGTCTGTGTCAACTTCTTCTTCATGATGAACACCTTCAAATATACCAGGAGTCCATGTTTTGCTGTATGCACTTTATCTCTTTCTCCTTCACCTGACTTTCCCCCTCATTATTCCAGCAAGTATTTCCCAGGGATAATAACATTCTTCTACTGATCACATTATCATACCTAAGAATATTAACAATCATTCCATAATCTAAACTAATCTATGAACTACACTCAAATTCTCCTTTTGTCTCAAGACTGTATTTTCCAGACTGTTTTATCAGGATCTAATCAAGAATCACACTTTGCTTTTGGTTTTGTCTCTATTTTAACCTAAAATGGCCCCTCTTGGACTGTTTATCCTTGGCACTGTTTTTTTGAACTATCCAGGCCAGGTGGCTTCAAGGTCATGCTACGTCCTTGGTGCGTTTGGTTGTTTCCTCCTATGGCCAACTGGTGTTCTGGTATTTTCTGCAGTCTCAATGCTGGGAATGCACTTGGTTAAGCTGATATGAAACACCTCTGTACAGGGTCTGTGTGACTAGTTTCCCATCACTCCAGAGCTCACTCCTAGCATCACTCCTAGCTGCTCACTTTCCTGAGCTGTGTCCCCTTATCTTCAAAGCCAGCATCTCTCTCTGATTGTCTTCCATGGTCACATTTCCTTCTGCTCTCAGCTAAGTCAGATTCTATCCCTTTTAGGGTTCATGTGATTGGCTTGGACCCTTGATGGTCAAAGTACTGTCCCTATCTTCCCTCACTCCCAAAGTCCCTTTGGCCATGGAAGATAACACCACACAGCAGGGGGAGGAGAACACAGGTATCTTGGGGGACAGTATCCTGCCTCCCCATTTCCAGGTGTGTACCATCATATCAAGAAGTCCATTAGGAAACTGCCCCTATATTAGGGATTGATGATTGTCAGGGACTTCCATTGCAACTTGAAGAGGGAAGTCCTTAGAAAAGTCCTCAACTACCTTTGTGTGTGTGTGTGTGTGTGTGTGTGTGTGTGTGTGCGCGCACGCGTGGTTATGTGTGGTTATGTGGGGCTGCCTGAGCCTCAGCCCAGAGATTCTGATTCACTAGCTCAGGGCTAATGGCCGCCATGCCGGGTCCTCTTGCTTCATTAGAAGTGGGTGACTCACATATGCATAAGCCGGGGACCCAACCCTGAAGTGACAGGGCAGAAGCACCAGGTAGAAGCTCATTTCCTTGATCCCCTCCTGAAGTCTGGTCTCTCAGGGATAGCTAGGTGGTGGAGTCATTTCTCAACTTATCAACAGTCACCAGCAAGAATAAACAGGCAGGTGACAGCCAAATGAGGGGATGTCCTACAGGGAAGGGGCTGCTGATAGATTTCCTTCCTCAGGCATGGCAGGTTTGCTCAATCTGCTCAAATGGGGACAGCTTTTCATTTCACTTTTCTGTTTTTGTTTTTGGCAATATTTTGTTTTTAAATGATACAAATATAGTCTATTAACCAATGTGTTGATCAAAAAGGTAATGCAGAAACAAAAAATTGAAATATTATACACGTGTATAATATAAAAAGATAAACCTCCCTGCCCAGTTCCATGCCTTGCAACACTTGCTATTATCAATCTCCTGTGTTTCCTTCCAAAAACACCTTGTGAATATACTAACATTAGTATGCACACACCCATCTCTTTCTTATATAAATATGCTGTTCTGTATTTCGCCTTTTCCCCTGGACCTGCTTTCATACCAGCACATAAAATCAACTGTATTCCTTTTTATAATCACAAGCTGTGAATGGATGGGTGAAATTTATCTTGGCACTCCCTAACAAACAGGGTTCTTTGAGATTATTTCTGGATTTTGTTACTATAAACACTGCTACAATAACTAATCGTGCCTAGACGTTGTTTCTCACCTGGGCTAGTTGGTTTGAAGGCAAATACCTAGAGATGGATTTCTGGGTAAAAGGGCTTGCTCTTTTAAAGTTTGATTGGATATTGCCAAGTTGCTTTCTAAAGAGGTTCTGGTAATTGTACCAGGACCGACTCCTACGAGTAAAAGACTGCCTGTTTCAAAATACCCTCTTTGAACTCAGTCTTAAGCCATTAGAATCTCAAATTGGAATCTAGTTTTAGAGGTGCCATTTGCCCCTGGCTCAGTTTTATGAGTGTAGGGGAAAGAACACTAGTTTAAAAGGCAGAGCTCTGGGGCTAGGGATGAAGCTCAGTAGTAGCGTGCTCACTTAGCATGTGTGAGGCCCTGAGTTCCATCCTGGCACCACAAAGGGAGAGAAAAAAAAAAAAAAAAATAGAACTCTAACGAGTCCTGATCTGGCCCTCCAATTCCCTAGAAGACCTTGATGAAGTGAAGTTTTTCACTGGATGAAAAGCAGTTTGAATTATAGAAGTCTGAATTGCTGACTCTGACTCCAGATCTGTGATGCCCACCTGACGTGGAGTGGCCAATCACCTCCTGGTATAGCTGCTGCTCCATCAGTAAGTCCAGCTCCATGTTTCAGGGGCCCTATGAGACACCAAAGATGAAGAGAGAGCATCTACCTTTTAAGGAAGGTGACTACATGTAGTCCTGTGGGGTGGCATGGACGATGGGGCTGAGAATGCTCAGAGGATGGAGATCTGACACTGGACTCTGGGTGTTACCAGCAGGTTCATAAAAGGATACCATTTGCCTAAGATTTTAAAAGTAAGTGAAATGCACCAGGGATGGCGGAATGGAAGCTGGGGCACACTAGCAGCAGAAGGAAGGGCACAGAGGAGTGAAAGTCCAATTAACAAAATGAACAGGGTGCTGGAGAGCGGGCAAAGCCCTAAGGCAAATAGGTTGTGCTTGACCACTTGCTTGCACAATGGCTGAGGAACGACCGTGAACTCTTATCCCCCACCACCAACACTCCTTCCACAGAGTTTCCCATCTGATACCAACTGCATTCTTTCAGTGGGGTTAGACCTTCAAACCACCTTTGACTCCTCTTGTTCATAACCCATGCCCAGTCCATCACCAAATCCTACTGACTCCAGCTTCAGAATCTATCCCAAACCCAGGTCCTTTTCCACTGTCACTGCTGGCACCTTGGTCATCTCACCATCACCTCTCCACTAAGTGGACGGCTGGGAATGCATACCTGGTCTCCTTTCACCCATGACGACCTCATACCGTCCTCAGCAGAGCATGGAGTGATCCTGATTAGGTGAGCCACTCCTCCAGTGGCCTCCAGGGTGAAAGCCAGGGTGTGTGATGACCCACAGGATCCTACAGGTCACAACCTGTCTGCCACCCACCACTCGAACCTCATACCCTACTTTTCCTTCCCCTTTTCACCCTCCCACCTTCTCTCGCCCCACCTGCCTGCTAGTTGCTCCAGCCCCAGAATCATTGCCCTGGCCATTCACTCTCCCTGCCTGGAAAACTCTCCCAAGACACCAGCAGGTGCACACTCTCCTACCCTTGCTTATTGCCAGGTCCTTCTTCCACGAGATTGCCAGCTCAGTGAAGGCGGGATATTTGTCTGATTATTGCACTACCTTGGAACACGGCCTGGCTTAGCATGTTTGTGAATGAATGAATAAATAAATCAGACATTTTCTGTTGAGGGGCCATGGAGACAAAGAACACACACTCACCATCAAAATGGGCATTTTCCCCTCACACCATTTTTCCATTTTCATGCTCTCAGGAAGCTGACATGTCCAATTCTGACTCTCAGTAGGACATCAACTGCCCCGTTAGGGATTAAGAGAGATGAAAAAGCAGAGTAATTACACCTAGGGCTTTGCTTTCTGGCTGTCACTTACCAGTTGTGTAAGCCAACCTCCCTGGACTTCCAGTTCCTCATCTGCAAATTGGGAACAATGATACAAACCTCCCAGGGGAGATGAACTAAGAGAACAATGTAAGGCTTTTAGCAGGATGGGACCATTTTTTAAGTAATCAATGGATTTTGACTAATTAACATTATACAAGAGCTATCTGCCCCTGGAAAGTGGATCTTAGAGTCAACAAAGCTCCCAGCTCTAAAGCCTCTCATGATAAAATTGGGAGGGAGGTAGTCCCACCTTGGGTCTCCTGGCCATGACTACTGCTCCCCTCTCCCTCACCACGAGTCTCAGCATCCCATTGAGAGGATATTCCTCAGGCCTCCATTTCCTACTAGTGAGTTTCCCATTCATCCCTGTGATAGCATTTGCCAAGGAGGTTAAAAAAAAAAAAAAAGCCAATTTAGGTATTAGAGGGGGGAAAATGAACAGGTGGCTCAAAAGACTCAGAAATTCAAGATCTAGTGTCTTCTCTCATATGCAGAAGCTACAGCAAAATAAGGGGGGAGGGGCGTGGGGGCAGATCCTATGAAGATACAGGGGAGATGGCGGAGTGGAGAGGGGGGCTTCTGGGGGTGGGAGGAGAAAGGAGCTGTGGGATGAAATTGTATGATATACCACAGTGAATTCTCCTTTATGTATAGCTATAAAGTGCCAATTTTTTAAAAACAACAAAAAAAATAGAAGGAAGACCAGTGAAATAGAGGAAAGGGGACAACTGGAGGGAAAGAGGGAGGCAAGAGAAGCACCGGGACTGAAATGGAGCAAATTTTATTCCCTGCATGGACCATTATGTCGAAAGGAACCCCACTATTATGTCTAACCAGAATGCACCAGAGAAAGCATCTTTAAAATATAAAATAAGTCAAACATCACAAACAACAAAACACCTTTGAAATTACTCCTCGCCATCTAAAACCCCTCCCGTTACACTTGATTCTGGCCAAAAATTAGAAATAAGCTCCATGAATACTTAGAGAAGCTGTTAACTGCATTTTATGAAACTTTTATAAATAAATGTGGAAACCAAAATGTAAAAAAAAAAAAAAAAAAAAAAAAAAAGAAAGAAAAGAAAAAAAGGCCACTTCTCCCTCCCGGGTTCTCTTTAGGCACTTGGTCACTTGGTCAGGCACTTGGTCAGGCACTTGGTCGGGGTGGGCTCCGGAGGACTGGGAGGGGCGGCGGCCCCGCTGGCGAAGCTGGGGACCCCGAGCAGGCGGAGGAGGCGGCCGGGAGCGCGCCCCGTCCCGCCCCGCCAGGTGCGAGCCAGGTACCTGCCGAGCGCCGCGGCCCGCTGATTGGCTCTGCGCTCATGGGGCGACATCAGGCGGCGGGGCGCGGCCGGGCGGGGCGGGACGGGCAGCGCAGTCACCCCCGGTGCGTCAGCCCTGGCACGTTCCCTCCTTCCCCAGGTGTGGTTAGGCAACCTAGTCCTGCAGCTGCTGCCAAGTGGGTGACTAAGTTCGCCCCAGGAGGAGGGGTGGAGGAGTGAGTTTTGAATGATAAGACTTTGCCGATCCACCTCCTTCAGAGGGCGCTTTTCTCCCCCCAATAGAAGAAGTGTGTATGACCCACCTTCTAAGTGGGCATTGTGTGGCATCTTTTGTTCACCTGGCTCCGCGGAGCCTCCAGAAACCCTAAGAGGTGGGGGCTACTTATAGTTCCCACTATGGTGAGGGTGAGTGTGTGGCTTCCCACCCACAGCCTGTTACCTCTGCAGGGATGAACAGCCACTACTTTTTAGGGATGAAAAGTTGCCATAAATGAACATCATCTTATTTATCCCAGATATTGCTTAGGGACTTTAAAGCAATTTCCTGCACTGTAGGTGGCAAGAAGCCCACACAGATCTTTACCCCACACGCCTAAAACCCGCTTTCCCTCCCTGCACTCCAAACCTGCTCATCTTGAATTGTTTATGGCATTGAACCACCCAGTCAGAAACTGAGGACAGGTCTTCACTGCCTTCCCCTGCTAGATAGTTCTCAGGCAGCCGGGCAAGAGGGGCTCTTAAAAGTTGCCTGCAGTTCTGACCCAACCAGGGGGCGTCCTCAGGTCTCTCTGGGTGGGATGTGGCCCAGCTGAGTGCCTGGCACAGCCATCTCCAAGGTGTTGCCCTCAACCCATTTATCACCTTAATAAAATTACTGAGAACCCCTAAGCTTTTGTTTTGTGGTGTATGGCTATTAATATGTAGTGTATGAACTGTAAATTGAAAGGTATTTAAGGTAAAATTGAGATTCAAAAGCTGTCACCTTAAGACAATCCTAAATCCATAATATGTACTCACAGATAATTTTATGAAAAATAACTGTATTTTTCAAAACCAAAAATAATTAGGAAAGAGACATTGTTTTACAGTTTTGCAAATCTCTTTTGCATCTTCCCATCCACTGGATACCACTGTAGCAACTGGGAAGATACCCCAGGAGGAGAGGCAGGGAGAGAGGCAAATCTTGTCCTACTCCATTAGGACACAGTGGTGACTTTGTGAACTCTTCAAAGGGTCTAGGAAGTCCCCAGTCATGGAGAATACAGCTGACAGTTTCTAGAATTTGTTACTTTTTTTTTGTTGTTGTTGTTCTTGTTCTATTTGCTTTAAATGTTTTGGTTCATTTTCTGCTGATTATTTCTGCTCTGTGTGGATTATTCCAGATAAAGTTCACATGTGTTATAGATGTCAAACAGAAAGGATGTGGGTAACTCCCTAAACCAAATAAAATGAAACCATAAAAAATATTTTTAGTATGCTAATGCAGTATCTTCCCAACAATAAAATTAGGAAATTGTAAACATCCATAACTTCTTATGTAGTGGCACCCTCTCCTCCACAAAATGTCTTAACTGGGCTTCTCCAGAAATCTTTACCATGGCTGATTTTAGGGCTGTCAGCAAAAGAGTCTCTACAAAAGAATTTAATGTAGATAAACTTCCTCTTTTTGGCTGCTGGTCGGGAAGGTACCAGCATTCCAGGTGCTGGACACCCCCTCACTAGTTTTCCACAAACGTGTATCCAGTATAGTAGTTTGTAGAAATGTGTAAACAAGACCTCTGGCCTTGAGCTGGAGCTTCACAGAGATGTCTACATTTCTAAGAGAAGTTACCAATTTGTTGGGCTCCATGGTAACAGCTGCAAGGGGCAGGAAGAAAGGAGAGAAGAAGCTCTCCCCTTCTCAGGTGTCCTTGAAGGGTTAACTTGCCCAGAACAGTGAAAGAAAAAGCTGCTTTCATGTGAACTTCTGCAGACTGTGAACTTCTGAGTCCCTCCCCTTACATGCTCGGTATAAAATTCTAAAACTCCCTGAACTCAGGGTTCAGGGGATTGATTGATTACAGCAAAAGCTGTGCCCTCTGAACCTGCTATCTTCAGTGCCTTGACTCGTCTGTCCCTACAACACATATACTGAGAGTCAGTCATTGTTACATCTGTGTGTACACTGCACGACCACAGACCAGGGCAGGGGGTCCCTGTCTGTACTAGGAGTGAGGCCCCACCCTAAGAGGCCATGGCGTCACCCCTGGAGCCTGTGAGTACACAGCCTTATGTGGCAGCAGGGACTTTGTAGATGTAAAGTTAAACGTCTTGACATGGGGACAGTATCCTGGATTATCCAGGTGGGGCCTGTCGAACCATATTTCTTTTTCAAAGGTGGGACCCTTCCCTACTGAGGTCAGAAGGTTTCAGAGAGAAGTGACGAGAAGCGACGATGCTTGTTTTGAGGATGGGGAAGGAGCCACAGCCCAGGAATGTGGGTGGCCTTTGTGGCCTTTTAGAAAAGAGATTCTTCCCTGGAGCTTCCAGGAGGAAATGCCACTCTGCGGATACTTTGGATACTTTCGTGTCTTTGAGATCTGTGCAAGACTTCTGACTTCTGGAATGATAACATATTGTGCTGTTTTATAGCTATAAAGTGTTTGTTTTTTCTTTTCTTTTCTTTCTCTTTTTTTTTTTTTTTTTTTTTTAACAGACTATAAGGGAAGGCAGACAGGCCAAGGGAAGGAAAAGAGGATTATTTTCTGTCAGGCATCAATTCATAGGAATGATGTATTCGATCTTCGCTTTGATCAAAGCCACCGAGTTGGTGATGACCTGTCACGGCGGTGATGGGGAGCTGGGCTGTGCTGGGCAGGCCTGTGTCCACTAGTGGGAAGGCTGTGAGGCCGGACAGATGTGCTCACCAAGAGCTGGTCCCCACATTCTTTGAAAGCCCCTCTTGGGGCACTCAGGAACCCAGAATTCCTGACCCCGGCCTCCTGTGCCAGCCTGTGACCCTGGGTCCTTTCTCACAAGGACGGGCCATGCTATTGGTGTGCACATCCCTAGTCTTAGAGGGGCCCAGTGGTGAATACTGAACGGTTTGGACATAACTTGGATGTGTAGGCTAGGACGTTCACAAACATGCGTGTGAGGCCCCTCATGGTGTGGGGCACTGTGGGTGAGAAGAGGAGTCTGCTAGAGGGCTCCAGGGCTGGCCTGGACACTGCAAATGGAGCCAGAGCTGGGTGTGTGGGAGCAGCTCCCCAAGCTGACCTGCTCTGGTGCTGTAGCTCAGAGCTCTAAGGATATTTCACCTTTACCTTTCAGGTCATTAGAAAAGTGTGTTTGTTAGGGGAAGAATAGAACATGTTTTATTTAATAGTTTGTTAGTTTGATCTATAATTTCAAAGTATTTAGATGTATTGGTATTCCATTTGTACTCACCTGGGTTCTGGAAATATTGGGGTCAGGCCTAGAGTGCACTTGAGAGATTATTTTTGGCACATCAACACCTACACTGTGTATAAACCCCTTGTTTTCTGTGTAGTTCAGTCACACATCCAATACTGTGTTGTAAGATGGCATTTCACTTATGGAAGCCACCGACTTGAGTAAAGGAGTTCAGAACACAACAACCCAGGGGCAGTGGTATACACCTATAATCCCAGCAACTCGGGGAAGCTGAGGTTGGAGGATCAGGAGTTCAAGGCCAGCCTCAGCAACTTGGTGAGACCCAAAATAAAATATAGAACAGGTTGGGGATGAAGCTAAGTGGTGGCACGCCCCTGGGTTCAACCCCCAGAACTGTAGGAAGAAGACTTACCCTTCTTTTTCTTAGAAGCAGGAGGTGAAATTTCCAGTATGAAAAAGATGTCTCCCTAAACCAGAAATAAAGTGCCATACCTATCATCAAGGATGGGGAGTGGGGAGCCAAGGGAAATTTACAAACCAGCTTTGCTTAACTGACCCTTATCTTCCTAGTTACTTCTCCACCCAACTAACTATGTAAGCCCAAACCCATTTTCTCAGGTTACTACTCTTGGCACAATTCAGCAGATAAAGGATTCCACTCTGCCTGCATCTTTAGATCTTATTTCCTTACAAAAGTCCTCATACCATATAACTATGCATTAAATAAATTTTCATGGTTTTTTTTTTTCCTGTTGATCTATCTGATGTCAACTTAATTTCCAGGCCCAACTAGAAAACCTTAAGAACATAGAAGTACAATTTTAAGATGCTCCAGGGACGGAATTGGTTGGCATACGGTACTTATACAGAAGTATAATTTTGCCTGTTCTGCAGGAGACTTGTAGGTGGCTTCCAGTGCATTCTCTGTGCACTTTTAGGTGGTTTCATGAAACTTTTTTGTTAGGCATTTAGATGGTCTCACCTTTTATACTTTCAGTCCTAACAAAACTCTGACTATAGACTAAAATCAAATGAAGAACAGATAGAAAAACATTTGAATCCTTTTTCTTCAAACCTGAGAAATTCTGAAATTTGCTAACATGTATAAAAGATGATTTCAAATAATGTGCATGACATGGTACATCCATAGTATCAGCACATAGCAGAAAACTTAGGGCCTGGCACCTGGCACCTTTGACAGACCCCTGTTTTTGCCAGGTAGACTTGTCAGCTGACTGATTTTCCAACTGAATTGCTTTTGGCTAAACTCTGACATCAGGGAAAACAGAAATTCTGTTGTTTAAACTCTAAGTTGAGATCAAATTTATTTGTGTAGCGATGGCCTTGGCAGAGCCTGTGTAAGAGGAGCCAGGTAAGGAAATTGGAACTTCCTGAGCACCCTCATACCATGTCCTTCCCTAATATTTCCAACAATGCAGATTTCACCACCAGCAACGCAGAGAAGGGAAGTGGCTTGCTCCAGGTCAGAGGGTGAGGAAGGACACGGGTAGCATGCAAACCCAGCTCTGCCTGGCTCCAGATGCTACTTTCTACAACTCTGTTGGTGCCCTAATCCAAGGCCTAGCACTCAGTAGGATTTCAATGAATGATTTCTAAGTGAGTCAAATGAAATCAAGGCACAAAGTCATTAAAAGATGAGTTTGTGGCCACACATCTTGTTTGGAGAAAGGCTGGGAATGGAACCAGGATTTCTGATTCCCTAGTGAAGGAGCACAGGACACAGTTATGTGAACTCTGAACCACACTTTCCATGCCCAGGGGCACAGCTGTACCCAAAACCAATGTCTGAAAAATGCTTTGTTGAAGACAAAATGCAGAAGCAAAGACTCTCACGGCTCTAGGTCACTAAGCTTTAAAACTGAACCAAGCAGTCACTAGAGCCACTAGTTCTCACTGAGAGAAGCTCTTAATTAAGCAACTCTGGTGAAAAGTTGGTGTTCATGGCATTTGGAAAAGTAAGAAGAAACCAATAAAAAAAAAAAAGAGAGAGAGAGAAAAGAATAAAACACTTGCAGAGTAGGAGAACCTCTGCTCTAGGGAAATGGGCTCTGGAGTAAACCCTCCCCAAAGGAGCAAGGATGTGGTGTCTTGTGGCAGAAGGACGTTTGTCACACACAGAACCTACCAGCTGGAGCTGGTCTCTGCCACTCAGTAAGTTCTAGTGGCTTTTCACTTGATTCTGACAGCCACTTCCCTTCTCTGTGTTGCCGGTGGTGAAATCTGCATTACTGAGGAAGCTTACTGTAGGTGAAATTTGGTTACCTACCAATCATGCAAAAGCTAACCTGGTACAGTTAGCTGTCCAGCTAATGTCAACAGGACTTTACGGAGTGAGGCTTCAGGAACCCAGCAGATCTGGTTTCAAATCCCACTTCACCATTTTCCAGCCATACATCTTTGGGCACTTGGCTTCTCTGTTTTTCCTCACCTATAAATGAGGGTGATAAAGAACCATCGAAGCTATCCCACTCTTAATCATACTAATACAATTAGTATCATTATAACTTTCCACAAAGCTGGAAGGAAATGGGACACATGTCTCTTAAACCATCAAAATAGATCATATCCTGACACTAAAGCCCAAGGGTGCTACTGACAGATGCAGGTGTACTTTGGGCTTTCGATATGAGCTTAAGTGTTCTTACTTTGGTGGCCTGGTTTATGATCTGTCATGTCTCTTTTAATTGGAGACAAGTGTGATCTGTTTCAAATACATTCTTCAAAAGCATCCAGATTTTATGCATCAGATCCCTAGGCTCCTTGCTCCATGTTACAGGCATCTGACTTTAAGAAAGGCATAAGGAGTGGACATAGGCTTTGGATTCTGGCAAATTTCACCACAAAATCAGGGCACATGGGAAACTCCAACATGTTAACTGTCTCTATTTTAGGACTGTCAAGTTGTCAGTGACTCATCTCTCTGTCCTACCTCTGACTTTAATTCTATTAATCCCAGGAAAGCAAAAGTTTCAGGATACCAAAAGATTAAGAGTAGCTAGAGAACTTCCCTCCCTCCAAGACAAAACCAAGCAATATGCAAATATTTCCCACACCACTTCTAGCCCTCTGCAGAAGGTAGGTGTTAAAATGTAGGTTTTTTTTTTTTTTTTTTTTTTTTTTTAATTCGGGTTTGGTGAGATCAGCAGACCAGGAGATGACAAGATACTTTGTTATCACAGTTCCCCAGAGGAGGGGTTGCATGGGGAAGCACTAGGGTCAGTCACGATTGGAGTTAAGAGCCCTGTGAGACTCAGTGAAGGAGGTGCTTCGAAGTATAGTAGTCCCTCGGATCCCGGGGAGGCTGGGGAGAGGAGGATTGATTCCAGGACCCTGTCAGATACCCAAATCCTCGGATGCTCAAATCTGTTATATAAAACTGGCACAATATTTGCATATAGCCTGGCTGCATCCTCCCGTAGGCTTAAAATCATATTTAGACTACTTATAGTAGCTAATGCCATGCAAATGGTATATGAATAGTTGTGACATTGTATGATTTAGGGAATGACAATGGCCTTGATTTTTGATGGGCTCAGGGCAGTCGGAGTGCACTGCATGGCCACTTTCTGTGGCCTGGAGCAGGTGCTGCCTTGGAGGTGCGAGGTGTTCTGAGCCCTGGTACATCCTGGTTGGACCGGAGTCTATTTTCCTCCTTTACTTGCAGCTCAGAGTTGAGGAGTTGGGTTTGGGCTTCCTGCTCTGTGATAGAAACTCAGTTCTGGGCAGCACTGTGGCCTCAACAATGAGGTTTTGTGTAAGAACCTCTGCAGGTGTGCACTCTCTCCTTCCTTCTAGTTGCTTTGGTTTGTAATTTGTTCTTCTGTTTTCCAGGAAAAGTCCATGCAGAGGTTGGGGACTTGCTCCAAAGTCAGTTTTCTACAGGGAGGAGCTATCTCCAGTGCTGTCTTGGGCTCTGCTCTATAAACCACACCAACCAGCCTAACCGTGTTCTGGGCAGGCTGATTCTTTACAGTGGAGTAAGAGCTCTGACCTTAGCTGGGTTGAGAGAGGGCAGACAGAACCTACTTAGGTACACCGCTTCCACCGGAGGGGCTTTGTCCCAGGCCCTTCTCTGGGATCTGCAGAGACTTGAGCAGGCCAAGGTGAGAACTTCAGCCGCATCTCCAGGGAGTCGATGTGCAGACCTTCTCCATTCCCAGGAGGCGCTGAGGACGATGCAGGCTCCAGCCAGCAGTTTGCATCTTGGACAAATGGTATAAGATGTGTCTGAACATTATTTGGCAAATGAGCATCATTCATTAGTATGGTATGTCACTCCTTCTGCAGTTTTGTTTATATATTTGAAAACATTAGCAATATTTAACATGCTTTAACATGGCCAGAAAGAACATGTATAAATATTCATCATTTAACTTTTATTTACATTGAGTCTACCTATGTTAGTTGTGGCACAATGAGCTGAGTTTTCAGAGCATAGTGAGAAAGACAAGAGATAGAGATCAGGGAGAGGCCTCTGTCTCCTGCCCCAGCCCCACCAGGTGTGTAGAAGCAGAGAGGGCTACAAATCCCTTAGCCCCAGTTCACCAGAGCCTGCCCTGGAAAGCAGACGAACTTGCCCCTTTCCTTCATGACAGGGCAGAGCCACAGGAAGAGGGAGAGTGTCTAAGGAGGAATGAGATGGGCCCCGGCAGGAAGGCAGGGGTCTTCTGTGCCTTCTCAGGCCCCCGGGGAGCGGTCACCCATTCTCTGAACAGTGTCAGGGAAGGTGACTGCCTGAGGCAGAGAGTTCATGGTTGTTTTCTCCCTCACATCCCCTCTGCAGAGGGTGGGTTGTCAGGAGGGTTGAACATCTGCCTGGAACTGTGATGCATGCTGGATAGCAAACTCGAGCAGCTAAGAGAGAACTAAATTACCTTGCAAAAGAAAATGGAGGGTTTTAGAAAGGGTACACGTGCGTGTGTGTGCATGCATGTCCCTGGAACAGAGATTGGGGCAGCCAGTGGTCAAGGAAAAGGCAGGAGGTAGAGGACCCACCGAGTGGGACTGGCAGTGCTTCTGCTGTGCAGTGGCAATGTAGCACTGTCCCCAATCTCTACAGCTTCAGCGAAGTGTGGACCACCCATTGCTGGAGTGTTGCAGGTTTACTTTTTTGGAGATGCAAACCAGTGTTGAATATGATGCTGAGGTGGACAACAGGGTGAAATCAGAGGCTTCCTGTGGAGACCAGACCATTTGGTTCACATCTGTCTCTCTAAAGAACTGGAGGTGACTCAGAAGTAAGACTGTCATCTCTATACTCTAGTTCCCAATTCGTGGTTTTTGTTTTGTTTTTGTTTTGTTTAATCACCACCATCCTACCAGGTGGCACCTGGTATTCCAGTATGACTTCCAAGGTTCCCCAACTTTTCCAGTTCCCCCATTTCACAGGTGCCCTATGTTCTATCACTATCATCATCAATCTTCAACACCGTTTTGATGATAGTATTCATTGACTTTTTGAACTTCAGCACGTCTATACTTCCCTTTCCAGAAATCATACTTTTCCCATTGCCTAGAATTTCTTCATCCTGAGGTTTAAAATTTCACAAGTTCTAACAATGAAAAGAACTCGGGTATGTAATAAGCTCTTGCAAAACACTCAGAATGATATCACTTTTGATTAATTGTGGTGATCATTCATATTTTCCAGTTTTCTTTCATCCAGCTACGTGGCACTCGGGATTTTTCTACTCCTTTGATCTTGGTGTAGACACTGGGTTTACATTGGCCAAAGAGGTGAGAATGAGTGTGCCACAGGTGACAGTTTCAAAAGCCATTCCTGACTTTCCACACTCCTTCTCTCCGTGATTAGAGCACTCCATCCGCTGGAAGAACCCACAGGGGAATCTGTTTCTTATGGGGTCTGATCTGAGACAAGCAGACAGTAGGAGCTGCTGTTCCCATTACAGACCAGGAGCCATTACTACTCCACATTACAGAGGAGGCAAGGAGGACGAGAGCCATTTCCCCACATGGCTCAGCTACTTAGGAGTAGACTCAGGATCTCCCAAGCTCCGGGAGGAGATCTCCTGACCAACAAAGTTCCTCATGGCCCCTCTAGAAAGATACATGAGCAGAGTGAAAGGCCAAGAGTTTTGTCAGATTTGGTTCAAATATCAGATTTGCTACCTACCAAAGAGTCCCAGATGGCAACAAATGACAATGAAATTCTATCTCACAAGCTAACAGAATGGGTGAAGTGAGCTAGGATGGAAAGTCCTGGCAGACATGCAGCAGGGACTTGCTCAGGTGATCTTGTTTCTTTCTAGGATCTGGCTCTCCTCTTTGTCCCCTGGGTTGGCCACACCCACTCACACCTCTGAGCTCTTGTTCATGCCTGGGTCATATCTACAAATAGGAAGTGACCACAGGAACTGGTTGGATTTCCTAGTCACCACCTCGACCCGGATATTGTACCCATTGCTTTATATTTTCTTTAGTTATCAGAAGGACACTAGGTCAGAGGGTGTGTGCCACTGAAGAACACAAAAGAATACAGTATGAAAGGCCCCATAGCTTAATTGACAATAGTGATTGGAGAATGATTTCTTACTGATAACCAAATATTTATAGGCCAGGCATGTGCTGGGAATTTAGAGAGGTGACTAAGTCCTATTTGGTTCCCAACTTGCTTCAGGAAATTCAGAGCCTAGAGGATGTCAGGCATTCAGGGATCAATCTACCCTCCCTCTTCCTCTTGATGGCATGTTCTGCTGCCATTGGTGTCCTCCATGTCTGAGAACCACCATCCATGTTGCCATTACCTCTAATTCAGCACTTTCTCTAGGTCATCAGGTAACTCTGGTTTACTTCATAAGGGGTTCTGAAGAAGGGTGTCATTGCTCACTGAAGGTCTCCAAGTACGGGGAGCAGTGAGCAGCACACGACAGGGAGTCCCTGAATTTCAATAGAATGGATTCCCATTTTATGGTTGGAGATCATGGAGGTTTGCCCAGACAAAAGGGAAGTGTGAAGCTGGGACCTAAGGTGTGAGAACATTCCCCCCCTCCACGTTACTTCTCCAATACCAGCTTCTGGCCCTCACTCTCTTCCCCAGATTACTACGTTTCCTGTTCTGTTTTCCAGCAGCTTCTCAGGCACTTGCCACCCACGGACTTCCCTGTTGATGCAGCCAACTGCAGGTCCATGATATTCCCACTTCCAGGTAGGAGGGAGGAGTGATGGAGACCACTGTCCTGGGAGACCTTGCTCAAGCAGAACAGGAGCCCCTCCCTCCGCTCTTTATGCAAGTGGCTAAACCTGCAGTTGCTCTGAGAAAGAAATTCAACTGAAAACTTAAAGAAAACACCTTGAGAAAAAAACCTGACTCTCCCTCCCGCGAAGATAAAAAGCCAGACAGCACGACCATAGTAACCTCTTAAGCCAATTAAACGAGCTAGTAAAAATCGGTGCTATTAAAATGTCCAATTAACCTAAACACAAAGATTGTTGGTTTCCAACCGCTCTGATTCTGATCCAACCACAGAGGCCTTCGTCCAGCCTGTTGTGGTTGGAGATTTTGTTCTCGGATATGTGTAAAGTGAATCTTGATTTTCTCACCACAGGCCATTATCTTGCTAGAGACGTCTGCAGCTCTGTTGGATGCATTCATATTTTCAACCTTGGCCATCTTGTGCACGTTGCAAAATTTTTGCCAAAGATGGTTCTCTTTTGTCTGAAACTTTTTTTTTCTTCGTGCACCATGATTATACATAATAGTGGGATTCATTGTGACATATCCGTACATGCACATAACATAATTTGATTAGTTTCTTTCCCATTTCCTCCCCTTCCCCCCGCCCTGCCCTGTTCCCCTTCCCCTACTCTACTGATCTCTCTTCTGTTTTCATGTGGAATGAACATCTACCCCCACCTCTCGCTCATTGATCCACTCAGCAAGCATCGACTGAGCATGCCTCTGGCCAGGCAATCTGCTCCATGCTCCCTAGCCGATCCCCTTGTCTAAGTACTCCTTCCCCCCCCTGGAATATCTCATCTACCCTCATGGTTTTAACTAGAATATGCCTATTGATGACTTTAATATAAGAATCTCAAATCTGAATGTTAGTCATGTGCAATTTGATGTCCCGTAAATAGCTTAAGTTCAACTTGTCCCAAATAAAGTCATTGGTCACCTGTTTTTAA
The DNA here is from genome assembly GCF_048772815.1 of Callospermophilus lateralis. NCBI lineage: Eukaryota > Metazoa > Chordata > Mammalia > Rodentia > Sciuridae > Callospermophilus > Callospermophilus lateralis. Next base: position 11,105,592 of record NC_135312.1, read on the forward strand.
ACCTGTTTGTTGCTCCTTCTGTGTATTTTAAAATCTCATTTACTGGCACAAAAATTTAGTTGGTCATTCAAATATGAATTCTAGACCTGCCAGTTTCTTTCTTTTAAATCAAATCTTACTCTCTTTTTCACCTTTCCGACGATGCCTTCCTTCAATCCCCTTCTGGACAAGTTCCCTCTCCTCTTCTCTATGGCCCTCCCAGCTCCTTACCAGCCCTTTCCTTGGCCCTTCACTTCCCTGGCTCATCCCTCACCACTCACGGCTCTGACCACAGAACTGTGGCCAGTAAAGTCTTTATTAAACCCATGTCTGACCACATTGGCATGGCTGCAGTCCCAGTGGGCACAGCGCCGAGAGGCTCCCCCTGAATCTGAACAAGTCCAGTCGCTCTCGGAGGCCCTGGAAGTCCCTGGCAGCCTCTGCGATGCAAAGGGCCTTGGGGAGTGGAAATAGAAGAAGCAATCAAGAGACTACCAACCAAGAAAAGCCCAGGACCGGATGGGTATACAGCGGAGTTTTACAAAACTTTTAAAGAAGAATTAATACCAATACTTTTCAAGTTATTTCAGGAAATAGAAAAAGAGAGAGCTCTTCCAAATTCATTCTATGAGGCCAACATCACCCTGATTCCTAAACCAGACAAAGACACCTCAAAGAAAGAAAACTACAGACCAATATCCCTGATGAACCTAGATGCAAAAATCCTCAATAAAATTCTGGCGAATCGGATACAAAGGCACATCAAAAAAATTGTGCACCATGATCAAGTAGGATTCATCCCTGGGATGCAAAGATGGTTCAATATACGGAAATCAATAAATGTTATTCACCACATCAATAGACTTAAAGATAAGAACCATATGATCATCTCGATAGACGCAGAAAAAGCATTTGACAAAATACAGCATCCCTTTATGTTCAAAACATTAGAAAAACTAGGGATAACAGGAAATTACCTTGACATTGTAAAAGCTATCTATGCTAAGCCTCAGGCTAGCATCATTCTGAATGGAGAAAAATTGAAGGCATTCCCTCTAAAATCTGGAACAAGACAGGGATGCCCTCTATCACCACTTCTATTCAATATAGTTCTCGAAACACTGGCCAGAGCAATTAGACAGACAAAAGAAATTAAAGGCATAAAAATTGGAAAAGAAGAACTTAAATTATCATTATTTGCGGATGACATGATTTTATACCTAGAAGACCCAAAAGGGTCTACAAAAAAACTACTAGAACTAATAAATGAATTCAGCAAAGTAGCAGGATATAAAATCAACACGCATAAATCAAAGGCATTCCTGTATATCAGCAACAAAACTTCTGAAATGGAAATGAGGAAAACCACTCCATTCACAATATCTTCAAAAAAAATAAAATACTTGGGAATCAACCTAACAAAAGAGGTGAAAGATTTATACAATGAAAACTACAGAACCCTAAAGAGAGAAGTAGAAGAAGATCTTAGAAGATGGAAAAATATACCCTGTTCATGGATAGGCAGAACTAACATCATCAAAATGGCGATATTACCAAAAGTTCTATATAGGTTTAATGCAATGCCAATCAAAATCCCAAAGGCATTGCTTGTAGAAATAGATAAAGCAATCATGAAATTCATATGGAAAAATAAAAGACCCAGAATAGCAAAAGCAATTCTAAGCAGGAAGTGCGAATCAGGCGGTATAGCGATACCAGATTTCAAACTATATTACAGAGCAATAGTAACAAAGACAGCATGGTACTGGTACCAAAACAGGCGGGTGGACCAATGGTACAGAATAGAGGACACAGAGACCAATCCACAAAGTTACAACTATCTTATATTTGATAAAGGGGCTAAAAACATGCAATGGAGGAAGGATAGCATCTTCAACAAATGGTGTTGGGAAAACTGGAAATCCATATGCAACAAAATGAAACTGAACCCCCTCCTCTCACCATGCACAAAAGTTAACTCAAAATGGATCAAAGACCTTGATATCAAATCAGAGACTCTGCGTCTGATAGAAGAAAGAGTTGGCTCCGATCTACATATAGTGGGGTCGGGCTCCAAATTCCTTAATAGGACACCCATAGCACAAGAGTTAATAGCAAGAATCAACAAATGGGACTTACTTAAACTAAAAAGTTTTTTCACAGCAAGAGAAACAATAAGAGAAGTAAATAGAGAGCCTACATCATGGGAACAAATATTTACTCCTCACACATCAGATAGAGCCCTAATATCCAGAATATACAAAGAACTCAAAAAATTAGACAATAAGATAACAAATAACCCAATCAACAAATGGGCCAAGGACCTGAACAGACACTTCTCAGAGGAGGACATACAATCAATCAACAAGTACATGAAAAAATGCTCATCATCTCTAGCAGTCAGAGAAATGCAAATCAAAACCACCCTAAGATACCATCTCACTCCAGTAAGATTGGCAGCCATTATGAAATCAAACAACAACAAGTGCTGGCGAGGATGTGGGGAAAAGGGTTCTCTTGTACATTGCTGGTGGGGCTGCAAATTGGTGCGGCCAATATGGAAAGCAGTATGGAGATTCCTGGGAAAGCTGGGAATGGAACCACCATTTGACCCAGCTATTGCCCTTCTCGGACTATTCCCTGAAGACCTTAAAAGAGCGTATTACAGGGATACTGCCACATCGATGTTCATAGCAGCACAATTTACAATAGCTAGATTGTGGAACCAACCCAGATGCCCTTCAATGGATGAATGGATTAAAAAAATGTGGCATCTATACACCATGGAGTATTACGCAGCACTAAAAAATGACAAAATCTTGGAATTTGCAGGGAAATGGATGGCACTAGAGCAGATTATGCTTAGTGAAGCTAGCCAATCCCTAAAAAACAAATACCAAATGTCATCTTTGATATAATGAGAGCAACTAAGAATAAAGCAGGGAGGAAGAGCAGGAAGAAAAGATTAACATTAAACAGAGACATGAGGTGGGAGGGAAAGGGAGAGAAAAGGGGAATTGCATGGAAACAGAGGGAGACCCTCATTGTTATACTAAATTACATATAAGAGGTTGTAAGTGGAATGGGAAAATAAACAAGGTGAGAAATGAATTACAGTAGAAGGGGTAGAGAGAGAAGATGGGAGGGGAGGGGAGGGGGGATAGTAGAGGATAGGAAAGGTAGCAGAATACAACAGTTACTATTATGGTATTATGTAAAAATGTGGATGTGTAACCCATGTGATTCTGCAATCTGTACTTGGGGTAAAAAAGGGAGTTCATAACTCACTTGAATCTAATGTATGAAATATGATATGTCAAGAGCTTTGTAGGGTTTTGAACAACCAATAAAAAAAAAAAAAGAAGCTGCCAAGACTGCTTACCTTTCTTTTCATCTCTCAGAGTGAAGAAAATTATACTTAATCTCTGCGAACAGATACGCACACAATATCCCCAAAGAATGGGGAGGGATCATTTGCTTCCTACTTCTGGTTTGTTTTGTGTGGTCAGCAGCATTGAGAACCCATGGGAAAGCACGCACAGCTGCGCTCTGCCTCCGACACTTCCTCATCTGAAGTTGCTTTAAAAGTCGCAAGGAGAATCCAGAGGGCATCCTGCGCGGAGATGCATAAGGAGGAACCGAGCTCTTAAGGAAGAACCAACTTCATCCTAGCTTCTCTGATTTCCAGATTGAGGGAACAGAGAATCATGGGTCACAGGCCAATTCCAAGCACACATTGCCAATTTCAACGTTTCTTGCTGGTCTTTTAAAAATTCACTATGTTATAATTGATAAAAGAATACTGATTTGAATCATATGATCATGCTGGTCAGGAATGATAGAACCTTAGAGACCTCATGTGATAAGCTTATTCAAAGTCCAGGGAGCAATTTTAAAAGTACTAAGAGTACAGAGGGCTCTCTCTCTCTCTCTCTCTCTCTCTCTCTCTCTCTCTCTCTCTCTTCAATCTTCTTTCTTGTCTTCCCAAAGGCAATTACTGTTGCCAGTGATTTGAGAAATAGTTACCATCTAAGAAACACTTTACATACATTTTTTTAAGAACCACATGGGAAGTGTGATGTGCACATTTTTTTACACCCTTACCTGGTTAACTGCAGCTCACTCACTTTTTTGAGTCAATACCTATGGATGTGTGAGCTGCTTCCACTCTTTTGATATTGTAAACAATGCCACAATGAACATCTTCACACACATACCTCAGTTATATATAGCATAAATCTTTGGAAGGGATTGTGATTTTAAAATTTGAGAACCATGGGCAGATTCTCCCCTAAACGATCTGTCCTAATTTGCATTTTCTAACAGCAGGTATTTTTTTTCTCCCGGGTCTACACTCAACCCTCCCTCATGACTTACAGATCCATTTTGGTTGGTCGTAGCTCAAATCAATCAACAAGGCTAGGCTAAGTCTGTGGTGCTGGGAATGTGGTCCCTTGGCCTGTTGCCTCTCAGGCCCGTTCCCCACCCTCTCCCTGCTGCTTTGTACTAGGGGGTTGAGGAGGTTAAGAAAACTCATATCCAAGCCTCTTTGTCCACTTCTGGTTAGTATTTGTGCGTGCGTGCGTGCGGTGCTGGAGATTGAACCAAGGGGTGTGATGCCACCGAGCCACATCCATTGTGGCTCATCTGAGCCCTTATCATTTTTAAAATTTTGAGAAAAGATTTTACCCACTTGCCCAGGCTGGCCTTTACCTTGCTTTGCGGTCCTCCCACCTCAGCCTCCAGAGTTACTGGGGTTACGGGGCTGTGCCTCTGTACCTGCTGCTTCTAGTTGGGTTTGGCCCATGAGGGCAGAGAGAGGGGAGGAGCCAAGATGTGGCTTATCTGCTTCTAGTGGGCATTTCCAGCAGCTACTATGACTCGGTTCCTCTCAGGTGCTTCCTCCCTCCAGGGAGTCAGTCACTGCAGCCCTGCCAGGGCTTACAGGGATGGCCAGGTGCCCTGGCCCCTGACTACCAGTTACCCCTCCTCCTTCCCTTGTCTCCCCAGCCTCGGGCTGCTTGAGTGCAGCTTCGGGCTGTTGGATTGCTGTCCTGGGCCTTGTTGCCCTTTTAACTTTTCTGTTATCTTTGTAACTGGTTCCTTTGTTTTCTGTTTTCTTCGGCTTTGCAGTTCTAGGACTGGGACCCAGGAACTTGTGCTGGCTGGACTAACACTCCTCCACTGGGCTGCGTCCCCATCCCAGGCTGCCCATTCTTGATCACCCCGTTGAGCTATCTGCTTCAGCTTTCCCTGACTGAACTGCACCCCAAACTGATAAATCTTGAGCAGTGTGAGCTGGGAGAAAGGGGCCCATTTTCATCCCCACGGTGGGAATGGAAACTCTTGCAAAATCTCCTGGCAGGCAGAGTGGCAGTGTGTACCAAGAGCTTCAAAATGAGCGTGCTCTTGCCTTATCTGAGGGATACGTGTTGAAATATTTATGAATGAATGAAATGATCTGATGTCTGGGGTTTGCTTCAACACCATCCAGCGGGTGGGGTAATGGGAAGGTATAGAGAGGCGGTGAGATTGGACACGAGGTGTTGTTTGAGCTGGGGGCAGATTCTTAGACCTTCATGACATGCCTCTCTTAGGAATGTTTGACATTTTCAATACTAAATATGTTTTCCATAAACAAACTCTTGGACATTTCATTTCAGTCTATCTTCTAGTAATTTATCCTAAAGAAGAAAAAAAATTACTGATTGCTAAACAAAACAAAAAACAGTTCTCTTTAAGGATTGCTTTTTGATGGTATTATTTATAATAAACAATTTGCCATGATCTCGTCTTCCAACAGTGGGACAATTGAGGATAATCGTTTTTGATGATACATCCACATACTGAACACAATTCAGACTTTGGGAGATATTGTAGAAGCAAGTGTATCCACAGGTGCAAGATGCTTGTAGGTGTGTGTGTGTGTGTGTGTGTGTGTGTGTGTGTGTGTGATGTTTTAAGTGAAAAATGTTACAAAAGTTTGTGACATTCTAATCTGATTACAAAGTTTTTATCTAACCTACGGAGGATCTGAGGGTACACACTGGAGTCTGACCAATGCATTCTTTCAGTGGATTATGCCCTCTCTTCCTTCCACTAACTTGTGATTTCTGGTTGATTTTTGCTCTATTATGTACCTAAGTGACTTTCAAAATCTAAAAAATAAATAGTGCATTCTTCTCCCACCCCTTTCTGCCTTCTTTCGATGTTTTTTTTTTTTAAATATTTATTTTTTAGGTGTAGATGGACAACACAATGCCTTTATTTTTTTATGTGGTGCTGAAGATCGAACCCAGGTCCCGCCCATGCTAAGTGGGGGGCACTCTACCACTGAGCCACAATCCCAGCCCCACAATGTGTTGTTTTAAATGGACACCCACCCTGGTTGCAGGTGAGCATAGGTAGACAGAGGTTCCCACCTTAGCTTCTTTTTGGCAAGTCACTTATCTTTTGAATTGTGCCAGGCAGGGGTAAGGAGAAAATGGGCACAGGCTGGGGATGGAGGGAAGGGAAATGCCAAGGGAGACAGGTGGCCATAAAACCTTCGACACTTTTCTGATGCCATGATTAGCCATGCCCAAGCCTTCAGAGTGAGGGCATGATTGACAGAGGGAGACACGGCTGTGCAAGGACCCTTCACACATCTGTGGTGTCCTGGCCTTGTCCCCTCCTGGATGTTCTCTGTCTGCTAGCGTCTGCCTTGGTGGTGCCTTTGCACTGGACTCTTGATGCCTGTCTGTGGCTGTGGGAGTGGTGTTCCTCCTCAGCCTCCGCCTTCCCACATGCACACACGTTTTTAGCGTTGTGATCTAATGACAGGGATAAATAACCACACACCATGCTGAAGACCAGAAAGGGTATAAGGAGTTCCAGGAACACCATTCACTGACTGCTCCTGGTGCTCAAAGGTGGTCCCCCACCCCCACCCCCGCTGTGTGGACAGGAAGGCTAAGAGGGTTAGGGAAACGAGATGGTTCCCAGGTTGCTCCGGGCAGAAGCAGGCAGAGTGGGTTTCAAAGCTTGCCCCTGCTCTTTTGGTTCTGCTGTGCCACTTCTCAGGCAGGTGGTCCACGAAGGTTTGAAAGCCTGGACCCTGGGGACAGGCTGCCTATTGAGATTCCAGCCTCTTCCCCTGTTAACCCTGTGAGACTGGCAGGGGTCCAAGCTCCCTCAGCTCCTTATCTGTAGGACAGACTTGATGATAGGGTGGTTGTGGGGTGCAATGAGAGGATGCAGGGGAACCCCTGGGACAGTGCCTGGCAGTGGACCTCAGCCACGGCTGCCTGCTGTCACTGGTGCTTTAAGAGTCACTGAGCTGTCCACCCCCAGGGTTCCACTATGACTGCTCTGGGTGTGCACTGGGCACTGGCATTTTCTAAAGCTCCCCAGATGATTCTGACCTGCAGCCAGGACTGGACACCATTGCCCCTTGCATGCAGGAAGCACCTGACAAAGGCCGGCTATGACCATGCTGTCCTCTGCAGCCCACGCGTCTCCTTCAGCTCTGGAAAGATGAGCATCCTCCGTCCTCAGCGTGGCCTGGTTTCCCCAAGTTCAAGGGTTTGGCATCAAGCTTTTCCAGCCACAGTGATGCTTCTGTGTCCTGGGACACCTGTTCTGGCCTACCCAGCCTGCCCCGGGGCTACAGGTACTTGGCCTAGAGCAAATCCCGTGCCAGTTCCAGGAAAGGTGATCCCGGAGCCCTGTGCTAGTAGAAGTGGGTGCAGAAGGCGGTGGCACCTTCTCACTAGGGGACCCTATGTGCTCTGGGGACCCTCCTATGGGTAGAACATCTTCCTTCTTGGTTGATGTTAGTGGGGGCCATTGCTTAACTTTGGAAGCCAGTTCTGATGGTACCTGGTAGCAAGTGTCACCACAGAGTCACAGTGTACATGGTACCCAGGGTCAGGAGGCAGTGCCTATATTTGTAAAAATCTGTTTTAATCAAACTATCTTTAATGACCTTTCTTTGGTCACTGGTTTGGTCACAGACAAGCTCACTGGTTTGCATTTAGAGTGTGTTATTTGGTGAAGATGGTTGGTTCCCTCCAAACTCATGTTGCAATTTAATTCCTATTATGAAATGTGAAGAGGAGGGATGGGGGGGGCCTTTGAGACTAGGGCTCCGTCTACATATATAGATTAATCAACCCACACAGTTAGTGGGTGAGTGGGTGAGTGGGGCATCTCAAGAGGAGATCTGTTACAAGAGCCCCTTTTGCTCCGCTTGGGCCCCTATATATCCCAACTCTTGGTTTTCCCAAACCCCCTCCCACTGAATGTTTAGCTCTGTAATCGCCTCTTGGAGATTCCTTCTCTGTCCTTCTGATGGCTGCTCCCCTGTCCTTCAAGGTCACCTGGTGCTCCTTTCTGATTACACCACATGGCTTGCAGCCCCATCCCACCATCATGCTGTAGCTCCCAACCTCTTGGAAGTGCAGTAGTGTGCAGGGCACAGGCCCTGGGCCACAGTGCTTGGACCCAACTTCCTCTCTGGAACTTACTGGTGACCTTGGACAAGATCCTTACCTTTCTCGGCTTCAGCTTCTTTATGGTGGGGGAGATTTGAGGTTTCAGTGAGGTGACAGGTGTGCATTGCCAGGTGCTGGCCTGCAGGACCTCTCCATGGACACTGCCCATTCTTGCCCATCAGATTGTCTCCTGTAGCCAGCAGGCAGCAAGCACTCAGTTATACTTGTTCAATGAACAAAGCCAAATCTCAGAGATGTTGAGGAGTGTGCCCAGGGTCACACAGACCCACGATCCAAATCCACACCTCTGTTGCTGGAGCTCATGCTCTTGTCCCATGCCACCAGTCTGCTACTACACAGCTGTGCCCACTTTCATAACTTACTTGGAGGCCATGCTAAGAGTTTGGTGGGAGCTCGGAGCCTCCTAGGCAGAGCTGGCCCAGGCCCTCAGAAGTGAGCCAGAGCCCTTTGTTTCCCATTCCCAGAGAAGAGCCTGCTCAGCCCTGGACCCCTGTCATTCAAGGCCAGTGTCCTGCCCTATGGCCCTCACTCTCTCCCAGCCTCTTTGCTGGCTGGGACTCTTTCATGACCTTGGCAAATTCCTTCAATTCTTATCTTTTCAAACCATCTTCCTAACATCAAAGCCATCTTTCTAATCAGATCAGCAGAATAGAAACAATGGAGAGAGAGGGTCCAAATAACCAAATGTAGGCAAGTTAGAAGGTGAAGATCTTGTTATCTCTGTCATGGGCCCAGAGAAAGGCAGCTCTGTGCCCTTCGCAGAGCATGACATCCAAGAATAATAACAACAACTAACAGTTTTGACCAACTGTATTCCAAGTGGAGAGTTCTGTGTAAGGAAGAATTTTTTGAATGCTACTTTCTAGATAAGGAAATGGTTCTTATTAAAGGTAAGTCATGTAACCCCAATCACACTGCTAGAGGAGAAATTGGGGTCAAAGACTGTCTGCACTGAAACAAATCTCTTGTTTTAATTCTGTTTTTTGGTTTTTTTTTTAGCAGTTAAGCAGAGATCCAGGCATTGTAGAAAAAGCTACCAGTGAGGAAGCAGAGCCTCTGCCATCGGGGAGTTTATGTTCCAGAAGGAGACAGACTATAAATAAACAAGCAAGTGACACAGAGAAATGCAGGTCATGTTCAGTGATGGCAAGTGGGTTGGGCAAAAATAAAGTAGGGTGGGAACTAAAGTGACAGTTAAGCAGAGATCAGAAAAGAGTAAAAGGACTTCCCTGGTGTAGGGAAGAGCAAGTGCAACGAGCCTGTGGTGGGAGGGTATTGGGTGAGTTTCAGGAACAAGGAACTCAGTAACCAAGGGGCTGTGGCATAGAAGTTCACATCAAAGTAGAGTCGCATGGCTTTGGAAGTCCTTGTGAGACTGCTTCAGTATTTACTCTGAGCGAAGTGATGGCCATTGAAGGATTTCTAGCAGAGAGGGGAGGTGATCAAAGTGGAAGGGGTTTCTCTGGCCGCTGTGGTAGAGAGGATAGACTGCAAGAGGCAAGGATCGAGGCAGGGAGGCCCATGGAGATGCTATTGCTACTGTCCAGGCAGCAGAGGTTGGGGCAGGGCTGGGTGTGGTGGTAAAAAGCCCTACCTCATGTCCTGGAATGTAGTTTGCAGGTGGGGATGGCAGGCCCTGCAGATGAACTGGAAAGAGGCTGTGAGGGGTCAAATGTGACCTCTGAAGGAAGGTAACCCAAGCAACTGGAAGGACATGGCCGTGAACTGAGTTGGGAGAAACATGGGAGCAGCGGGGCCCTAGGGGGCAATCTGAGGCGTGTTTGGCACAGGCAGTGTCTAGGGTGTTGGTGAGCAGCTGATAGTAAGGGGAGAGGTCTGGCTGGACATGTAAAAGTCAGAGTGGCCAGTGTGCAGCAGTGACAAGGAGCAGGTGGGGGGCAGCCCAGGGCACGCAAGCTGAAGAGGTGACGGGAGGAGGACGAAGCAGCCCTGGAGGAGCCCACGGAGGTGCCCTGGAGGTGGGTCGAGGTGTGGTGAAGCTGCTCTGCAGGGCCAGCCATGTCTGCACCTCCCTCCTCTGTCCTGGAAAGCGCTCTGTTCCTGGCAGGAGTCTGGGCTTCCTGAGGGTGGAGGGAGGTGGTGGGGAGGTGAGAGGAGCAGGCCAGCCGCACTTCACAGGCAGGCCCTTGGCCTGTCTTGAGACAGGTGTAGCTTTCCTAGGAAATGGCCTCTGGTCTCCTCTGTCAGCCTCGTTCATTCGCTCACTTCTGGCGAACTCCCTTCATGAGGATCCCTGGGTATCAGGACCCTTAGATGTCACGCAGGGTTCTTACTGGGGACATGCTGCTAGCTCCACTTTGTACCCAGGGAACTTGAGATGAACTGACTTGCCCCAAGTTGTACAACTAGAAACTCACATTCGGTTTTTACTCCGAAGCCCAAAACCTCTGCCCATGCATTGATCTCTCTATTTCTCTTCTATTTGCTCAGCCAGTGTTTGTGGGAAATGCCCCATGCCCGTGCCAGGCCAGGCACCAAATGCCAGTGGACAAGAGAGGCTCCGGTTGCCTTGTCCTCATCCACACTTCAGCTTCTTTGAAAGCTGACCCAACCCAAACTCCCAGATCCCAAGCCGGCCTGGCGGGAGTCTTCTCCCAGCCCCCATCCTGATCCTCACCTGGAGGAAGCCTAATGGACATTCTCCTGCTTGTGGTGCCCTGGGATTTTGGAGGGGGACATTTCTAGCTGAGCATGGTGCATGAGACATTGTGAAGACCAGTGCACGGAGCGGGGCTGAACCTGCCCTGTGTGTGAGCCGTCAGCCCCGAATGCTTTGCTGTCTTTTGCTTGTTCTGCTGAAGACAGTTTAGGAGGAGGTGGGGGAAGGAGGCCAGGTGAGATGTTCTGGATTCCAGCGATTCAAGTCAGCACTAGTGAGGTTGTGAGTTGCCACAAGGAGCTGGGGTGCCCGAGGGGAGAGGCCCTCCTCTGCTGAAATGAGAGTGTGTGAGGGAGGAGAGGCATTCTCCTGTCCCCTGTCTGCGAGGCTTAGGGATGCAGAGATGCTGGCCTTGAGCATCTCTTACCTGTCCACAACTTCCCGCCTCAAAGAACACAGACACACACACACACACACACACACACACACACACACACACAGTTGTACCTCTACTTCTCATTCAAGAAGTTCTTGTAGAGAAACGACGTAGTGGAAAGTTAGGTAGAAACCACTGGAAAGGTCTCTCTTCTCTGCCCCCACCCCCCGTTTCTCTCTCTCTTTCTCCTCTTAAAAAACAAACAAACAAACAAGCAAAAAATGCTGTAAAGACTGTGACATCTTCATTTATTTTTTTAATGTGATTTTAAAACATATCCTCAAACTCAAAATCTGGTTATGATAAAAGGCCAAACACAAGTGGGAGTGATCTGGAACTTTCTCTTTGTAAGGACATTCAAGGGGACGTGTGTGTAGAAGAGACCGATGGATTCTGTTCACTTTCAGTTTGACTCTTGTCTAAGGTCACATATGTCACTCTGCTCTCATCAGGTGAAGCAAATCATGAGCTTCAGAGGACAAAGTGTTTGTGAGCCTCCAGGCCAGGGCTTCTCTTTGTAGGTGCGGCCACCTATGGCTTCATGACCCTGACAAGTTCACGGCTTTTGGGAGCCTCAGTTTCCTTATCTAGCAAATGAGGATGAGAAATCCTACCAGACAAGGTTGCTGAGGAAATTAAATAATAGAGTAAGGACAATAGTCGGCAGATGGTAATGGTCGTTCCTCACCACTTTTGAGAGAGAGAGAGAGAGAGAGAGAGAGAGAGGAAAGAAAGATGGAAGGAAGGAAGGATGGAAGGAAGGAAAGGTTAGCTCCTAGAGTTTTCATTAGGAAATTCTTTACCTCCCTCCACAGTCCAGTGCTGGGGACTTCAAGTGGTCACTTGTATTGAACACTGCCACACGACTGATGGGGCAGTGATAGTTGCTTTAGACATCAACCAGTGTGTCTTCCAGCCACCCTTAAATTTGGGTCTCATTAACCCATTGTCCTGATATGCTGATTTGTGATTAGAGGGTTAATTAATTGGCCCACCTCCTGGTTAGCAAAAGACAAAGGCCAGCCTCTAGCCCAGGTTCAGCTGACTCTACCATACCAGAGGGCAGAACTCCTCCCAGTTCTGCCCATGGCTACAAGCCATGAGTGAACAGAACCAGTAGCCTCATGGGCTGGAGCAGATCTATAAGAGACTTCAGATTGGGTCTCCAACGTTACACCTACCCAGACCAGCCTGTCACTATTTAGTGACCCCTGGAAGAGTTCACAGTCTTTTCCCATCTCAGGGGTGGGTTGAACTGGGTTGTAGGAATTGAGTAGGGAGCCCCAGAGCTGAGAAAATGTAACACTTCAAAAGGAAACAGCTCTCCTTGTGGTGGCTAGAAGGTTTGGAGGGAAGCTTGGGGTTCAGTTCAACTCTCCCGGAGTTGGTGGCAAAGTTCACAGGTCAGTCCATGGGCTCCATCTGACAATGACATCATAATCTTAACGATCTGGAAATGTCATGAAGACTAATTTTTTAAATCTATTTTCTGCTTCTAGAAGAATTCCAAGCATATAGAAGATATTATAAGAGGGAATGAGTGGATTTAATTATAATTTCAGGGCATTTGCTCTAACAGCTTCCTCTGTTTCAAATATACTTATCCTGGAGAGTCACGTGGCTCAGTTATTCCAGTTAGGTCCAGTCTCAAAAGTCATCTACAGAGAGGTCACTTCTGACTAGCCCACCTAAATCTCCTGTTCTCCTTCACTTCCATCCACTCTTGCTGTGCTTTTCCTAACTCTTAGGGGATGATGAGTCTATCACCACTCTCCCCACAGCCAGTTCCATGAGAGCAAAGCACCCATCTTTTCTGCTTTGCACATGTCAAGCACCTCGCCTGGTGGGAGTCTGAGCTTCATAAATTGTGTTGAATGAGCAGGTGAGTGAGTGAGCGAGCCAGCGGACGGATGGATGGATGCCTAACACAGGGAAGAGCGTGGCGCAGAGCCCCACCTGCAGCAGGTGAGAGACACACACGTTAAAATTCATGGTGTTGGTGGTGACAGTCAATGCCTTTGTGAGGCCATTCTCTGTGGGTGCTCTAGTGGGTGGTGACTATAAGGGGCTCTTCTTGCCCGCCACCTGTCCTCCCTCCCCACTCCATCACGGATGCTAAAGAGCAGGGTTTCCTTCGTTTTTGTTTCTGAACCAACTCTGGCTCTTCCCTGTCCCTCTTGGTGGAATGGTGACAGGGCGTTGGGGAAGTCTATGCTTTCTCCTTCACTCCTAACACACTTTCAGATCCTTCCTACTAATGTGTAAATAGCGCACAGCAATCTCCTCCGTGCATCCCATCCCACTCTAACCACCCAGCTTTCCCAGCTTCTGGAATGTTCATATCTTTTTGATGTCATCCGTGCTGTCAGATGACTAAAATGCCTCCACTCTGACCCCAATTCATTCCCAAAGAAGTTCTGTCCAAAACCAGTCCTAGTATCCCCTACTCAACCCCAGATTTTCCAGCAGTTTCTATCTCTCCTCTCCAGTTTCCCACTCAGCCTTCTCCTTTTTCCATTTTAGTCCTCAACACAGGGCACCATACTTAACCAAGCCTTTCTCTCCCAACCCAGAAACAAGCTCCACATGAGGAGGAATTCTGCATATGGTGGGAAGAGGGGAGATGGGGCAGCTCTGACTTGAGTCTTCAAGTCTATGGTTTAGCTGCCAGAACTCCTGGGTTCCAGTCCTACCTCCCCTCTTACCATCTGAGAGACCTTGACAAATTACTCAATGCCCACTGAAAATGAGATCCTAGGTATTACATTTCAGAAAGCGTTAAATACCACAGACCAGTGGACAAAACTGTAAAGAGGCAACCTGGACTGGGTCATGTGAGGGGATGGCTTGGGATGGGTGGAACTGGGAGTCATCGTTAGATCTTCTTCCATTCATATAGGGAGGTCTGTTAATAACGAGCCATAAACTTGTTTGGAACCAGAGGCATAGAAACCAAACAATGGCTGAAGGTATTTCTGAGAACACCCAGATCTTTATTATCTTTGTTAATTTGGCAGAAAATGCCTCAGACTGGAATCTCTCTGAGGTTTGCTCAGTTCAAATGCAAGTCTTTGCTGCTCCTATGCACATAGCCTTGTGGACCATGGAAATACAGTGATATACACAGTCTTTGAGACTCACATTCAAAGAAATGGAAAGAAAGCAAATTCCAGAACACAAAAACAAAAGTATAAAAACTGTTTAAATATTGAACTGTGCTCCATAACACAAAAGTTCATATCTTGTGGGAAACTTGGAGAATTTTCCACCATGGGGGAGGGGCGGGTGGGCGCTTAGGATGCAACTGTCCCTTTTGACCTCGTTAACATGTTGTGCTCTGGAACATGGTGAGGAAGAAGTTGCAGAAGGAGCTCCAGGAGTCCCCGCAGAACTCCAGGGCAGTCTTCCTCTGGTTCACCACATCTGGGTCCTCCATACACTCCGGACCTTTGACGGCCACAGTCTGAGTCTCTGCTGGGCTGGACTGGATGTTCTCTTTGACCTCATTTGGCTCCAGGGCGGAAGGGCTGGTGACCTCAATATGCTCCTTGGGGGACAGCTCTGTTTTCTCCTTTCTGGGCTTCATGTTCTCATATAGAGTGGAGTTTACCAACTTGAGATTGGATTCTGGAAACTGCTTTTTGCACACCCTGGTCTTCAGGACACTCTTGGAGTTCTCACATAAGTTCTTCTGTTTGCGCAGCGTCCGGACAATTTGTTTCCAATAGGCCTTCTCATTATTGAGCTTGAGGCATTTAGTTGGCTTTCCGGCAAAGACACAAGAAAACTCCTGGTCCATTCGAGTGCACTCGACTTTCAGGGTGATGACCAGCTCCTGCTCAGTCACTGACCATCTGCAGGAAGCTTGATCTTTGGTGGCAAACTTGCCATTGGTCATGGACTTGGATGTTCTGCTTCTCTGCTTACTCTGGCCCTTGCCCAGAGGAACTGATGGATCTCCTTCTGGTATGCTGCCCCGTCTGTTCTTTGTTCCATTTCTGACCTTTGCTGAGAGCACTTGAGCAGCCAGGAGGAGAAATGAGAGGAGGGCAAGGCTGTGGATCTTCATGGCTTCAGCTAGGCAGGCACCTGTTGGATGAAAGGCAGGGACTCAGTGCTGGGCAGCAGGTGAGTGTGCAGGACTGCAGGCTGGCCTCCCTGCACCCTGATCCATGTCTGCCCACTTTAGGAGGAGACCAGAAATCTGTCTAGCTCCTGAAATCACTAGATGAGTAGCCTGTCTGCTCCCACTTCCACTTGACCTGAGTCTTTGAGTGGCAAAATGTTACCATTCTTCATCCCTCACCACTCTCAGAGCCTCCCTAACTCTCCCACTCACTCAGTTACTCCTGCACTTGCCCCACCCTTCAGTCACTCATTCAGCAAGCATTAATTGAGCACCAACAATGGGTCATGCACTATCCTAGCTGTTGATCACACCACACTGACTGAGAAAACTTCGGGTCTTAAAGAGCTCAGAGCGTGCCCCTTGGAGAGATTTAAATAGCCTTGACCATGGAGTTGGTCTCATTCTGTTCTCAACTTGATCTTAGACAAGTCACTCTCCCGCTCTGGGTCTCAGGTCCTTTACCTGGAAATCAAGGTGTTGAATGAAATAATCAAACCCTTCCTTAGTTCCAATGTGCTGACTTTCTACCTCACAAGTCTGCACAGACACAGATGACCACAAAATCAGAAAGGATGTGGCAAGAGCCATAGAAATGTCATAAAACGTGATGTTGACTCAGAGGCTGAACCTGCTCAGGGTTTGACACATGGAGCTGGGTGGTGCTCTGGGGTAGAGGGAATATTACCGAAGGAAGGAGGATCCCCAGGAAAGGCACGAAGGTGGGAGGTCACTGGACATGACAGGGCAGAGTGAACCTAGGTGGAGAGGGATGGACCTCAAGCAGAATGCTTAGACCACACTCTGAAGGCAAGTGTGGTGCCCATTGACTTCTGGAGCCCTGTGGTGGCACAGTGCTGGGCAGTCACAAAACCTTTAATCCAGGTGTTTTGAAAAAAAATTCCTTGGATCCAGAGGATGACCTTGAATGCTGGACTAAACTCCATGGATTTTATCAGGTGAACAATAAAAGAAAAGAAAAAAAAGCCACACCTGAAAGAATCCCAGGTCTATCTGACACCCACTAAGTGCTGAGCATTGTTCTAGCATTTGATTCTCCTCCTGTTTAATCCATACAAGAACCCGGCCCCATCGCTATTAGCATGTCACTCACAGTAACAGCTGTGACAGTTAGGGCTCAGGCAGGTGAAGCGGGCGGTGACAAAGCTGGTAGGGCCGGCCAGACCACATCTCACTTCGTTTCTCCCACCCCTCCTGGGTCACTTCTTGCTTTCACCTTCACTCTGATCTTCAGAAAATACTAGCAAGGAATCAGAAAACTATCAACGGTCTGGTTTGGCCATACTGACAGGATTATTCAGATAATCTGTTTTGTGGTTTTTTTTTTTTTTTTTTTCTTTTTTCACGTATTGAATTTTGTTTGAAAAAGGGAAAGCTCCAGGAAACGGCTCTGATCTCATTTGCACCTGGGGGTTTGCCCACCCACTGCGGTCAGGAAAGGAAGACCATACCCAAGTCTGGGCTAAAGCAATGAAGCTGCTCAGGGCCCTGGGACTTGGCTCTTACTTGTCCATCAAGGGATCTACACTCAAAAAAGCCAGATCCTCATGTGGGGTGAGAACTGGGGGCAATAGTGAAGTCTTAAGAGAGTCAGGCCCTTACCTTGCTCTGAGTATGCAGATCCAGGGCGACCCCGGCGTGGCAGCGGTGGCAGGCTGGCCGTCCTCTGAGACGCAGCGCAAGGCAGGGTCGGCTATTTATAGGAGCCCACGCCTGGGTTTTTACAGCACTCAGACTTGAGCAGCTTTGCTCACACTCCTCCCAGCCACGCCCCTCAGATGGAGCCAGGGAAAGTGCTGGGTGGAATCCAGTGAGCAGGGGGTTACACGTGTGCCATTAGACATGCTTCCTGCAGGCCTCTCCCCTTCCACCCAGCAGCCAGGATAGAGGCAGAGCTCAGCCTTGCAAACCTCCTTGATAAGGCGAGCACCCAACAATGATATCCCAAGGGAATAAACTAACTGTAACCACATTACAGCTGTGAAGCCCTGAGCCCATTCCTAAGAGCCCATTCCTAATCCTCCTCACCACCACCCAAGGAGGGGGCTTTCCATGCCTCGTCCCATTTTACAGAAGGAGAGAGTGGCTCTTGGAAATTTCCAAGGGCTGGCCCAAGTTCACCGAGGTAGGAAAGGGGGAGTTCCAAATTTAAACCAGGACTTTCAGCGTCTGTATTCTGTCCTCTTCCCACCTGCCAATCTCAATAAATACTTGGGGAATACTTGACAGAAGTGGCTGAAGCTTCTTAGTTTCTCAGTCGTTTTCACTGAGCCATCTGAAGTTACTGCGTGGGCAGCGGAATCTGTGGGCCCCGAGGCTGGTAAAGAGGGAGTTCTTAATACTGGAATTCCTATTGAAAATATTCCCTTCCAGGTTGCATAAGGGATCTCACTCTGGCCATCCAGGTGGAGGTACAGTTTTACACAAGAATGGCCTTGGTGGGGAATGATTTCGGTGAACTGTGTGACTTTATCCAAACTACTTGACTTAAACTCCTGTGGATGATCTCAGCACCTCATTTAGGGTTGTATACTGCTTTTTTTTTTTTTTTTTTTTTTTTTTTTTAATTACTGGAGCGGAGCTATTAACAAGTGAAACAGAACAGTTTGGGTTCATAATAATTTCTTAAGCTGCGTTCTTTGAAAACAGACATTATATTATCACCATGAGTTATTTTGAAAATGTTCTTCATTTTAAACTTTTGTGTCTTTTAATTAGATTGGAGTTATGTTGTTCTCTTTATCAGAGAGTTTTAGATGATGAATGCAACTTTTCTTTTGAGAGTCTAAATGGTATGAACACAATTGATTACCCCACCACGGTATTACACCAATTGATAACTGAATGTGTGTCTCATCCGGTGTGGTCATTGGCATGCAATTTCAAGTTCAAGACTGATTTTACTCTCAGGCTTGTTACTACATATAGTTTCTTGACCTAGAGGGTTGGCCCTGTTGGAGCAGTCACCAGGGATTATATGAATGGGTGTGCTTGGGTTCTTAGCTGGGTCCTAACCCTGCAATATCACCAGTGATGGCTGTCAAAAATCAATCCTTTCTTCAAAAGTGTCTTTGTGAACAGACTGAAAATGCTGAGTTGCTGCATTCAAGCAATATTAATTCATTGTGTAAAATATTATGCATTGAAAACTTCTCTTGTTAGAGAAAATGGAGATGTTGGCTAAAGAAATATCAGTAAAATCTAATCAGTTTGGCAAAAAAAAAAAAAAAAAAAAAACAACAAAAAACAAAAAACAACTCATCTTAGACTCACCCTAGAGAGTTTGCTTCAAATTGAAAGTGCTTATTAGTCATGAGCTTTCGGAATTTCCTGTTCAGCAAATTCAATGTGACACAGTGCTGAAGTTTTACTTCTATAGAAAATTAAGATACAGCAAAATATTGGTATTATAGCTTTGGTTATGAAAGCATAAAAATCTATTAAAATTCATTTACCTTTATAAGAATGATTTTTCAAAACACAAATATATTACTCAGAAATACATCCATAAATATGTACACAGATCAACTTTTTCACCCTTTCTGATTTTTTTGAAATTTTGTTTGTAAGGAAATCATTCTTAAACAGCAAATATCCTTTAAAGAGGTCTGACCCTTTGGATAAAATTTTCACAACACACACACACCTCTTCCTGTGTGTGCACACGGATGCCCTCATATGCTTGTGCTTGCACACTGGCATGTGTGCCTACAGGTCTATGCATATGCTATTGTGCACACATGGCACACAACTCACACACACACACACACACACACACAATTGTGCAATTGCCTTTAGGCCACCTCATGGGTCAGAAGAAGGTTCTAGAAGGCTCCCTTTTCAATTTTCAATAAGCCCATGTGTGTTACAATGAGTGCCAATTGCCCCACTGGAAATCTGGAAATGTGAGAAGACGAGCACCTTCTTTCTGGGTGGTCAGACTGGGGGTCGCCACACACTCTGACATCTGACCACGTTGCTTCCATTGCATAAACCGGTGAAAAGGTTTAGCTAAAAACCACAGAAGACATCTCTGAAAAGTCTCCTACAGGCATCCAGACAGAAGTGTATCAACCCACAGAGCCAAAGGACCCACACATCAGTGATCTGTTTAGGAGAAGACAGGGAGGCCCAGGGGATAGAACCGTGATTGGTTCCATAAGAAAAAGGACTGGACTCTAACACACGAGCTACTCAGTCATTCCTTTATTTGCTAATTCCTTCATTTGTCCAAAGAACCTTCATGAAGCACCTGCTATAACCAGACCTTCTCAGTTACTGGATGGCTGAAAATGCAGTCAGGAGTGACAGTCCTTGTCTTCAAAGAGAAGACAGACAAGGTGGAAATAATAAGTTTATAAATGACAATGCAGGGGGTGGTTGGAATGTTGGAGGGCAGCCTGGGGTGCTATGGATAGGGACATCATATCCAATCAAAGGGGCAGAGAATAATTTACACAGCTGCAGAGACAGCTTCACGGCAAGGGAAATGGATTGCTATTGATTCAGCCATTGTCCTGTGGCTACTGTATGTGCAGGGCAGTAGGCAGGCACCGGAAGGAATGCCAAGGTGAATATGGCTTGGCTTCTTTTTCACCTGGCCAGTGTAGCCTTCACCATCAGAGGGCTGCTATGGCAGCATTATCTCATCGCTCGGATGTCCTCACATCATGTTAAGGAAATCTGAGGTGACATCATACCCAATGGTGAGCTTCAGAGCCTGGGATGTGGACTTGGGTGTCCTTTCCATGGTGCCCACTGGAATTGAAGTGGGTCTTAGCATTTCCATGTTTGGCCAAAGCAATGGCTTCCTTGGAGGCCAATCTTCTGGACTGTAAACCAATGAAAGCAGCCAGACCACAAGCAACAAGATCAGTGGTTAAGAGAATGACTGGACTTGCTCTTACCAAGTTTTAGTTTTTTGTTTTTGGTGGAAGTCGAGGTTCAAATGGGTCTCCCATCAGATGGGCAGCCACTCGGCCAATGGAACAATGTATAGTTATTTGATCCCAGAAGAGTTTGGGCTCTCCATTAGCTATGCTTATAGGAGAGAAGCAAGATGGAAAATTTATAGACTAAGTCTTAATGGAAAACAGTTCTTTTAGGCATTTATTTGACGGGCTGAACTTTAAAAATTGTTTTTAATTGGTTCATTATAATTATATATATAATAGCAGATTCATTGTGACTTATTTGTATATGCACACAACATGATTTGGTCAATTCCATTCCCTAGTCCCTCCCCTTTCCCGCCCTCATCTCCTTTCTCTACTCCACTTGTCTCTTCTGTTTTTTGTGGTCCCCCCACCATTTATCCATTTTTTTCTCTTTAGCTTCCACATATGAGAGAAAACATATGACCCTTGACTTTCTGAGCTTATTTTGCTTAAGACCATGCTCTCAAGCTTTTGATGGGCTGGATTTTTTCCCCTATTTTTAAAGTTTGTTCTAATTAGTTACACATGGGCTGGACTTTGAAAGGCATCGTTTGACGAAGCCCCGACGTATCTCAGCCATGCCAGTTACCAGGGACAGGAAAGTTCTCTTGAATACCTCTTCCTTCAGCCCTTGAGCACTGTGTGTTCTGAGAACTGAAGCTTGTGTCTAGGTTACTATTACTAATGCCTGTAACTCTGAAAGGAATAAGGAGTGTCTTGGCACGGCCTTGTGTTTTGGCCTCAGTATATGCACAGACATGTGTGATTTTGATTTATATTTTGGGTATCTATGAGGCAAGAGAGCTCAGAGTATTTTACCCTGAAGGGGATGATTTTTAGGTAGTGGCCCAGCAGTTTATAATAAATGTCAAGGCAACTTGTTGGCCAGGATGTCTAGTACTAAGATGAAGGCCAAAGTTTTGGCCAAGTACATTGCTTCTTGGGCTCCATCCTATGTCCACAAGGACGTGGTGGCTAAGGGCCACGAAGCTGCAATTTTCTGCTGAGCTCCGTGGTATACGAGGGCAGCAGGGCCACCTGGACAGTCTGTAAGACCCCAGGGCTATTCAACTACTGAATTCTAAGGAGGTCCCCAGGGAGCCAGGAGGGCTCGGGGAAAGGTGCCTTCCTCCAGCGTTCTGACGTCTGACAAGATGCTGAGAACAGGCCCTCGGTAGCTGTGTTGAGGCTGTGGAGTGTGGTTTCCTTGATCCAAAGCACAGTGGATAGTCGGGGACGGGAGGGCATAGGCTCAGGGCTGAAAGAGTCTCTGTCTTCAGGACAGCCCCTTAGCTGGTCGTTGTTTTAATAGTATCTAGTAAGAGACAGTTGCCTGCATCTGAGCCCCTGGCCAACTTGCGGTCACCATAAGTGGTCTAGAAACTTCAGGAGGCTTGAGAAGCTGATGAAGCCTCTTCAGTGAAGGAATATCTATCTGCAGGCACTAGCAGCACTGCCTGTTGGCTTTACTTTGGAAAGGAAAGTTGTAAATGAAGAACATGTTGCCATCAGTATCTTTGGGGGAAAACCACTAACAGGTGTTGGACTTGTCTTCCGTGACGAGCGTGCCAATGACTGCCCTTGAGGAGCAGGTCATCAAGGTAGTGTTGCAACTGTGCTCCTGGAGAAAGGCAGAGCTGCTAAGACCTTGCCTGCAAAGGTTCTATGTGGTGGCAGGGCTGAGGACCCCTGGGCAGCCTGCAGAGCCCTATGAAGTGAAGGCAACTGTACCTCAGATGCTGCTCTAAGAGGCCCTGGACAGAGTGTGTCGGCCAAATCTTTAAAAACAAAGTATCTGTCAGTTGTTGATTGGATAGAGTCAGTGATTGTGAAGAAAAGTGGGGAAGGGGAAGAGGAAGGGCCTGTCTCTGTAGGTAGCAGCTTCTCCCCAAGACAGCCCCCCACCCCACCCTGCCCCCACCACCAGAAACATATTCAATGCTTCCTGCCCCCTCCCATTTTTCTCTTTAATTAAATGAAATATTCTAGTTGGCTAAACATTTACATTTTCCTCTCCTTTTTTTTTTCTTTTTTGTCCCTTCGCTTTACCAAAATGTTTTTTGTTTTTAGCTTTTGAATGCTCATCTCATAAGCTCCTAGTGGTCCCAAGTAGTCTCTGCTATTAGTGGTGGTCTTCCTTCCTAGGCTACCCCAGTCAACTCAAGGGGCTGGGGTCTGTATCAAAGTGGGGAAACACGCAGTATTCTTGGTTTTGAACACTTTAGTCAAAGTAGAGGCTCTTGACGTGTTGCTGACTGGTGCTGGGGTCCCCAAATGCTGGCAACCTCTTCCTTGCCAGAAAACCTCCGCAGGTTTCTCAGAGGAAGCAGAAGAAATGCTCTTCCTCTTCTCCTTTTTCATGAAGCACTGGGCCACTGGTGTCCGAGGATGTGGTCTCCTGTATCCCACGTGGTTGAGGGAGGAATGACAGTAGCAAGGCAAGCCGTGGCAGAGATTGCCCTTGAAGCCATCTGCAAGGTTTTTTGGGGAGTCACGGTTTTCCACTGCAAGGGCACCCTGCACCTAGCTGGGCCTGACCAAATATGAAATTCAATAGGTGAATGTCTTTTGAGTACAGTCATGCCCAGGGGACAAACAGTCAATGTCAACCCCTGAAGGACTTGTGAGGGGATCTCATATGCCCAGGACTTGTCCTTCCACCAGAGGAAGAGAAGATTCCTTATAAGTCAGAGCTCTCCTCTGTGGTGACCCTGGCGATGCTCTATGGTGTTGCCAGTTTGGGTCATCCAAAGATTCTTCAGGGTAGCCTCTCTCTGTGGCCACTCTCTCCAGAAAGCCTTGCTGACAGCCTTAGAAGCCTCCTTGACTTCCTATCACACAGGACACTCCCTCACCAATAAGGTGTCCATGGGCGACCTCTTGCACTCCCAATAATAAGATTCTGCTCATTCTTTTGCCACAGTTTAGACTGGAACATCATGAAAGGACATAGGGAGCAAAGTATCACAGATGCCCCAACAGCCAGCGACACACCCCAGGGACAGCTTGCTGTTTACAGAGTCAGGGAATGAAGAGCAGCCAGAGGGCTGGCCCTGCATGGATCACTGAGCCACCTGCTGGCTGCACAGTCATCTCAAAATGTACCTGTGAGATTTTTCGTTCATGAAGGCCACGGAGTGATCACACAGTGCCACTAAAGCCACTGAAAAAAGAATTTGCTACTAACACTTACAAAGAAACGGAGGCTTGCCACACCACGCAGGGTCCCATCACGGAAGCCTCAACGTTTGGCCTGGAAGCAGAAGCAAGAGTTAGGGGCGCCCATGGGCACAGCTTTTATTGCAGGCTCCAAGGGATAGCACACACTTTAGAATGAGCTAGTTCGGATAATTCCAGCGAGTTCTCTGGCTTGCAACCTAGCTTTCTGGTCCTGGCCCTGGCATGACATAGGGAGGATCAGATGACATGTTGGTTGCTTGCATGTGAGAGATGGGATTCCAAGTAAATTGCTTAATATCTTTAGAAATTAGCTGACCCTGGGAAGGATTGACTTTCTCTGGGCCTCTAAGGCCCCCCAAAACATCAAAGCATCACAAAATTAAAACACGATGTTAATACAATCATCCAGACACCTAGAACTTGGGACACAAATGTCATAGCATGCTGTTTTCCAGTTCCATCCTGTTTTCTCTTCTTATGTGTGCTTTGCTTTACAGTCTAATTTCTCCCATGGGTGCAAACATGAGAGTCAGCAACTTGGAGCTGGGCTGCAGTGTGGAAACCCAATCTTCCCACAGATGAAGATCTTTATGGCATGGATTCTGCCCAGATTCACTCCATCACACACTAACACTTGATTAACAGAGATTGAGAAACAAGTTAATGGTGAGAGTCACAGCAGATAAGGTTCGAGAGATTTGTACATGCAATTCTCATGGATCATCTCATATCTTTGCACCATACTTAGGAAATAGGCCCGTTGTTATTACAGAGAGGAGCAAAAGAAAAATCACCTGAGGCCAGACAGGTAGTGACAGGTGGATCATGGAGACTCTAAAATATCCATGCACTTAGCCTAGATTGTTGTCAAAGTGCCACAAAGCAATGGGAATTTGATAATACCCATAAATATGTTGAAAGTTATTATTATGTATGGACTTTTGAAAATGAATTGTGTATTTATTTATATTTTTAAATTAATGATCTTGTGAATTCCTACAACTCCCCCTGTGAGTCCCATGCCTTCTCTGATCTTTCCACCCCAAGCCAGGCCTTGCTCAGGTATCCTTAGGCAATACAGGTTGCAACGTTAAATGACAAGGGTGTAGAAATCCCCCTCTGGGACAAGGCACAGGTAACATCAAAACCATCACCAGCTTCATCGAGGTTAGGACCTGAGAACCCACGCACCTTTTCAAACATGGAAGAACCAAGCCCTGCAGCTTGACCATGTCCCCTGGGTGTGACAGAGGGGAGGGACAGAGAATCTGACTGCAGCCAACAGGGGGCTAGGTTTGATGGACTCACAGGCCCCCCTCTTCTTTCAAGTTCAAATGATCTAAAAGCAGAAAAGGGATAATTTTTTTTTTCAATCTTAAAAAAAAATTATCTGAATGATTTCAACAAATTAATTTGTCTTGGGTTTAAACTCATACTACCCAACTTTTATGACATGTTGCCAAAGGTAGGAACCTGCTCGTTTAGGGTTCCATCATTCCCACATTGATTGCAAGCCTCTTTTCCAGGTATCAGAAGCATTTGTGACTCCAGTGCGGCACCAGGTAACACCAGGTTCATCGTGGTTAGCTCGGATCCCAAGGCAGCCTGGTGGACGATGCTCAAGCACTCGGTCTCTACCAAGGTCCAGTAACAGGCCAAGAGCTCTCTCAAAAGGAGACCAATTATCTGTAGATGATAGCAGGGTCTTGCCCCCAAATTCTAAGGGCTTCCCCTGGGATTCCTCTATAAAACCCAAGAGCTCTAAGTAGTATCTCTATCGATCACTGAATGTTGTATCTGCTGCATCATTTAGCTCAAGTGCCAGAACAAGAAGAAGAGCAGTCTGGACCTATTTGCTGCAGATCCTACTCCTGCACTGAGCCCCCCACAAAGAACATTTTCAGGTCACTCGATAGATGGGCTGGAGTGACATGCTCAAATGAAAATGGTAATAACACTCCAAATCCAAATAGGCTAACCAAGCACGGCACCTCTTTCTTGGTTGTAGGAGGGGCCAGATGCAGTACCTTATCCTTAGTTCTTACCTTGTCTTGACTACTAGAGCCCTAGAAGTTTCTCTGAGGTAAAAGGCCCCTGAGTTTTTTTCAGACGTATTTCCCACCCTCTAACATGCCAGCGTCTTACCAGAACATCCTGGGCAGTCACTCTTGTGTGCCTGCTGGGTCAGTCAGCGTGGTGTGGCAGTGTAATGGACCAGAGGGATTTTGTGTGGAAGGAAAACAGTGATCAAAACTCCCTGTGAGTTAAGTTGTGGCACCGGGCTAGGGAGTTGATGTGCCCTGGGGTAGGACAGTGAAGGTGTATTGCAAACTGCTCTGGTGAGTCCAATGGATGGAGATGGAGAAAAAGGCATGGCCAGATCTGTAGCTGCCAGGAGATGTGGTGGTTTTCTCCAGCAATGAAACCATATCTAGCTCAGCAGCTGTGAGGAGTCACCACCTGGTTAAACGGAAGGCAATCACTATCCTCTCTGATGTATGTGTCTTCTGCACAGACCAGACACGAGAGTTGAATGGGAATGTGGTAGGAACCACCACTGGTGTACCTTTCAAGTTCTTAGTGGTGGCGTCAATCTGTGCAGTCCCTCCAGGAAGTGGTATTGCTTTTGATGTGCTGTTTTCCAAGTGGAGGCAGCTTTAGGGGTTTGCATTAGGACTTTCCTACCATAATAACTCTCACGCTGCAGGTCAGAGAACCAATGGAAGGATTCTGCCAATTAAGTATCTACATCCTAGTTATGAATTCTGGAACTGGAGACATGAACACAGGATGGTTCAGAGAACTTCAGGACTCACTGTGAGTCACACTTGAATTAAAACTCCATGGGTCACCTGACCTCTACTTCACCAGTCCCTGGTGAGCCACAGGGACATTTTGAGTCTTCTGGAATCACTGTCGATTCAGAGCCAGTGTCTGATAGTCCCTGAAAGAAATGATTATTTCCTTTTTCCAGATGCACAGTTACCCTGGGAAAAGCCTGGGTAGGTCCCTTTGGGAACGGATGAACTAAAGATAAATAATATAAATTTTCAGTAGTGTACCAGGGTTTTTCCTGGTGGTGACCCAGCATCTCCTTCATTCAAGGGGCTCTGATTTGCAGATTGGCTTAAGTCTGGGGATTGGTGGAGGAGCCACAGTTCTGTTTTACGATTCAAGTGAGACTCTTGTTCACTTGACCTGGAAGTTGTTTGCTTGTACTGATCAAGTGAGAACTTAGTAGGTTTCCCCTCTAGGAGCACTGTGATGAAGTAGTCTGTACCCTAGATCTATCTGCACAAGCCAGACGTGGGTTGCTACTCTGTCTCTGCTGGCCATTGCAGTAATCCCTCTTACCTTGCCTTTGACAGTCTGGTGTCCTTCCCTTCGTTTCCTGCTTCACTAGGATCCAATTATTCCCTCTGCGTAGCTGCTAGCTAAGGACAAGCGCTGGTGCAGCCTGGTGAGATATTTTTGAATATCCCTTAAGGATGCCCATGGAGCAAGTAGCTATCCAGATAAGATTAAGTGATTGGTCTATGCAGCCCTGGGCCAGCGTCACCACCCCCCGTCTGACAACAGCAACTCTACCACTAACACGAAGGGTTCAAAATTGGGCCTCCATTGTGTACTATATAGACTGAAATAGCCTGCCAGCACCGTAGCACCTCTCAGAGTTGATATGTCCCTCTGATGGTGAGCAAGGACCCTTAGCTCTAGGGCTAGCCCCTTTGTCTGGCAAATAGATCACGTTGGTCCATCCTCTGCTGCCATCTGGTGTCCACAGCTGGCATGGTTGGTATGTGGCCCTTACCCTTATCTACATCTGGGAACCTTGGCATGCATGGTGCTCCAGCCAGACTGTGCCCCGTCCGCAGACAAGGGCAGGTGTTCACTTGACCCACCTACAATGGTATTAGGCAGAGCATCCCTTCCAGCTGCCCTGATATGACCCATCTCTTCCAGATTCTTAAGGACTTTGATTTGTCCCTGCAGTGGGAACTTACTAGAAAAAAGCTCACTTGTGCTCTTCTCCCTCTTGCCTCTTGGAACACGGCAGGCCTGAAGGCCTCAGCACTACTACGTGTGCCCATTGCCTGACAACCTGTTTCTGCTGATTACTACCTGCCTGGTTCCTTTCTGCCTGCAACCTTCGTAGCTGAAGTTCCTGACCATCCAATGTTGAGAAGCTCTTCTGTAATTCCATCACTTCATCCTGCCTTAATCCTCTGAAAAGCAAAGACTTCTGTCCTTTTTGATTTTCCATCTTTAAGTAGGGAATGCAGGATCAGATTTGCATCATGAGATGATACAATTGCATATTAAGAAAAGACAGGCACTGGGGCAAAGCTGTACAGAGGGAGAGCAGCAGGCAAGCGAGTGCAGTCCCTGGGGAAGTAGTGCAGGTGAGCTGCTATAACAAAAGGCCCCCTTCGCTCATAAACTGATCTTTCAGGTTTGTGCCAGGCAGTTCTTCAAATTTAACTTCTGACTTCTAAGATCTGACCAGTATGGCCATTTGCAGTGGAACAAGTCCAGCATAAGCATCTTTGTTTGATACTTGATTCACTTGCCACCAACCTAACCTAATACTGAACTCACTGAATTGCAAAGGAGGCTGGGAAATGTAGTCCCCATCCAGGCACCCCCTTAAATCCAGCCAAACTCAGGGGGCTGGAAGCCTAAAGGGGAGAACGTCACACTAACCAAGAGAAACTATGAACATAGTAAGAACATAGTAAGAAGAGAGACGCTGTAGGAACAGAGAACAAACCTTGGTGACCAAGGGTGGGAGGAAGGGAGAGAGACAGCAGATTAGGTCAACTCTGGCTCAAGGGCAGTGAGGGTGTAACAAGTCAAGGAAAAGCAGGAGTCAGAAAGTGGAGGAAAGGGTAGTGGTTTAAAGCAGGGGTCAGAGGCCTGTGGCCTGTGGCCTGGCTTTGGAACACTTTTTTAGAACTCAGCCAGGTCCACTCACTCACAGATTGTTGATGGGCCATGTCTGTGTACGACAGAGCTCCATGCAGACCACGTGGCCCAGGAAGCCCAACACAGTGACTGCCTGTCCCTTCACAGGGAAAGACTGTGGACCTGTGGGTTAAGGCATATCAGGTGGAGATGTGCCGTGGACCGGTGGCTGCTCATCCTTGTGACCAAGGATGAGCATCATGAGGACTAGGAGAGGCAGGTGAACCGTGAGGGTGGATAAAATTGTCCAGGGAGACGGGGGGGGGGGGGGGCGGTGGACCAGGAGAAAATCTGGGAACATCAACTAAATTTAAGGACAGGAAAGAAGATGAGCGTATGGAGAACAGAGTAAAGCCCAGGAAGACAGAGGGTTCCTTTGGGAGCCTCAAAAGATGTTGGTATCTTTACCAGTGGTCCACAAAGTCCTCTCCAAGGAATGAATGGAGTGTGGGATAGAAGCCATTTCACAGCGGCTGAACCAATGGAGGTGAGCCGGTGATTAGAGATGCATTGGGAATTCTTTCATGAAAATTATTTGCAAAGGGGAGAAGGAGAGAGAAAACGAGAGGATGTTTCTGGGGCTGAGGAAAAGATGGGATCTTTAGGACCAGATCCCACCACTAGTGTGTTTGGCAGTAGAAGGTAATGGAAAGCACACGATGAAAGGTGCAAGACTTGAGCCGTGGTGTATTACAATCAGTTGTTTAAATAATCGAAACTTTTTAATGTGGGATATAAAAATTAGGTTTTAAGAAAACAAGGGATGATTTCCTCTAAAAGAACTCTCCACTATCCGGCCTCTTGTGCATAGTTTAACAAAAATCCCATTTGTGCACACAGATATTTAGAAGTGTATGTATAGCTGTGAGTGATCTGAATGTGGATATTGCTGCTTAGACGGTTATCTAAGAAATAGTCATTTTAGATCTGTAAAACCAAGGACCTGAAAGGCAGCTGACTTTGAGGAACTGGGGTGCTTTCTCTCTGTACTGTGGGCACTTTGGGGATGGGAAAGTAGTGGATTAAACAGAAACCACGTTTCATCACCTAGAATTTGACAGTGTCTGGGTATACTCAAGGAAGGAACACACAGACTGCAATTTCCAAGCCCCCTTTTATTGAAATAAATCAGGACAGTGATCTTTACTCAAAAGACCTGGTACAAAGCCCACATCTTGAAGGTCATGCATGACATCACTGCTACTTTGGTTTGACAGTATTTCATTGCCGATCACTTTTGAAAAAGGCAAAGACAATGTGAATAACCCCAAACAAACAGATACTGACACATGCTTTCATATATTTCTAAGGACCAAGCATGAAGGCTTTATTCATGTTGGACACCAAAAACCTAAGAACCATGACAGGGTCTTCCCCTGTTTCGCTTCAGAGTCCCCTCTCACAATAATCAGATGGCATCCAGATAATTCTCATCCTGAATCAGAAGATTAAGTGTACACTGCACTTGGCATCTGTTCAAACAGCTCCACCCTCTGCCAAACAGCATTCCTTCTCTCAAAATCTCTCTGTTTTGAACTTGTTACTACAATAGAGTGGGGGTACTCTGGGACTGCTTTTGTATTCTGTTCCCAAACATCGTGAGCAATCATTGACAAAGTGGAAGCAAATCCTAGGTGAAGGACATGCTGTAGGTTTCACATACTTTTAGCGAAAACGGATTATTTTCAACAGCACCAATAAATCAACACTGACCCGATAGTAAGCTCATTTAGAAGAAAAACCTTACAATACTCATTTGTTTATAAAAACCCTAGCTGTGGTAAAGGTGTATATACAATCTACTATACACAAAATACACATTTTTTGTAACTGTATGTGTCCAGCACACTCTACCTACGCGAGTAAATTAGAATCTCAGTATTAATATCGGATGGACTGTTTGACCCAGAAATGTGTCCAAACCCATATGGTATGATATCTAAATAGAAATTCAGTATTAAAAAAATAATAAACAGGAGGGAAGATTATCCTTGAATAGTGATGGACACATGGACTAGGAACGTGACTGTTTTCATTCCTAACAAAGCTCTACCCAGAGACCAAGAAGTCCCCTTGAGTCACTGTGTTGCCACCAGAGCTCCTCCTGAATTTGGAAAGTTCTCGCAGACCCAGATTTACCAACAGTCTCATTCCTTCCACGTTGTGTGTCTTGATGCTGAAACAAAGGTCAGACAAAATTTCAGAATCTGGCTTTTCCCTGGCCAAGAGACCACGAACACATCATCCTAAATGATTCCTACAAGACTCCAGGGACAACTGGTTCTAGAGGCCATTGTCCTGTCCAACCTTATTTGTCCTGACCCATCATTTTAGTTTCTGAATTATTTTTTTTTTAAAACCAAATGATCACAGAAATGTTTGTTGTAAAACAATATAAAATATTTTCATATTTAAAATATAAACATATCTAAAGAACAAGGTACATGGTTAGTGCATAAATACCTAGGAATTTATTTTTACTATAAGAAAAAAATTTTATTATGATAAATATACAACCATCATGTCTGTGTTTTTGTATGTATACATACATACACAGGACCATATATGACACAGTCATGTAGAGTCGTTATAATAAAGGTATACATATATATGCAAAATCAAACTGTCTAACCCAAAATTGACCTAGATTTTTCACTTAAGATGATCTATGTTTTAATAATCTAAAAAAAAAACTATAGTACTATAAATTATTTTACATGAAAGCATCAAACTTACCTCAAGCGATTTCAACCTCAGAAATAATATTGTAATGAGCTAAAAGACAAAAAAAAAAAAATACATAAATATAACACTTGCAGGCCAGGCCCTGGGCGGCGTCATCATCTGGCTGAGGAGATATAGAGAGAGACGGACCAGCAGAACTGAGGCTGGAACGGGTAAGGGTCATTGGGAACATGTGTCCAAAATACCAGACCAGCAGAAACCAGACCCCACAGCAGAAGGACCACCCACCAGGAGCAGCAGAAGCCCAGCTGCAAGGGCCAGAAGACAGGAGTTCTTCAGGGGCCCTGTTACCACGTGTGGCCAGATGTGCCCACCTGCGAGTCCAGATGGTGCACGTCCTTACCGGCTCTGGTTAACAGTCGTCCTACACTATCCTGTCTCCACAATCACGGCCTTGACAACCAGAACAGGGTGCGTGAGGGTGCGCGAGGGTGTGCGAGGGTGTGCGAGGGGAGACCACAAACTCCCTTCAGTTTGGATCCCACTCCCACCCCCCGTGACTTAGGGCATCACAGCCCTTTGGACCCTGCAGGATGTGCTAGGCACATCAGCACTCAGTGCTGCGGAGACCCCCAGGAAAGAGGGGAAGAGCAGTGGGGTGTCAAAGCCCCTGCAGGGCAGGCATTCCTCCAAAGTCATCATTTAACTTTAGAAGCCACATCCACTTACTCCTGTGTGTCTTTTCTTTTTCTTATGCATTTAATAAACATGAAGGCTCTATTGAAGGGCTCAGGGGTCCCTGTGGAAGGGTACAGGCAGGAGCCTGCTCAGGGTCCTGCTTTGGCCCACAGCATCAGGCCCTGGGCTGAACACTATGAAGGCCAGTGGGCTCTGAGATCATCTCTAAAGAGGTGCCCTCCTGAGCAGAGGGGTGCTGGGCACACAAACTGACCTACTGGGTCTTCTGCCTAGCCATGCCCTCTCTAAGGAACTCTAGACCAAACAACTCACCCTACCTTGGAAAAGAGGGTGTTCAGGAGACTTCAGAACCAGGTAACAAGCAACATGAACCAATTCAAGCAATTGGAACTAATTCTGGAAGCTTCTGATGTGAAAGGGACAATAGGTCCTTGGATGGGACAGCTGGAGGCTATGAGAATTCAGGCTGTGAACTACAACCTCTTGGGCACTCACCCTAATAAAATAATAACAGAAGCCAAGGAATGACAGCAGGGCACGAGTCTCCCAGAGCAAGCACCACGCCGAGGTGGCATGCGTCAAGTTAGTGTGGATTCACGCTCCAGATCGCAATCAACACAGGGCTCTGGGAGCCCGACCCACAGATAAGAGGCAGCCAGTAGACAGAATCCGCTTGGCCCTGTGGCCCCAAGGCCTGGAGCATCACACAGCCAAAGGGCCCCATGCACTTTCCACTAGGCCAGGGCGGTCAAAGCACGTGCAGTGAGGGGTGGCTGCTGCTCCCTCAGTGTCACTGGGGTCCCCTCTGCTCCTTCCTGCTGCAGCACTGGGCTGCAGGAAGAGCACATTCACAGCTTCAGCAAGGAGAAGGCCACAGTCCACGGGAGCGCCTCTACCTGTGCTGGGTTTTTTCTCAACATGCCTCTTTCAAACATTACAAAGTGAAACGTTCATCTGAAACCCAGATTTATCTCTTTTCCAGAGAAACTGAACTTTGAGGTACCATTTGCCTCTTTCTTATCCCTTTTTCTGTCAACTTCTCTGTGTCTTTCCACTTCTGCCTAGGGAACCTAACTACTGCCCTGGCCTTTGGGAGAACAGGAGAAAGAAGAGCTCAGACCCTAGCTGGCCTCCGACTGGCGTGGGACCTGGGGCCTAGTGTTTATATCCCCAAGTCCTCCTGAAAATGGGGGGCGGCTGTGAAAGGCTCAGAGGACTGTGCAGGATAAAGCAGGGCAGATGGCCTGACCCGAAGCCCAGGGCTGCTAGGCCAACGCATGCCGCTACCCTGGAGACATTGTGGAACAGAAAGGAGCAATTTTTTTCTCCTAATCTCTCAGGCAGAACTAGATAGAATAGATTTGTCTCCACCAAAAAAAAATAATAAAAAAAAAATATACAGAAGTCAGGGAAATAAACCCCTCAACGCCTCCCCCTGTGGGGGGCACTTGTGTGGGAGGTAGAAGCATCTCCCTGGAGGCAATGCCAGGCTTCTCCAGGCTCCCGGGGGACTTGTTGCCTCTTTCTTCAGACAGAAGCAAACGACCAGCCACAGAGCATGCAGTGAACTAATAGGAGAGAAAGGGCGTGTGTGTGTGTGTGTGTGTGTGTGAAATAACCAAGATGACAGGGGAGGGAGGGGAGGGTGAAGGCATTGAGACTAACTTGGCCACTCAGAACTGCATGGTTCCCCTTCAGGAGACTTTTCCTGGGAGGCTCCTCACAAACCAATGGTCGCGCTGCTCCTGACTTTGTATTAGCCTGACCTGCTGAAGGATTTTCCTAGAGGGCTGGGCACCTTATCCATGCACTGACTGATTGGTTCCCAAACCTGGTTTTGTCATGAGATGTGGCAGCATTTGAAATCTTTTGGTGTGAGAGTTCATGGAACCCAACAGCAATAGGAAGGTACAAGGGGCTCAGGTTAAACCGAATGGAAGACCCAGTGGGGTCTCCCATGGAATCTGAAGCCCCCTCCCCACCTGTGTAAGCCCATAAGCTAAGTGGCCCTGGCTTGATAACAGGATGGACATTTATCTTCTGAACACCTCTGGGTTCCATCAGAAATATCAGTATAACATGAAGATGAGACTGTCATGACTGTCATAAACCAGAAACCCTCAAGCAAGGGCTTCCACTGTCGAAGGCTGAATATTTTAAAGCTTGTGACCTCACAACCCTAAGTGAGCAGGGATCTTATTGTCTCCTTTTACACATAAGGACACTGAGACTCCAGGAAATGCCATAGGACTTCCATAATGACACAAGACTGTGTAACAAGAATTACCCCAACACGGACCCCAGAGCCATCAAGAAGAGTCTTGGTGGGGCAGAAATGAATCCCTATGTTCCAAGAGCTTCTGAGATGTTGCTTCCTCACATTCTGGAAATAAATCAACTCCACTAACCTGAAATTTTCTGTTCCTTTCTTTACTGCCCCTAGAAGAGCAGACTGGCCAGGAGACCTACCAGGACTCCCCTGCAGGGTGGGCTGTTCTGGATGGAAAACCAGCCCTGCTTCCACAGCTACCACAGAAGGTGCCCCAGGGAAACCTGAGGGGGGGCAGTTAGTCTGTGCTATTATTCTCTCCTTGAAACAAAGCCTGTCAACCTGCTGTGGGGCTGCACACAGAATATAGAATACAGAAACCTCAGAAGAGCCTGGGACTTCCAACACCAACACCCTCTGCTTCTGCCCTTCACAGGAGTGTGAGGGGCTAGGTCCTTCCCAAAGGCAACTCCTTCACATGTGCATTACACCCAGAATCACTACAGAATCGTCCTCAGTGGTCTTTAGTACAACTGGGTGGGAGTCACTGATTGTGAATTTCTGCCTTAACAACCCAGGATGAAACACCCACCAGCAAGTGGGAAGAGGCAGTCATTTCTGAACATCTCCTAGGGCTTTTCCTGTTTCCTATCATTATCGTTTTCCCTTTTTGTACAGTAAAAGAAATCCAAGAGTTAGCAAGTCTTCCCATGTGCAGGGACATGGGTAAAAACTGGTAAGAAGGACACTCACACACACCTCTCAAGCCCTCAGTGTTGAGTACTCATGTGGGGTGCCGCTACACATCAAATAGGGCCTCGGGTGTTGTCTTATTTATGCCAGAGGCAGGTTTTGGTTTGCCTATGTAGCAAAGGCTCAGACAAGGCCATGCATGACAGGATGGGTGATGACAGGCACCTGCCTATTTTCAGCTCTGAGACCAGGAGTTAGTGAATGTCTATGGCTTTGACAATCACTTCTAAATGGCAAAGGGTCCATGGCAATGTTAGTGTCCTGAGAGGTTTCTAGGACCTCAAAGTCTATGTTATCAACTTGCAAAATGATCCTCTTTTTTTCTTTCTTTTTATTTAATTTTGAGACAGGGTCTCACTATTTGCTTGGGGCCTTGCTGAATTGCCGAGACTGGCTGAACTTGTGATCCTCCTGCCTCAGACTCCCAAGTCACTAGGACTACAGGCATGCACCACCAAGCACAACCTGACCCTCCCTTTCAATTGCAAAGGAATCCTGAATGCAACAAACTCTCCCAAGCCTCCTACTCCTCAGGAAGCCATAATGTTGTACCTTCCACATTCCCAAGGAACTTGCCATCAGCAGTGGGGCGCATGGTCAGCAGAGGGCCTCCTGCTGCCAGAGTTCTCAGGGCCTGCTCTGCTGCCAATTGCACTGCCCAAGGGCTTTGTCTTTCCTGGACAGCCCACATCAAAGTGGCTAGAGAGTTGGGGCACAAAGTCTCCATTTTGCCCAGTGAAGGCAACTCTTGGCAGGGCATATTTGCTCCAGAGGACTGAGGCTTCAGAAGGTCCACCTGGACTTCTCTTCAAAC
This sequence comes from Callospermophilus lateralis, assembly GCF_048772815.1. Classification (NCBI taxonomy): domain Eukaryota; kingdom Metazoa; phylum Chordata; class Mammalia; order Rodentia; family Sciuridae; genus Callospermophilus; species Callospermophilus lateralis. Next base: position 11,141,571 of record NC_135312.1, read on the forward strand.
ACCTCGCATCCCAAACTCCACCTCAGCATTGCCCCCAGGAGACCCGACCCTCAGCACACTTCACTCCCAGGCTTGCCTGTCTTGCTAGAATCCTCTAAGCCAACTCAATGACACTTCCTGGTACAGAGAGGACACCTGCAGACCTCGCAAACAGGAGGCAAGACCAGAAACCAATTCTACAAATTCAGAAAGTCCTAGAAGAACTGATGTTGGGGCAAGAGAGATAGTTGAGAACTCTCCTTTGACCTTAAAATTTCAGTCCATAAGTATAAGATGCCCTCCTAGCATGCTACCCTATGAAACGGGAGATGTGTATGAGGCAGGCCACAGCCCTGTCTCTTTGCCTGGAGGAGACTGAGCTAAGTGACCCTTGAATCAATCTTCACATCTCTCACAACCTAGCACTCCAGCAACCAAATCCAACACACATCCACCTTATCCTAGAGGCAGCAAATGACATGAAGTCAATTTGACATTTTGAAACCTTTTTGTTTTATTATTATTATTATTATCACTTTTGCTTTGATCTGAAAGTTATGTCCCCCTAATATTCATAAGTTGAGATCCTAATCAACAGGAGGATGGCACTAGGAGATGGAGGCCATTGGGGACTAGTTTAGGACAAGCAACCCCAGTGAGCTGGCTCACCCTTCACCTGGGTGAGACACAGGGAGGGGCATGTCTATGAACATCACCTGGTCTAGCACTTTCCACCTCCAGAACCGTGAGGAAGAAATTTCTCATGTTTGTAAACGATCTTGTTTATAGCATTTGCCTGAATACACAAATACAATTTCCTTCCCTTTAAATGGCAAATTAAATTGAAAAGTTTGGAAATTTTTGTCATATTCAATATTGTAAACTGGGTAAACCTTTCACCATTCTGAAGAGACAAATACCTTTCTATATCTGTTCCTTTTGAGATCTGAGAAAGGTAGAGCATTAGTTGTTACTAGGCAACACTGATTAAAATAAGGATGCTAGGATTATATATTTGGTAAATATTTTTTTCTATATAAACTCTTAGTGGGAGCTCATGCTGGGGGCTCCTCTGAACATGGTGAACTTTTAATTAGATTGTCCCATGTGAAGTGTAGGCTTCCAGAGAAGGTGAATCCCCCTATACACTGAATTTAGACTCACTCCTTTGCACCTGAGGTACCTCTTATGGGGGGGGCAAAGAACACTGGTTTGGGGTCAGCTGTGTGGACTTGACCACATCCACTAAGTAGGAGGGCTCCCTGATGCCTGCTGGCCCTTCCTTATCCTGGCCCCACTTCTTCTCAGCAGACAGGGCCCCTAGTTGTCAGGTACATCTCAAGTTTTAGTGGAGTCTCAGAAGAGGACACCTGGCAGGTCAGAGTTACTCAGTGAATGTCCAGGTTCACGGAAAGTGGCTTATGTCCAGAAAATATAAGTTTGTGATCTGATTTTGGAGGAGAGGTTGGAGGTCCTTTTCTGGTTGACCATAGTTTATTAGAAAAAAGAAGAATGGATGAGAGAAGGGAAGAAGGGTAAATCTGGAAGACAGTAAGCACTTAGTTTGTTTAGAGAAATGCTAAAGTGTGCATGCATTTAAACCATAATGATCTGGAGTTACACTTAGCATTTTAGGATGACACCAAATTTTACTTGTTTCACCTTTCTGTTGCTAAGAAGTCACTGAAATTTCAAACTTATGGCATCATGAAATGCTACGTAGGTCAAGATTGGAGCTAGCCATTGACAAAATATGACTCAGAGAGAAGTGCAGGGCATCAAGAGCATGCAGAGAGTTCAGGATATCTACAGAGGGTGAGAAGGGTCACCACGGGACACACATGCACTTCCAGACTTTTTGACCTTGTCATAACAGGATTGTGAACACTACACCAATGATCTTTATGATAACCACTATTACCATTTTTCATACTGTAACAAAAATAAGTGACACCAATGACATCATGATATCTCTAATATGAAGTGTTTATATCATGGATCACAAAGACAACGTATGACTCACAAAAAGTATGTGACAATTTGTTAAATATGCAGATTCCAAATATGGAAATAACTTCTTCATGATTTTATAATTTTATTATGTGAAGTACTCATTCAGTAAATGAGTGTTTCTTGAGCTCCTTCTATGTGCCAGTCCTTTTTTAAGAGGTGTCACAATTTATTTTTACCTAGATGTATCTAATATTCCTATGTCATTTAAAGATGTTATTAATTTAGCTTTAAAGTACATCATACAATAATAAAATCCTCCTCAATCTCATGTATTAATATATATTTTTTTAAAAAAGGCTTACATTTTTTTGCTTCCAGATGCACCACTATAAAATACAAAAAGGAGAGACAATATTACTAATTTTCTTATGACTATTACGGCTCTTCAGTTACACCTCCCAATATAATGTTCTTAGTACACATTCCAGAGAGACAGGTTGAGGAGATGAGAGACATGGGCATGAAACCCAGGAGATCACCAGACACGAGCCTATGGTGGACTACGTGTGTGTGTGAGTGTGTGTGTGTGTGTGTGTGTGTGAGAGAGAGAGAGAGAGAGAGAGAGAGAGAGAGAGAGAAGTAACAAAGATGACAGGGGACGGAGGGGCAGGGGAAGGCGATGAGACTTGGCCACTCAGAAGCTGCATGGTTCCCCTTTCAGGAGACTTTTCCTGGGGGGCTCCTCAGGAACCAATGTTTGAACTGCTCCTGACTTTGTATTAGCCTGACCTGCTGAAGGATTTTCCTAGACGGCTGGGTACCTTCTGTGTGCACTGACCAATGAGATTGTACTCACGTGGAGTGCACCTGCAAATCGAATGAACCAGAAACACTCAAGCAAGCGCTTACACTGTCAAAGGGGTGAGCAGGGATCTTATTGTCTCCTTTTACACATAAGGACACTGAGGCTCCGGGAAATGCCATAGGACTTCCATAATGACACAAGAAAGCTCAACATAATTTACCCTCACTCGGACCCCAGAAGCCTTAAGGAGGGTCTCAGTGGCGCAGATATGAATCCCTACATTCCTAGAAAGTCTCAGAAGTTGCTTCCTCACCTCCGGGAAATAAATCAACTCCACTAATCTGAAACTTTCTGTTCCTTCCTTACTGTCCTCAGAAGAGCAGACTGGCCAGGACTCCTACCAGGAGTCCCTGCAAGGAGGGCTGTTCTGGACGGAAAACCAGCCCTGCTTCAAATGCTACCACAGAAGGTGCCCCAGGGAAACCTGAGGGGGGGCAGTTAGTCTGTGCCGTTTTTCACTCCTAGAAACAAATGTCAACCTGCTGTGGGGCTGCACACAGAATATAGAATACAGAAACCTCAGAAGAGCCTGGGACTTCCAAGACCAACACCCTCTGCTTCTGCCCTTCACAGGAGTGTGAGGGGCTAGGTCCTTCCCAAAGGCAACTCCTTCACATGTGTATTACACCCAGAATCACTACAGAATCGTCCTCAGTGGTCTTTAGTACAACTGGGTGGGAGTCACTGATTGTGAATTTCTGCCTTAACAAGCCAGGACGAAACGCCCACCAGCAAGTGGGAAGAGGCAGTCATTTCTGAACATCTCCTAGGGCTTTTCCTGTTTCCTATCATTATCGTTTTCCATTTTTGTACAGTAAATGAAATCCAAGAGTTAGCAAGTCTTCTCATGTGCAGGGACATGGGAAAAACTGGTAAGAAGGACACTCACACACACCTCTTAAGCTGTCAGTGTTCAGTACTCACGTGGGGTGCACCTGCAAATCGAATGGGGTTCAGGTGTTGTCTTATCTATACTGGAGGCAGGTGTTGGAAAGCATATGTAGCAAAGGACTCAGACAGGGCCATGACAGGATGGGTGATGGCACACAGGTGCCTATTCTAGCACTCAGGTCTGAGAGCAGGAGTTAGTGAATGTCTATGGCTTTCACACTCATTTCTAAATGGCAAAGGGTTTATGGCAATGTTAGTGTGCTAAGAGGTTTCTAGGACCTCAAAGCCTATGTTATCAACTTGCAAAATGACTTATTTCTTTATTTTTTCTTTCTTTTATTTAATTTTGAGACAGGGTCTCACTATTTGCTTAGGGCCTTGCTGAGTTGCTGAGACTGACTGAACTTGTGATCCTCGTGCCTCAGCCTCCAAAGTCACTAGGACTACAGGCATGCATGACCAAGTCCAACTTGACCCTCCCTTTTGATTGCAAAGAAATCCTAGATGCAACAAACTCTCCCAAGCCTCCTACTCCTCTGGAAGCCATAATGCTCTACCTTCCAGATTCCCAAGGAACTTGCCATCAGCAGTGGGGGGCATGGTCAGCAGAGGGCCTCCTGCTGCCAGAGTTCTCAGGGCCTGCTCTGCTGCCAATTGCACTGCCCAAGGGCTTTGTCTTTCCTGGGCAGCCCAGATCCAAGTAGCTAGAGAGGTGGGGCAAAAAGTCTCCATTTAGCCCAATGAAGGCAACTCTTGGCAGGGCATAATTGCTTCAGAGGACTGAGGCTTCAGAAGGTCCACCTGGACTTCTCTTCAAACACCTCGCATCCCAAACTCCACCTCAGCATTGCCACCAGAAGACCTGACCCTCAGCACACTTCTCTCCCAGGCTTGCCTGTCTTGCTAGAATTCTGTAAGCCAACTCAATGACAATTCTTGGTACATAGAGGACACCTGCAGACCTCACAAACAGAAGGCAAGACCAGAAATCAATTCTACAAATTCAGAGTCCTGGAAGAACTGATGTTGGGGCAAGAGAGATAGTTGAGAACTCTCCTTTGACCTTGAGATTTCAGTCCATAAGTACAAGATGCCCTCCTAGCATGCTACCCTATGAAACGGGAGATGTGTATGAGGCAGGCCACAGCCCTGTCTACTCTGCCTGGAGGAGACTGAGCTAAGTGACCCTTGGATCAATCTTCAAATCTCTCACAACCTAGCACTCCAGCAACCAAATCCAACACACATCCACCTTATCCTAGAGGCAGCAAATGACATGAAGTCAATTTGAAATTTGAAACCTTATTGTTCCTTTGTTGTTGTTATTATTACTTTTGCTTTGGTCTGAATGCTTGTGTCCCTCTAATATTCATAAGTTGAAATCCTAGTCACCAGGAGGATGGCACTAGGAGGTCGAAGCCTTTGGGGACGAGTTTAAGACAAGCAACCCCAATGAGCTGGCTCACTCCTTCACCTGGGTGAGACACGGGGAGGGGCAGCGTCTATGAACAACCCAGTGAACCTGACAGCACCTGGTCTAGCACTTGCCACCTCCAGAACCATGAGGAAGAAATTTCTCTTGTTTGTAAGGGATCTTGTTTAGAGTATTTTGCCTGGATACACAAATACCATTTCCTTCCCCTTAAATAGCAAATTAAATTGAAAAGTTTGGCAATGTTTGTGATATTCTATATTGTAAGTTGGGTAAAACTTCCCCCCTTCTGAAGAGACAAATACCTTTCTGGTTCTGTTCCTTTTGAGGTCTGACAAAGCTAGAGCATCAGCTGTTATAGGCCACAGTGATAAGATAAGGATGCACTTGCCAGGAGCATATATTTATCTACACATACTCTTAATGGCAGTTCATGCCAGGGGCTCCTCTGAACATGGTGACCATTTAACTGGATTGTCCCATGTGGGGTGTAGGCTTCTCAGAGAAGATGGATCCCCCTGCACATGATGTTACATTCACTCCTTTGCACCTCAGGTATCTCTTGGGGGGGGGGGTTGCCAATGAACAGCTGTGTGGACCTGAGAAAGACTGCATCCACTAACTAGGAAGGCTCCCTGCTGCCCTGCAGGACTTTGCTTTTCTTGGCCCCACTCCTCAGCAGATAGGCCCCCTGGTTGACAGGTACATGACAAGTTTTAGTGGACACCAGAAGAGGTCAATTGGCAGGTAATGCTCAGAGTTACTTAGTGAATGTCCAGGTTCTCAGAAAGTGCCTTACGTCCAGGAAATGTGAATTCTTCAAAAGATTTTGGAGAAGAGGTTGGAGGTACTTTTCTGTTTGACCATAATTTATTAGAAAAAAGAAGAATGGATGAGAGAAGGGAAGAAGGGTAAATCTGGAAGACAGTAAGCACTTAGTTTAATGCAGAGAAATGCTAAAGTGTGCATGCATTTAAACCATAATGATCTGAAGTTATACGTAGCATTTTAGGATAAAACTAAATTTCAGTTGCGTAACATTTTGAAATTTCACTGAAATTTCAAACTTATAGTATCATGAAATGCTATGTAGGTCAAGATTGGAGCTAGTCATTGCCAGAGTATAAGGCAGAGAGAAATGCAGGGCATCAAGAGCATGCAGAGAGCTCAGATGATCTACATGGGAAGACAAGGTTCACTACGGGACACACATGCACTTCTAGATTTTTCTTGACCTTGTCATAACAGGATTGTGAATACCATATGAATGTTTTCTATTACCATTTTCTATAGTGTAACAAAAATAAATGACACTGAAAACACTGTGTTATCTCTAAGATGAAATGTGTATATCATGGATCACAAAGACAATGTATGGGTCACAAAAGGTAAGTGGTAATTTGTTAAGTATGCATATTCCAAAGATGAAATGACTTATTTATGGGTTAGTAATTTTAACATGTAAAATACTCATTTGGTCAACGACTATTTCTTAATGCCTTCAATGTCCTCTTTTTAAGAGGTGTCACATTTTATTTTTATCTAGAAGTATCTATTATTTTTATGAAATATAAAGATGTTATTAATATAACTTTAAAGGCCATCATAGGATTATACAATCCTCCCCCATACCATGTATAGATACGTGTTTTTTTTAAAAAAAGGCTTACGTTTCCGTGGGTTCAGTTTCATCACTATAAAATACAAAATGGAGAGACAAAATTACTAATTGTCTTGTGAGTATTACAGCTCTACAGCCACACCCCCCACATTTGTAGTCCAACATGGATGATACAGTGCCCATTCCAGAGAGACAGGATGACCAGATGAGTGACATGGACACGAAACCCACGAGATCACCAGACACAGAGCCCATGGAGGATCCTCGTGTGTGTGTGTGTGTGTGTGTGTGAGTGTGTGTGTGTGTGTGTGTGTGTGTGTAAGAAATAACCAAGATGACAGAGGAGGGGAGGGTGAAGGACTTGAGACTGACTTGGCCACTCAGAAGCTGCATGGTTCCCCTTCAGGAGACTTTTCCTGGGAGGCTCCTCACGAACCAATGATCAAACTGTTCCTGACCTTATATTAGCCTGACCTGCAGAAGGATTTTCCTAGAGGGCTGGGTACCTTCTGTGTGCATTGACCCATGAGATTGTCATTACTGTCATGAACCAGAAACCCTCAAGCAAGGGCTTATGTTGTCAAAGGCTGAATATTTTACCCTAGGACCTCACAACCCTAAGTGAGCAGAGATCCTATTGTCTCCTTTTACACTAAAGACTGTTTATGTCAAGGTTTACTGAGAATTTTTCAAGTGACTTTGTTTGAAGTGGATTTGTTTGATAGACTTATAACTGAGAAATCAATTGAAACAATGGAGAAATATTAATAGACAATAAGACATTCCTGGTTCTGCGGGCTTCTTAACTGTGAGTGACATGTTTTCTGCAACTCTGAAAGTCTTGGGTTTCGTCAAACTTCACAGCATTTGCAATAGAGTTGGTCCTATTTACATTTTAATAGCCAAGGCTGCATATTATGTATGCACGAAAGATTTGACTACAAAATCACTTTTTAAAAATTGTTATCTATGTAAAATTAAATGTGTTTCCCATGACTCCAAGCCACCAAATCAAGTTACAGAGATACCTTGGGACCCACAGGTAACAATATAAAATAAATGGGGCTGATGTTAGTAATAGCAAGTCAATTTTAGAAAAAAGAAAAACTTGTAATAAATTAAAAATAAAAAAAAAATCTTTAGCTTTTGACTGCCATACGGCTTCTCTTAAAAAATGTAGCAGAATACAACATACACTAGTATGGCAGTATGTAAAAAAGTGGATGTGTAACTGATGTGATTCTGCAATCTGTATACGGGGTAAAAATGGGAGTTCATAATCCGCTTGAATCAAATGTATAAAATATGATATGTCAAGAGCTTTGTAATGTTTTGAACAACTAATAATAAAAAAATGTAGCTTAAAAAAAAAAAAAAGGACACTAGGATCCAGGAAACGCCACAGTCCTTGCATAATGACACAAGAGCTCAACAGGATTTACCCCAACTTGGACCCCAGAGCCCCCAATGAGGTTCTCCTTGGGGCAGAAATGAATCCATATGTTCCTAGAGCTTCTGAGATGTTGCTTCCTCACATTCTGGAAATAAATCAACTCCACTAACCTGAAACTTTCTGTTCCTTCCTTACTGCTCCCAG